>NW_027466909.1:1797500-2220000 GCF_046128005.1 Genypterus blacodes | reverse complement strand
GGTCGTCAGGTCGTCGCACTATTCAAGCCCGACCTTCCTCCCTGCTCTGCGGGCGATTCCCAGGATTTCATGACTGCATGTGTCCCGCATACACACATTTATTACGGGCAGCCAGGTCAGATAGCGATCCCATCTGCTAGTTTTTACTCCCTTATTAACATCTGACCTTATTACCTAGACCACATGTCCACACAGAGGGGATGGGTGTTAATGCAAGGTGTCAAAAGAACAAGGTTGCCACAATAATACTAGAACAAAAGAGAGTGGACAGCTTTGCATGAGTTTGTAAAGTGAGGAAGCTCCCTATGAGGACACAAAGCCTCAGTGCAGACAGACGCTGGCTCACTCAGACTTGTCTTGCTTTAGTTGATGGCGTGGTAGAGAGGTGAGGCAGCCTGGGATCTGGACTGAGTCATTAGGACAAATAATTAGTGGATGAGTCAGCTACAGCTAATTGCTAATTGTAGGGGCAAAAGTCTCATATTCTATAATAAATCAATCAATTCAGCTGCTGATGCACTCCTCTGATTTGCCCATAACATCACCCTGTTCAGATTTGTGGAGGCAGCAGCTCAACCAAATTTGCTGAACTATTTGGACACAATGAGCCAAAAGCATAGGCGCCCATACACACTCACCCTTACAATTCATTTTTTTTCTAAAGCCATTGTGTGGGCGGACATACTATCCATCATCGCACCTTAACAAGGTTTCAGCCTCGCCAAACAAATGGAGCCTCTCAAAAATGACAAAAACGCAAGGAGAGAATGCACACCCTGACTCATACAGGCATCAATCAATTAAGTAATGGAGAGGAGAGGAGAGGAGAGGAGAGGAGAGGAGAGGAAAGGAAAGGAAAGGAAAGGAAAGGAAAGGAAAGGAAAGGAAAGGAAAGGAAAGGAGAGGAGAGGAGAGGAACAGATTGTGAACCTTTATTGGTTGTGTTTTTGATTATGGCGTTGATTATGCATTATAAAAAGCCTGCGTAAAATACATCAAAGGTTTGAAGAGATAATGATGCTGCATTATGTGTGCAATTGATGGTTTTGAGGCAAGAAGCGGCATTAAAGCAGGCGCACCAGCTGTACATCAGCGTAACGACACAGTTTGATAGCGGTTTCCTAGCCGGCAGGTGGGCTCTTTGGCTTTTCTCATACATTACAGCTGTAAACCCGGCGCCTACTTAAAAGCTTTCAGGCATTCAACATGCTCGTCCTTCATTTCTAGTGTTTTGAGGCGGATCGTAGTGTGGACCTTCGGCGTGTTGTGCAACAAAGGTATAGCTTGTATTGGCAGGATGAAGTGTCAGAGCTCATCTATTTATTAATGTCTGTAACAGTTTCCTTTGAGATCAATTCTCACTCTGCCGCCGCTGTCGCCATCCAATTAACAGCTTAGGTTCATTACGCCCAAATCACTCTGGGAAGATGCAGCATGCGCAAAGATTAGCAATTTGTCACAAAAAAAAAGGAAAGGGAAAAAGGAAGATGTGCCGTCGCCTATAAGACAGTGATTAATGTGAACAAACACATTTTCTGAGAAGGCTTATCTCCTTCTATTCTGTTCCTCATGTCCCTCTGATTATACAAGGCAGCATGGGTGAGAAATAACTTCTTATAAATACCCCTGGTACTGTATTTGAGGAGCTGTTTAATGTACTTACAAATGTTGTCTTTGGTGCTTGAGTAGCTTTGTTGTTGTTGTCAGAAAAAAGGAGTTAAGCTGTTAATGTCATCCTGAATAAATACCTTGGCAACAATAAGAGCTCAGCAGGTGACGGAGGGAACAGTTTTGCGGTTTTGCTGTCAGCTACACTTAGCATCAGCGTCCCTACATGACCCGATGAAGGCCAGGGAGACACACACACACTCACACACACACACACGAACCCCACTACCACCGCCCCATATTGATATGCATGAGCACGCACGGCAGAAAGGTCCCTCAAGTCACAAAGTTCTGCCTTGTGAAAAGTTGCAGCGACGAGAAATCTTAATGAAAGGTCGCCGGTGTCAAGGGAGAGATGTTGCTGCATTGCAGATGCTGCCAGATCCTCTTCAGGAGAACAACTCTGCTCTCTCTCTCCCCAAGGTTGTAATTTTGTTGTGCTATAAAAGTTTGACTTTGACACGCGGAGAAGGCAAAGAGTTCTGGGCTACGGTGAAGTTTATGATGATGTGTCTGGGTAATGTGTATTTATGAGCGTTCAGATGTGACTTTGGTGACAATTGTGTGTGTTGTTGTAGCTGTGACTCATACCTCAGCAGCGTACATATTAGAACACAGATACCGTTCCTTAAAATCTAATATATGTTGCATTGCCCTGGTGATTGATTGGATGACATTCTGTTTAACAAGCTGCTGCTGCTGCTGCTGCTGCTGCTGCTGCTGCTGTCCTCGCCTGGCCTCCAAAACTCCTGTGCATTTAAACCAGAAAGCAGACAACCGAGCCCCTTATCGTGAATCAATTCATAACATCCTCCCTCGCTCTCCATTGTTCCCTATAGAGGAGGTTATTTAGCTGGGGCCTGTGGTTCGTCAAGAGACAAAACTCGAGTGGTTCTACTGGCAGGGCTTTAATGAAACACAGGCTCACAATAGGAGTGTGTGCGCTTGTGTGTGCACATATGGCCTCTGAGTAAACCATCCTCGGCTCGCGGCTGAGTTGGTGTAATTGAACATGGTGCTGATTCCACACGATTCCACATGACTCACGTAACACACACACACACACACACACACACACACACACACACACACACACACACACACACACACACACACACACACACACACACACATACACACACTGACCAATACCGTATGATGTGACCGGTGGCAATATGATACATCCAACAATAAATAAGCAGATGGAGTGCGGGAGCAGGAAACGCCAACGAATGGGCGGAAGCATTGGGGAAAAATGCAAGAGTCTGCAGAAACATCTACATCTTAGTAAGAAGAGAAGATGGCGGTGGGTGGAGGACTGGAGTCAACAAAACTTGCAGCTCTCACATATCAACAACAACAGCAGCAGCATATTGTAAGGATGATGATATACAGTCTGATGATAGATGGTACTTTGGTGTATCGCCTCTGATTCAGACAGCGTTAGAATTGTAAATGGCGGGAATAACAGGCTGAGACTCGCCCGAGACAGACGTGAGCTGGGAGTGCGCTGAGCGGCCGGAGAGAGAGGGATGACTTGGCGGGTGGACAGCGGTCACAGGTCTCATCGTGGTCAGTCAGCAGCAGCCAAGACTCTCATGTCATCGTAATGGGAGGGGGGGGACTAATTGACGTATTGATTTTGAGAGCCCCAACTGGGATCAATGGGCACAGCTGCTTGGCAAGACGAGGATGTGCGAGAATAGAATAGATTATAATGCCATGACTGTATGGCAGCTGGCAGTGATGTTTGATTCATTATCTGACACGTGACTCCTATCTACAGATCGTATCTCACGGATAGGAGAGTGGTATTAGCCTGGAAACACAGAATATATCAGCAACCGATGAAAGAGACACAAAGACAGAGCAGCAGCGTCTCAGGCCGGGTCATGTTAAAGCAGAGTGTGACCTCAGTGTTTAAGGATCAGCAGAAGTCTATAGATCTCATATCAATCTCACTCTGGGTGCTGAAGGATGTAACATTAAATTCATCATCTTGTCATGATGCATCTCATACTTTGACCCTTTCTTCATACATCACTATTTTGATTTCTCCTCTCTTGCCCCCCCAATACAAACACACACACACTCTTATATCTCTATAGAGTATACATATCACTATATATCACTCTCCACAGGTCCAAGCCTGAAGGCCATTGCTGATGTTTGTCTTCAGAGGCAGCAGTCGCTGACCTTCCCTGGTTAAGTCGTTTATTGAAAAGGTCAGAGAAAGATCATCTAAGGGCTACGAGGAGGAGCTCACTGATCTGCCTCACCCTACTGGCCTTCCAAACATGATGAGCTCATGTCCAAGTGCTTTAGTGTCAGCTTTAGGTATTGAAAGTTTAAATGTGCCCATATTATTCCAAACATTATTTCAAACATGTCTGTCTAAAGTTTAACGTCTTTATAAATCAAAAACACTTTCCTGAACCTGATGAGCTTCTTTTGTTTGTACAGAAACTAACTCAGCTATTAACGGAAACTTTTTACACCCTGGATCAATATTTTAACCCTTAAAAGTCAATACACTTGTGGTGTGAAACAATTCATCTCAGCAGATTGGCCCGGGTCACATAAGCAGTGGATCCATTCTCATCAAATTCCCTTAAAAAACAATCAGTGTCAGGCCTCTGTGGACAGAGAGGTGCATCTGTTAGTCCCTGCTGTCTGTCTGTCTGCTGCTCTGACATCCATTACTCTCTGCTCCAAACTGGCTGCCAGTCAGGATACATTCTACAGCCTTCATGCTATGGGGTGCTTTGTGTCACCGTGCACATATGTAGGCTACACAGCATCTATATCCCTGCTTCACTTATAAAACACGGCAGGGTGGATCCGGCTGATTGATAAGACAACTGGAACAGTCTGCTGATCCTCTTTGCAAACTAGTGAGAATTGATGGATTGATCCAGGAGTGAGGAGTAGAGATAGGGGCGCAAATAATATAGATTGAGAGATGAGATGGCAGCGCAGGCCATCGCTGATTGGGGATTGATGAGGTTTTTTACGCGGCGTAGGTAGGGACGGTGCGTGACTGTCGGGAGTAAATCTGGCAGAGATTGGAGGAGCTGGGGCTGTCTGCCTCCATCTCAGCCGGCCCTGGACTGTCTATAGTGATAGATGGCTCGCCTTCAGCTTCCAGAGAGGAACACTGGAGACTTTTTAATTAACAAGGGAGTGATTCAATTTGAAACAATTTTATTTATATGCCTCCTCTTAGGTGCGACACAGGTTTTGGTGAAGTGAGAAATGTCAGTGTTAATAAAAATGCAACAAGGGCAAACAAATAACAAGAACAGAGACGACTGTGTGTGTGTGTGTATGTCTGACAACACACACAGAAGGGCAGCATTTGTACCTTGTCAAACGCAGCTACAACTCATAACAGTACTATGGCCACATTCCAATTAGCAGTGCCAATGCCTGGGCTCTGTTTTTAGCGTGGTGCTGAAGTGTCGGACGAGAACTGGGATTCTTGCTCATTCCTTTACAAATGAGGTAACGCAAAGCTAATAACAGTGGAATGTGAGTTCATATGCGTCGTTTCTATGTGGAATCATTTGGCACACTGCTTTGTCTCTTTTGGCATCGTTTGCTTAGTAAAATGCATACAAATAGACCTAATAACTGAGCAGGTGGTTAGTTTGTGCCTCTCCACTGAAGGTGCCTGTGTATGAAGCCCACCTGTGACCCACTTCAGCTGAATATGAAGGCCGCTCTCGATATTCTAGAATGTTCTCATCCCATATGGGTACATGCCTTTAAGATGGATGATGTTCCTGCTCTATTGATTTGCTGCAATGATGTCACCTGTGTTCCGACTGAAAGTGAATAAGACAGTAGCTGGCACAGGGCCAGGCAGCTTCTTTAGTGACAGAGATCTGGCTTCACCTGCCTGGATACAGACAGAATAACAAACAAGGGAAGCAAACTATGATGCTGTCTTCAGTTTGTGTATTTATATAGATATTTACTGCACTGTGTGGTTTATTTAAAGGAGCTCACAGAGGGATTGCAGCAGTAAAAGGGAGACAGAAACAGAATGGAAGAGACAGAAAGCCTCATCAGAGTAGAGGAACCAAACAACAGCAGGACAAAACAAACTAGCAAACCTGTCTGATCCCATCTGAGGTGGAACCACCAGCTACAGTTTGGCACAGAGGGTAAAGCCCAAATGAACCTAATTATGGAGAAAAATGAAAACAAAACCCTGGTAAGGCCATTAAGATGGTTTTGTGCCTGGTAAGCAGTAAACCATCTAGACCCTTGGGTGTTGAAGCAAAATGTTTTTTTAATTACATCACAGCACGCACCATCAGAAAACATCAAACCATCACACAGTGTGTTAGCGGGAGCACTTACATGAAACAACCCAGAGCAACTCTACAGGCATGTTGCTCTGATCATGTGAATCGCTCATTACATGAAGCTTCTACCATGGAAGCCACGAAGACCAAAATGAAGACCAAAACCAGGATCCTCTGCAAATATAGAGGAGCTTATCACTTAAACATGACTGTTCACACTCTTATTACACACAGTATATCCATTATTTAGTAACTGTTTGTCCTGCTAGTATGAATGAGGGCCTCAAGGGTTTACAGCATTAGTTCCTATTCCACTGTTATCAAAACAAAAGTGATCTGATCCATTAACACACTACCGGACAGAGTTGTCAAACACATTGATAGTGGAAACCCTTTGAAGATGAGTAGCACGTTCCCTTCTGGGCTCCAGGCCATTATGAATCCTCTGCCAAGCACAAAGACATCTTTTCCTTTCTTTTATTAGTCCGGTGGCATCAAACACACCACTTTTTTTTTAAGTGCACCAGAGATGGAAAAAGGGCCTTCAGCCAGCCAGGTAGCTCCTGTAATGAGTGGAGCCATCACTGGGTCTGACTGAGCCTCAGAGATGAAGGATGTGAAATCTTCAGTCCTGTGGAGTCTGTCCAGTTGTCTTATGTTATACTAATGCCACGTGGATGACTGAGAGTGCTCTCTCTCTTATGGCGAGCCCTATCATTAAGGAGACACGTCTTTGCTGCTGTGATTGTGGTTGAGGACTGGCAGAGTTGAGTGACTGCTGACAGAGCAGTCGGGCGCTCAGGGGACCAAAAGATACAATCGCTGCTGAATGCAGGGCACTTGTCTCTCTGGAGAGGAGGGCCATGCTGTCACTTTGCACAAGGCAGGCTGACGGCAGAGGCTGAGTTGTGCGAGACCGGAGCGAGGAACACTTTATATATACTGTATACTTTTAAAAGTCAATAATTTAAAGATGGAAATTCTACTTGCAATTTGTCGATGGCGCGATGAAGCAACATTTAAATGCTCAGAGGTAAAAGTGGCAGATGTCCTTTAAGATCCCTCAGTTCAGGGTCTAAAAGTGTGTAAAAGTCAGTCTCACCCCCAAGATAAGTCTCTCTGATCAGACCCTCGTCCTCAGCCACCACAAAATCAAACATTGAAGTCGTCAACATTGTGTTCTGGGACAGCATCTCATCAAACTGTAGCACAACACTCATGGAGACAAACGGGAACTTTCACCTGCTCTCTGTTTAGGGTAGACTAACATGACATGACACAGCAGCAGCTACTGTGGCTCAGTGTGGGTCTACGATACACCGCCCAGTCAAACCAACACACCCCTAACCTTTATATCTGCTTAATGGAACAATGCCAACAGGACATACAGAAGAAGATGTAACCTTAATGCATTCTAAGAGATGTACTGACAAGACTTACAGTCAGCATCCTTTTGGAGCCAGTGTTGAGAAGAAGTGCATCTAAATGCATATTTAGGTATCCTCACTGCCTTAAGCCACGACCGCTGCATAGAGATCTCAGAATTACAGAGTTGTTAACATAACTAAACCTACATCGTTAGTGCTAATGTGCACTTAAGACAGGTATCTTATAGCTCTCACTGAGGGAGGAACGTAAAAAGAGTAACAGTCAAACCACTACAAAGTAATTCTGCATGTGCAGCCAAGCTCATCGGGAAGGGTTCAAATGATAGTAGTAGTAAACAGTTGTAGACAGTCCTGAAAAAGAAAAGAAGGAAAGAGTAAGGAAAGAGTGAGCAGAGAGAGAGAGAGAGAGAGAGAGAGAGAGAGAGATAGAGAGAGAGAGAGAGGCAGAGACAGAGAGAGAGAGAGAGAGAGAGAGAGAGAGAGAGAGAGAGGAGTAACATGGACACAGAAACAGACAAAGTCCAGCATATTCTGACGACAGATGGACCTTCATGACCTCCAGATAGTGTATAGGTAATGAAGTGATCTGGGATTTCGCTCCAAGAATGAAGCATAAGCACACGCACACACACGCGCGCGCACACACACACAAACCTGCCTCCTCAGCAAATCCTCTAGAATTTGACAGCTTGCTGCCTGATATTGCTCTCATACTGCCAATCATTCCCTGTCCACCTCTGGCAAACCTACCGTGTATTGCTTTATTAACCACACACGCACACATGCGCACACATGCGCACGCACGCACGCACACATGCACGCACACACAGAGCTAAATATGATCACGGTGAACCAGTGTGCAGAATCTAAATACTTGTGTTGCTTAAGGCTGCCTTGAGACTGTGTGTGTGTGTGTGTGTGTGTGTGTGTGTGTGTGTGTGTGTGTGTGTGTGTGTGTGTGTCATCATCTATTCATCTGCAAACACTCTCACAGGCCACGGCTGTGAAGAAGAATGCCTCCTGCCTGGATGAAGTGAATAACCATAATACTGCTTCTCATTTTGCGGAGGAGCCGGCGGTTCAGATCACTAGCAGTGTGAATGTTGTAGATCACCTGAGAGTACACACACTCTACAAGCTTAACCCATACATACTCACAACAGCGTGCATTACAGTGTCCAGATAATGAAAAGTGAGAGCGACCCCCGGCCGACCCTACAGTACGGCGGTGTTATGTCAGATTGGACTCAGACGTACAGCAACATGGAGTTAGGTTTGCTCTCTGTGTTGTGTCTCTTCTGCTGCGAAGGAAAAGTAATTGCGGCTTCATTGTTATAACTCTACTTGAAAACTCTGAATCAATATTCCAGAACACTTTCCCTGAGGTTCGTTCCTCTCTGAAGCTATCACTTTCCTCCAGGCGTAATATCTGCCGGGCGATGGAATCAAACACCTTTCCCAGGCCAGGTCATCCCTGAGGTAGAGGAATAAACTCACGTAGCTAATGCAGCAAGCAGCCTTCCTCCGCTGAATGTAATCTAATACGCAACACTGTGGCATGCTGCTCTTATCAGCCGATGGAATTATGTTTACGATATAAACCTGCTGACTCCCTTCCCTTAACATGTGGGGTAATTATAGGAAATCGTACAGCAGTGAGGACATTAGGTTTTGGCTCCTAAATAACTCAGTATTTGCATCCTTACCTCAGCCTAATGCCAGGAAAGCCAAACCGTTCTGTAGATTAAATACACTTCCCTCCACATACCCACATTACTAACTAAATGGCTTAAATGACCTAAATGTTTGCAAGTACAGCAGGCTGAGAATATCATTTTGCCAAAGTCTATTTTAGGTTGCGCACGTCATTGTGTTGTGCTTCCGCTGTGAGCAGCAATGTTCTTTCCACCCTGTCCATAGCTGATTGTTTTCAAATATAACTGTCAGGTAATGTTTTCAGCCGCTGTACCAACGTTGGCTTTTGACCGCAAGATGAACCAGAATGAGATTAAATCATGGGAAGGGATGTCGCAGGCGAAGGTGAATTTGAAGGTGAAGGTGCTCCGGGCCAGTTTCTCATTCCAGACAGTGGAGTACAGTCTGCTGGCTGGAGGGAGCTTACTTTGATTTGTGCCAATTTCAAATGCAGTAAAGGTGCATATAAGACATTTGGTAAATAAGAATAACTGAATAAACGGCTGTATGATCTCATTTTAAACATCCTTGTAAGCCTGCTGAGCGTTGGATGAGCATTCAGTCCTTCTGCAGACCCTCCCTCCCTCCCTCCCTCCCTCCCTCCTCTGCTCTCCACTTCTTCTCTTGCGCTCCAGCTGTGCACGTGGACGGAAACTTGGCTCCACTCGAGTCTCTTGAAATACTCGCCAAACGCATCCAGTCGCCGCGCCTGGCTAAGCCTGGCCTGAGGTGACGCTGCACTCCACTCCCTCTCCCCAGCAGCCACGCAGCATCTGCACAGCTCTCATTAGACAAATTGGTCCAGGATATGGTGTTGGTGTTTCTGCCGGACTGCCCTTGTGGTGTTGCGGCATCTTTGCTCAGGCCGCGCCTTGAAACAGAAGAAACGCTCACAAGGGGATAATTGGTCCCCTGACACTTTTCCTTGGATGCATTGGGGAGACTCATCTATTTTTCCCCACTATAGTCTCACTCTAATAGCTCCAGTGTCTCTAAAGTGCACTTGGGCGGTGCCACGGTGCCACGGTGCTACGGTGCTGATATCGTCTTCATAGGCTGTTGACTCCCTGCAATATTTCTGAAGGTCCCTCTGCTTTACTTCAGCGGCGCTTTAGGGTGACAGATCAGCACAAAGCAAGCCGGTACGCCTGAAAAATGGAGCCTATCTTACAAGATCACCGTACCGTCTGTGCTCACACTGAGCAGCACACATAGTTTTCCATCCCACTTGTAGATTAGTAGAATGTGTCAATCTTTCCCTTAGATAACAAAGAGCAGATGTTAAACAACTTAGGGGTTTGGCAAAGAGCTGCGCGGAAAAGAGCAGACAGCCTCCATGTAAAAGTTCTGCCTCTGATCCCATCATGTAAACATCCACCCTCACTGTCCTGGCATTCACCTCTGTGTCTGTTTCAGAGAAAAGAGAGGAGACGAGTAGAAAAACAGAGCAGAAGAGAGAAAGAAGAGAAAGAGACAGAATGTGTGTGCGTGTGTATGTGGCATTGTTCCATCCACCTTGCACGGTGCTCGTCAGCCTTTTATAGAGGAAGTCTCTCTGCATCATGTTGCAATTAACTCCAGTCCTCCTGAAATGATTAACATAGAAAAATGCAACATAGTTTTTCTTATTATGTAATTTTAGGAAACTGTTCAGATGTTTAGCATTTACTGACTCTTTTAACCCTGAACTGTCTGATATAAGCTTCAAAATACACACATACACAGGTACATGTTGTACCTCCTGGAGCTCTACTGGTGACTCTGTAGTTTTTCTAATTCTTCGTGTGATCTCACCTGATTTCCCTGTCTCAGCCAACCACCCCAACAAAAATTGTGCTGACTCACGTGTACTAAAATTAGCTTATCAAATCGTAGCGGACATTACGGATGTCTTTCTGTATTGAATTTTTCCCTGAAGAATCAAATTGATTCACCTTGGGGTCAAAGATTTACATACCAACCCAAAAGACACAAATATCCCTGAAAATTCCGCAATAACTCAGATTTCCTAGACTGTCTTCATACAGGAGCTTTCTTTTTTTCCCCTTAACCGTGGGGGCAGAATACTTCCTGTAATTGAAGCTCTATTGATCCTTCGCTGTGCTCATGTGTCAGATAACACTTTCCCTGGTGTGCGTTTTGAGTCTGACCTCTTCATACGTCTGCCGATGCGCACATACCTACATGCAGCAGCGGGCAAAGAGAAGGCAATATGAGACGCGTACACAGAGCTACTCGTGCAGGCAGACCTCCATACATGCCGTGCCTCTGGTATGAAGCACATGAGTGACAGTTTGTTCCCTCTCTTGCCTCTGGCTTTTTATAGGAATAGAGAGAAATGTTTCTAATCATCTCCATTTTTTATATCAGGTCTGTGGATGGAACCTCACGGCCTTCTGATGTGAAATTCCCTCCTTTATCCTTCACGCTAACATGACCCTTCCTCACAGTCTTGGCTCGCTTTTGCTGATGCACCAGAGACGCAGAGGACTAGGAGCAAACTAATTGGACGTGCAGACTGTGCCAACACAAAGGAAAGGGAGATAATATTCCACCCACCAGTACTGTTGGGAAGCTGAGAACAATATCCCCATGTCAGACATCAGTGCAGTCAGATGGCTGTGTGTGGATGATGGTGTGTTGCTGAATATCCACCGCAGCTCTCCCTCTCTCTCCGCTCCACTGGGAACACTCCACTGGATGCCTGCTAGATGAATTCAAATCCCCACACGAGGACATATGTTTATGAATCTCTTCAGCTACAATAAACACAACAGAATTACCAAGGCTGTGGTGGGTTTGTTTGGCGCACAGGGTCAATGATGTATGATATGAGATTTGTCTCTGAGGATAATGTGATGACTGTGCTAATGATCGGATGCATTCAGGGATAATTAGTTTCAACTCTTTTGGCAGCTTTCACATGCTTTAGGATACATGTGTGTTATTGCTTTACAACAGACTGGGCGTTTCTGAATAATTGGGTCGTGTCTGCTCTAATTCAGCAGCTCACACTCACAGAGACATGACTTATGTCCCCGAGGGAGCACAGTACACACACCTGCTTGATTGCACTGTTGCCCTTCAAGTCCCAGGCTTCATAAAAGTGTAAATATAATGATTTCCTTCTGTTCTTTATTACAGCATCTGTTCCTAAAATAGAAACAGCGAGGTCATGCCATTACCTAAACAATGTGAAATCAATATCCTCAAACCACAGCGGGAAAGATTCAAGAGTAGAAGAATAGACACGGGGAAGTGTTATGTAGTTAGGTGTATTTATACTCACTTTTCCAGCAGGTTACGTCCATGATACACTGAAGCTCCACCAACACAGTGTGGGAGCTAGAGACAAAAAACATAGCAGATAAAAACATTTTTATCTCTGTTTGAAAAAGCACACTTCTAGTATTTCCAAAATCTGTGATAAGATTCAAGATTCACCTTGATAACGAAACAGAGACGGTTTTCCACTTCTAAAAGCAATAAAAGCAATAAAAATCGATACAAAATGCAATATTTCGCTTTTTATGAAGGATATAAATCCGTATATTGTTCGTTTTGGGGATTTTACGCTTTAAAAACACGAAAATTAGTAAACGAATCGTTATTTGGTTTGTTTGGTATCGTATGGTCAATTCGTTCTCGTCTTGCTAACTTCGTAACTTCCGACTCCAAATACCAAAACAAAACCAAATAAAGAAACCAAAACAATACAGAGCTTCTTCCGGTTTATTGTAATTTCGGGATAGACTGACGAGAAAAACTAAAAAAGGGCTCCTTTAACCATTTTCAAAATTAGAAGAACGAACGGTACAAGGACTGATGAACGTCTGGTGCTAAAAAGGATATCGACTTCAAAATAAAAGCTTCTGCTAGACAATAAAACTAAAGTAGCAAAAGAGTATTCGTTATGTGTTTGCGGTGTGCTGAACTTTAGTTTCATATTTACTGTAAATTTAAACATAATTACTTTGTTTATGAGAAATTACGCAGCAACAGAGGTTTGTAAACCAATGTATTGACGCTGGAAGTCCTGCAAAGGTCCACACACACCCCTAGTCTATCAGATCAATAATTGATGATGGTGTTGTTCCAGAAGGTGGGAGTAATTTGTGCACCCAGGGGGCATGTTTGGCTGATGAGCTCTTCTCAGTGTGTTTTCTTTTCTATGATTTGTTACTAACACATCAAACATGAGCCAATATCTCATTCGCATGGTGAGTCCTTCAGTGGGAACACCAACAAAGCCTCAATTCTGTGATTTGGTGTATTTGTTAATTTCCTGTTTGTTTCTTTTCTTTTCTTCTTCATGTTTCCATTTCCAGCACATCTCTTTCAAGCCCAACTCGAAAACCTTGAACCAGTGGGGTGAAGTGATATGTGAGCGCCTTGTACATGTTTGTGTTAATGCTCGTGGGAATTCTCTCCTCCATATCATTTTATGATCCGCTGAGCTGTGCATTAAATCAGGGAAGGTGTCACACACTGTGGGGCTAATGGGAGCCAAGGTTGGGGCACTTTGGCCTTGTTTTCACAGTAATGCTTGAGAGTGGGGAATACGTCTTTGAGATCAATGTTGTTTTCTTTCCCTGTCTTGCAGTCTCAGCAGAAGTGTATTGTGATCTTTGCCTTGGTGTGCTGCTTCGCCGTTCTGGTGGCGCTGATCTTTTCAGCCGTTGACATCTGGGACGAAGACGAGGATGGGATCACTGAGGAGAACTGTAGCAAGAGCTGCAGGTGAGCTGAAGAACCACATGCACTCACTTACATATGGGGGATCCACATGTCACTTTGCTTTGTTGTAGCTGTTTTGTCTTTTAGATATTGCTTTGGGCCTTTTAGTTCTTCCACCATCTGCATTAGCAAGAAACTCTGCTTTGGGAGGCCATTAAGCGATCCATGAGGTCCCAGCCTAACAATGTTATCTGCACTGTCAAAGCTGCTCCAATAACCTCCATTAAAGAGTGACTCCACTGATGTCTATATTAAAGTAACAATGTAAAATCCTATAGAATAGAATAGAATAGAATAGAATAATTAACATATGAGTCACTAGGAAATGTTGTTAAATTGACTGCAGCATGCTATGATGGTCCTGAGTGAAACTGACCAATCAGCAGAGTCGTTTGGCTGATACAGAATTCCTGTTCTCATTCTCTCCACTTCATACTGGTTCCCCTCCATTAGATTCTTATCATTCAATTTAACACTGAGCCTTGAATGACTTCGCTCCCTCCCTCGCTCTCTCTGTCTTTGTGTCTCTCTGTCTTCACACTCCTGCCGCCCTCGACTTCACCAAACCAGCCATTTATAACCTCACAAAGGCATCTATCTGACACCCCTCTCTCCCATTCAAAGCTGAAAATGTGATCACACCAGTAATGATGAATTGGATTCTTCTTCTTCTCTGCTCCGAGGGCACTGTGCCTTGGCCCGTAAGAGAGCAAAGCACATGGAATGAATTCCTGCAAAGAGCGAAGGGAAATGGTGGTGAATCAGATGGAGAGATTTAGGGTGAGACGAGTGAAGCAGATGGAGATGAAGCGATTCATCAGCCGTTGGCTGGATGAAGAGACTTATTAATTACTTTCGTCTTTCATAAATGTGTGCTTTCACGTTTCCAGCTTGAGATTTGTGTTTGTGCTTAAGTCCCACTCGGCTGTGTAAAAGACCAACAAGATGGTATGATTACAGTAATATACAAAAATCTTTGGTGCAAATATGAAATTGGTAGATTTCAACGAGTTCGAAACGATTATAATCAGGCACCAAGAGGTTTTGGGTCCTGCACGCTTAAATTCATGAAGGTACTTGCAGTTTATCATGAAAAAACTATGCAAAGCGCTTTCTTTACAGACAGAAACTTTTCTGAAACTAAGCAAGTTCAAGCTTTGAAAAATGAGCCGACCATCAAACTGAGAATGAAATCTGGGTCCAGAGAGTTTGATATTGCTCGATGTGCAAGATTCCCACAGCAACCTTTTTCTTACTTGACCCCAAAACATGACTCAGCAGCTTTCTAATGTTTTTGTATTTGGAAATGTCGACAATGGGCATCTGTTCTGTTCCGTAGCTCTTATTTGAACTCTCATCTTGACTCACGCGCTCGTTCATTTTCTCATCATCATCGAGTAACGGAGTTGTGTACTGTCGAGCAATTTATCCCATCTGGTCTGATCTTATCCAGTCAGTCTGGTGTTTACGTGTCTAACCGGCTGGTGTCAGGCTGCTGATAAACAGGTTAGTATTGATCTACAGTTGTGGTGTGAAAGGGCAGAAACCAAAGAGGAAGATTAGAGATTCACACTTTGATATACAGAATCTGGGGAGCTTTATGCTGCAGCGTGAGCTATTTCCTGATTTAGATTTTCAAAATGGTTCCATATTAATATTTTTTTGTCAACTGCCAACTCCAGGATTTGTTGTGTTGCCTTAACTGAACACCCACAGCACAGGTTGATTTATATTGGATGTCAGGAAGGCTTCTGCAACATTGATTTTCAACATGAACCTAAGTGCTACAAGGCCGGTATCAACAGCGTTTGCATGTAATAGACGTGATTACATGCATTAGTTTGACAGGCTGGAGTCGGTGTTTAATGTTTACGGTGTGTGTTCACATGGGAATGGGAAGGAAAGATGTATTTCATGAAATGTTGTGCTTATTGGAAAGTAAGATCAGGATGGAGTCAGACAGGGAATATGGCTTTACATACAACACACACACACACACTATGTCTTACTCACTCATGGATGGATAAACACACACACTCATACACACACACACACACTATACACTACAGTTTACATCACTTAGGTATCAAATTCTGGGGCTGAATCACACCCATGAGTGCACAGATGGGTTACAGCAGAGAGAGAGAGAGAGAGAGGGGAGGGGGGTGCAGGGGAGGACTCGAGAAATCGATGAATTCCCCACAGGCAGACCCCCCCCCCCCCCACACACACACACACACAGACACACACACACACATGCTTTCTCCACTTTTTATTCCAAGGCCTGAGCTGTTCTAACTCTTCAAACTCACCATTCATCACCTTCCTCCCCCTCCCCCCAAACAAACACACACACACACACACTCCCATTAGGATGGACCGAGAGAATTTGTTTCAGAATGAGATTACCTCTCTCCCTTCTTTCCTCCTCCTCCTCTTCTTCTTCAATCTGCTCTCCATCCATTCTTGTTTTTCCTCATGCTGAGCTGTTTGTGGTCCACGCTGTCATACTCTAGCTCTCCTCGTGTGTTGAGGCTTTCTTCTTTCTTCAGAGCAAAAAAGGAAACGCTGCACTCAGTCATGCAAACATTCATCTTCTCCATAATTTCATCACAGCCCTTCAAATTTCTCTTTGTCTCATTGTGCTTCTTCTCTGCATTTTTCACCCCTTATTCAAATCCTCAGCAGCATGTGTGCCAAAATTTGCTTCTCCGGTACAAAAGTGATTCTCTTGCTGAATTAAACATATCGATTGTCGTTTCCATGAGGAGGAATCCTGCATTATGATCACAGAGGGAGAGAGTCCTGCCGTCTGACGCTTGGCCACTTTCCAAACAGCTGACTTGGCTCTGAATGCATATTCAGGCTGTGAGCTGGCGACAGGCATCCCAACACCATGTCAGTACATTATCACCTGCAGAACATGCGCTGCCGGCGTGCCCTTGAGTAAAGCACTGGCAGACCCTTTGCTGTCACTTTTTTTTGGCTGACCCTTGAGCTCTGATTGGTGCGATTTCTCACATCCATTTGCAGATACCTGGCTAGGAAGCTTACCAGTGTGTGTGTGTGTGTGTGTGTGTGTGTGTGTGTGTGTGTGTGTGTGTGTGTGTGTGTGTGTGTGTGTGCGCGTGTGCGTGCGTGCGTGCGTGCGTGCGTGCGTGTCTGACAGCTAAACCTGAGTCAGAATTCAGTTACTGGAAACAGTCAAAATCATGAATCATATGGATCGATGAATCAAACAAGACTAAACAAGATCGGAGCAGAAAAGAACAATTGATTTTTTTTTGCGTCTAAAGAAATGCAATTAAACTGAAAAATGGTGACAACATAATAAACAAAATAAACAGATGAAGAATCCTTACAGTCCCTGTGAAAAGAAACTGGATTATCAAAATACACAAAGCAGAAGTGGTAATAAACCAAATTTGAGATAATTGTTTGCCAGTGGTCATGGATTCATTGTATCAAACACATATTATGGCATTAAACTGTTTAGAAGGCAGTTCAAAAAGGGAATAGAATTGCTCCAGATTAAAATATGTATCATGATATAGCTCACTAAGATTGACTCTCAGCCGTGGGACTCAGTTCAATGTTCTGCAGGTCTGGGGCTGCTGCTTTTTATGACACTGTTTGATCCAGAGACTTAATCAACCTCAGCCAAGCTCAATTCATTTACATCTGAACCGACTCGTGAAATCCTCCCGTTCTACGTGTGTCCATCTCTCAAATGGTGCGACTGGCATGAATCGATGTCTAAGCCTGATAGAGAGAACATGGCGAGCACTGAGGCTTGACAGCAGCAGCGCCGACTCCAGCGCTGCCACCATCCATTCACAGCACACACACACACGCGGCCGTTAATCCCCTCTGTGATTTTCAGGTACTCCACTGGGTTCAAATGGGAAACGGTCGTATTAGAGAGTGATGAGAGTCGTGCTCAGTCACATAACCCCAGTGGCGTGCGTCGACTGAACGCACCGAGCTGTTTACTGCAAACTCCTTCCTCATCAGAATATAAAGTGTCTCTCTGTCTCGGTATATAATTTCACTCTATACTGTTTGCTGAGACTACAGACTCTCAGAGTGCTGATGGTTTTATTAAAAGCACCATATGATACCATAGGGAGTAGCGTATTTGAGAAAACCAACAAGTCTACATGAAAAATTAGATATTTTTCCCTGACGAAGGGTAATTGAATCACTGCGTTGCTGACAGGCCTGAATATCAGCCTGCACCTATTCACTCTATTGGCAAAGTCACAAGATTTAATAGTGCCTGCTGGAATTCAAGGGCATGTAAAGTCTAAAAAATCGTCATTTCTCCCATTAAGCTAACGACCCAGAGGAGCCTGAACACTGGTGTATAAGCTGATTTGTCACGGGTGAAAAATACAAAGGAATATAATTTCATTTACCAGCAGCCCGGCTAAGGATTGTCACCAATGTAAACAGAAGTAATTGCCTGGTGAAAGGCCATGAACCCCACATTCATTTCCTCTACATTTCCCATTAAGAGACCTCTGTGGCTTTGCCTAATGATGCTGCTTCTGCTTTCCTCTGCCTCTTTCTCCTGCTGGTGCTGAATGAATTTCTCCTTTCATTCTTTCAGAGCAGTGCTGGTGGAGAACATCCCGGACGACATCACCTTTTCAGACAACGCTACCTTACACCTCCCCCTCTCGGATGGGCTTCACGACTTATTGGACCGGGCTCGCCGTGTTGTAGAGATTGTTTCCCCGCTGTGGCTCCTCAACTCCTCTGATTATGAATCCAGCTTCCAGCCTGCTGCCAGACAGGTACAAAAAAAAACACAGAGACTTGCCGCTGTGAAAGTTGTGGCATTTGAAATCCAATTATGTCAGTTTTGCTTGTTCAGTTTTCAAATAGCTTTCTGCAAATAGCAGCCCCCAAAATCATGTGGTCATATCCTCAGTAAGCAGAGCAGACAGGTACAAGCACTCTGTCATTATATCAAGAGAAAATGGTTTCCTCATTCAGACAAGACAGGTTAGAGTCAAAGTAGCTGAAAACCACGACTGACAGCCCACAATGAATAAATGATTACAGACGGAAATCAATAATTCTTTTAAAATTGTAGTTGCTCGCTCACTAGATTATGTTCTGGCTTCTCAACATGAACTGTTTATTTGGATTTTCAACTGGATGTCTTATTGATCATTGGCCCGGGTTCCATGTTTACGAACACACCCACAAATCAACAACACACACACATACACACACACACTGCAGCCGTGCACACACCACACATACTGCAGGTGTGTTGAAAGGAATGGGTTGTGTCAGGAGTAATGAAAGCCTTGGGAAGATGATTGGAAAGTAATAGCTACAGCCTCTAAGCCTCCGTGCAGAGCGGCGCTAATGACCCTGCAGCTGTTTCAGAGGAAATTGTGGGTCAAAAGAGGAGGACTTGTTAGGATGGGTGTTGAACCAGCAAATTTAATATAACGGCGAAATTACAAAAGGGCTCCAGTGGAGTTCTTTTTGGAGCAAACGTGTGTGATAAGCACATTCTGTCAATGGTTAACATGGTCAACATCAGCTTTCTGGTCTGGTTCTGTGGTTTTGAAAAAAAAAAAAACACCTTTTAGTCAATGTCCTGGCTATTCTATAACATTTGTAAATGTTTGGAAACATCAAAAATGTACGCCGAATGTCAACACCATCTCCCGTGACAGCTCTGGTGTAAAGGGATCTGTACAGTGATCTGTGTGTTCAGATTACATCTTTTCCAGATATCGAATGACTCCAAATAAAATGTATCATAAACATAAAACATAAAACTCACAAGTGTGTGTCTGGACGCACAGCAAGGTAAATCAGAGGTGACAGCAGTGGTGTGTGTGTGTGTGCGTGTGTGTGTGTGTGTGTGTGTGTGTGTGTGTGTGTGTGCGTGTGTGTGTGTGCGTGTGTGTGTATGTGTGTGTGTGTGTGTTTCCCTCAGGGTCGTGTGCTGCTGTCCAGACTCCAGGGTCTGAAAGCTGCAGGAATTAATCTGAAGATCTCCAGCGGGATAACCGACTCCACTGAGCTCATGAGCCTTGACAAAGGTCTCTCACCTCCTCTCTTTCCTTCTCCCTCCCTCCGTTCTTTCAGCCTCTTCCCATCTTTTGACTCTTGTTGCTCTTGTTTCCACCTCCTGATCCCTCTTTAATCTTCTTTTCTTTTCTTTTCTCTCTCTCCTTCTCTCCCCTCCAGACGCTGAGGTCCACTATGTGAACATGACGGCCCTGACCAGAGGTCACCTCCACTCCTCCTTCTGGGTGGTGGATAGGAAACACTTCTACTTTGGCAGTGCCAGCATGGACTGGAGGTCACTGGCAACGGTATCAAACTTCCACAACAAATCACACAAATGCACATTGTGTATGTACTGTATGTCTGTATGTTATCATCAAGTCCACTTCATCAAAAGTCAAAAGAAAGGGGCAGTGGACCTTGAGGAACGTCCCAAAATAGAAACTGTACATTCTTTCATCTCCTTCTTTAAAGCTGGGTGTCATTGATGATTCATTTAAATGCAGAGCCATTTGTCAGACGACCTCATCTGTCTTCACACATCCACCGGCACAGAGGACTGTGACTTCCCTCCAAGGGCTTAAAGTCACCGACCCAGATCAGAAACTGTATGGACATATTTGGATTGTGTATCTTCAAATCCTTGCTTTGTTTTCATGATGGCCAATAATTCCCACTAGTCTTTGTGTCCTTTAACTGTGCCGAATGATGTGGCTCCGCTTTGTCCATATTATTATATTTTGTCAGCACTTTTCCAATGCTGTAGACCAGTGGTTCCCAAACTTTTTCTTTTGCTCCCCCTTTTTTAGATCACAGACGAGTCGAAGAAGTATCGTCTCATTCATTTACCGGAGGCGATACTTATTCATATCGCTCCTCTTCCGACCCCGCACCGCGCCCCCCCAGCAGTAGCTCTGCGACCCCCCACTTTGGGAACCACTGTTGTAGACAATTCACTTTTGCTTTCATTTCCAAATGAGGGATTTACATTCTGTAACAGGGTTAAAGGAAAAACAAGTAATTTTTCCAACAAGTGGTTGCAGTGATGGATTGATTAAATATGGAAAGGTGCTGGAGGTGATGAATGTAATTTCTGCTGCAATGATGGTGGTGAATTAATGATGTTGGCATTTGTGTTTCCTATTCTGGTGGTTACTTAATGGTGACGGTGCTGCTGTGCATTGCTTCCTCAGAGGAAGGAACTGGGTGTGATGGTGTACGACTGCAGCTGTCTGGCTCTGGACCTCCACAGAGTGTTCAGCCTCTACTGGGGCCTCCAGTTTAAAGACTTCATCCCCTCCTTTTGGTCCAAGCGCATCTTCGCCCTCTTCAACAGGGACGCCCCGTTGGAGTTCACCCTGAACAACACCAAGGCTCAGGCCTACGTCTCAGTGAGTGGCAGCAGTTATGATGTAGAGTGGAGAGATGACATAAACCTGCCAGGTCTTCATTCGTATCTACAGTAAATCAAGTACATGATAGATTTATGTTTTTGTTTAGAATAGAATACATAAGGGTGATATTTGCCTGTTAAGATACTCAGATATCCTGATGTGTCCCGCATGTTAACAGGCTGGGTTCTGGTGTCATTGCTATTTTGAAGCTGCCATATTGTTGAGTAACTCTACAATTCCCAGCCAACTGCTTACAGTGGAGGTGATAGTGAGGTGAGAAAATAAATTTTCCATGCAGAGCGTCTCTGCAGGAGACTTTGTCTTCACACTGTCATCACTCCTGGAGATGAGTGATGGTAATGTCATCAGGCCTTCAACAAAAAGCAGCGTTTCGGTCCTCCGTCTCCTGAAGAAGATGTTTATGAATACGTAGGCAGGGTTCAGCTGTTAATCTGTCTGTGGAAGTTAAAACGAAAGCACAAGTGCACATAGACCAACATCTAAAGCCTTGTGCTAGGATGGTGATAATGAGGCTGTGATTAGATGATGCTGATGATGACAACTGTGTGTCATATGATTCTGTATGTCGAGATGAGCCTGAGATTCTCTTGTTACCTCACAGGAACACAAGCGCCACATCTTATTATCTAACCCTCGTCACGCTGTTTGTTTGTTGTGCTGACAGACCTCTCCAGATGTGTTCATTCCCAAAGATCGGAGCAGTGATCTGGAGGCCATTTCCAGGGTCATCCAGGAGGCTCGGCGCTTCATTTACATCTCCATCACCGACTACCTGCCCCTCCTCAACGGCAACACTAACAGGTAGAAACTTGTTGGTTTTATCAGTACGGTTTGTCTGGTGCTTATCAGAACCATCTCACGGTATTTAGAGTTGAGTGAGGCGTGCTTTTGTCAGGGCTCTTATCTCTGTATTCTAAGAGCCCCTCTTGTGATTCATGTGATTAAGCGTTACTGTGAGTCTATTTGGATGCGTTTGTATCGTTGCCAAGGTACTGGTCTCGTATTGACGGGCTAATCCGGGAGGCTCTGATACTGAGGAAGGTGCGAGTTCGCCTGCTGATAAGCTGTTGGGAAAAGACTCATCCACTCACTTTCAACTTCATCTGGTCCCTGAGGAGTCTGTGTATGGAGCAGGCCAACTGCTCACTGGAAGCTGTAAGTACCAGGACACTGCATTCTATCTTTACACACTACAGATAAACATTAGCTGTGCTCACCGGGTCACTCTGTGTGTGTGTGTGTGTGTGTGTGTGTAGAAATTCTTCAGCCCACGAGAGCAGAGGGATGGGAGTCTCCAGGGAATCAACCACAACAGGTTTATGGTGACAGACAAAGCCATTTATTTAGGTGAGGTCAGGTCCAGACAGCTCTGCCCTACATGCCTCTGCTCACTTCCTGCTGATCTCATTTTCATTGGGCCAGAAAACTTACAATGGATTCCAGCAGTGACCCATTTTTTTATAACATTAAGAAAGTATCCAAATATCCACAGAAACTCCCCTCACGTGTAAGAGTTATCGTTTGGCTGAAATATTGCTAACGCAGGGGAAGCCGAGTATATTCTGGATGTGGTGGTGGCAATTATGCTGAAGATAACGAGCAGGCAGACAGTGGGAAAGTGCATCAGACAGCAGGAGTGCTTAAGCCTGAAGGGGAAAATATTACTTTTACACTGTCCGCAGCATATTTCCTCTTCTCCCGTGGCTTTTCTGCCAGTCAGCATTGTGTGAAATGCATTTGTTCTTTCTGGAAGACCCCCGCAGTAATAAATCTGGAACAGTCACGTCCAGGAGGTCTTGATTTAGCAGCCAAAAAACTATGAAATAGGTGTTTGCATCATAACTTCTTAAATCGAAAAAGACACAGCAAAATTCACTTCAGGTGTTTTATGCTTTCATGTCCATCTTTGAACAAATCCAACCTTTATTTGTGACGTTACAGTCATTTCTAGCGACCTCATCAAGATTCCAGATCTCCAACTCCAGAAATGTGTCACCATTCGATTTTCTGATGCTTGTTATTTGGTCATAAATGTGTTTGTTCCTTTTCATCCTTTAATCTAGCAGTTTGTTGATGTGAAACTGTGGCAGCCTATTTTTAGCTGAACCTGGTCTGTGCCCCGACAGGTAACCTTGACTGGGTGGGCAATGAGTTTACCTTCAACGCCGGGGCAGGCCTGGTCATCAGTCAGCCAGAGGGCATAGAGGACAGGAACACTACAGTGGTGGATCAGCTACGGGCTGCGTTTGAGCGGGACTGGTTTTCCCGTTACACCCGCTCCCTGCAGGCCAACAAGATCCCTGTCTGCAACAAGCACCAGATCAACAGGCTGGTGCCGATCAAAACCAGCCTCTTAGATAGCGCATTGGGACCAATCAGAGCCGGCCCACATGACACCGGACCTGCACCCATTAGAAACCGTCCCAGAGACAGTGACCAGGCGGCAGGCAAAACAAGTCACCATGACGACAAAGTAGAACTAATCAAAATGACTCACCAAGGCGAAGCCAATGGACTTGATCCGATTATAGATAACATTGGACAGGTCAAAATGAGCCACCCCAACAACAGACAGGTCAAAATCAAAGTTAATTACCATGACAACGAAATGGAAACGCACAGTCAGGCAGCTGAGAGCAGTGGCAGCAGAGAGATCTCCAACGGCTCCCTGTGACTGCAGCGCATCATGAGCTGAAAGCCTTTTTCATTGAATGATGTTTTGAGATTTGCTCTCTTCCAGCAACAATGGACTTACTCCTGGTCTTTGTATCATTTTATGGTTTCTGTTTTATAAAAAACAAAAACTTAAGCAACGTCTGTTTCAGATGGTAGCAGGAAGAGACAGGTAAGATGTTAGATATGATTGGAACGAAAGCATTTGGTTAAGATTACATTCCAATGTTGAGAGGAAATACTAAAGACAAAAAAAAACTTGCTACTTATTTAATATTTTCCTTTCCATTTCTTTGCTGAGATTTCTCAAGTAAAGGAAACAGATGATGTCACACATCAGCTTACTGTGGCATTCGTCCTTTATTACCCTTTAAAAGGGAGGATGACCCCTGCATTGCAGAGATGGGAGGCAGCGCCAACACCTTTAAGATTTACCACAGGATTTTACAAACATGTTGTGGATTTCTTAATGCCTCTGTACACAGTTTGGTAGTGGATACTTGGACTTTGTGTAAATACTTTGTTACATCTCTGGCAGTATTTGGAGTACCTTCTATTTATGACCTATAACTTTATATACCTTCATCCCAGTGTGTCCTGTCCTGGGACGTACCATCTGTTTATAGCCAACAACTATATTTGATCACATGATAATAAGGTAAACAAACGACCTCATCTGGTCCTGCCAAACAATTGATTTGACTGTTCCTCACTGTAGCCTTTACAACTGAAATAACACAGATCCCTATGAATGACAACATTTCAGCTAAAGACATAAATGTAATCAACTTGTTTTCACCAACAGCAGTGTTTGAATCACAAATCATGCCCAGTGTGTTTAATCTCAGTGACACAAGCCAGGCATTTACTCTCTTTTTATTGTTGTCATTACATAATCTACTGGAGTATTTGCTGTATGATGCAGTATATCACACACAGCCAAAGGTGTGCATCAGAATTTTTTATTTGGCAGTGGACATATTTATGTTCAGGTTGTCATGATGCTTCTTCTACTGTCTATTACGTAACACCAAATGGTAGAAACCACTGAATATCAGTGCTGATTACTTTAAATCAAGGGCAAGTGCAATATATTTTTCCTGGTGGAATATTGGCTACTGATCCGAGAGCCTCCTTATTGATAATCATTGCCATCTCCATAAATAAATCTTTAGAAGAGAAGTGGAACTGATAGGATATCTATAGATTACTATGTCTGAATGCAGTTTTGTGATTTATTGAGCAAATATTGAAAGTGCAGTTAGAGTCAGGGGCCGGAGGGTCTGCAGTGCTGTCAGACGGATCAATGTAATGAATTTTTAACAGAGCTTGACACTATCTGCAGTTTTAACTCAAGGACATGTTGGGCTGTAGTGTCCTGTCTGCAGCTGGGTCAAATACCTTTAACGTGTGGGGGATCATACCAAAAACATGTGATTGTTAGAGAAGCGAAACTGAATTCAAGTTAGTCGTAGCTTTCATGTTTAATTTGAAAAGGCAGCGTGTCACTTTAAGACTTGCTTGCTGCTGTCTGCAACGCTTGCAAGTATCAATGTAGCATTTTACAATATCAAAGATCATGATAGAACAAACTGGAAACCTCTTCCCAGACTGACGGCTTTGTCAATGATGAGGAGATCGTCATGGGAAGTAGGAGCATGGGAGCAGAGAGTGAGATTTGTGATTTACTTTAACACTCTTTACCGTTTCAATTTTGATCATTTGACACCTGAATGTATTGCAGTAAAAACATCCTTTATTGTGATATCTGTCTTTATGTGCCTCCTCTCAAAGCAACCCGCACAGCACAGCTTCAGCTTTGTCTTACAACTCTCCTATAAGCACAGACATATGATACCAGTGCAGAATGAAATGTCCCTCTCAGCCAAACACACGCAGACTGTAAAACGAACACTTTCTGCCACCTAGAGGACGGCACTAGGCACTACATCCTTCACACTTAACCACTCCACATTTTAACATGTACTGTACAAGTACTTCATCATTTATGCAGTCAGTTCACACACATCAAGCGTGGTAGATTGGAAAATGCTGTGCTTTAAATGCTCAAGTTACTTTAAAATGAAATGATTGTTATATTTCTCTATCTATAGGGTCGCAACTAATTATTTATTTTATGTGAATGTTGCATTTACATGATTTATTCTGTAATAACTGTAAACTCCATACACAGAGAGTAGTTGACATGAAGATTATCATTTCAGCAGAAGGCCATACTTGTTTCTTTAAGGTCACAAAGTCGTCACACTGTATCAGCTGGTCTGGAGACAGAGTTATTGATTTATTTTTATACATATATGCTACATATGCTATAGAGTAACCATTAAACGCTGCTATGATCTGTAAGTGGGAGCTGGATGGAAGGAGGCTTCTTTAAACTGAGGCCTTTATGAATGACTTTGACTGACAGATGATGTGACAAACTAAGCCCAGATGCCAGTGAATGCACCACCACTATTACATCATTCAGTGGATTATTACAAAGAAACATATTTGTGCACATGGCTTAGGTCTGTCACTCCAGTTTGGTTTAAAGATAAAGAATAGGTGACCTGTGCAGGATGCAGGTCTTTACTGGAGTCCTAAAGCAAAGCATAAGGGGTTTGAGTTAAGGGAAAATAAAGATTTATCCGTTGAAATGCACTCTGTAAACGCTTTGTAATCTCTCCTACTTTGTTATGTTGAATATATGCGGCATGACTGTTGCTTGCATGCCTTTTGCCTTTATGAATAACAGAAACTTGCATATATTTACAACTCTGAAGGAATGTATATTTATTGAATTATCCTTATTACTGCACAACACTGAATTATTATCTGACTGATTTTTACTCTTAATAAAAAACAAATATGCACCCTTTGCCTTTGTTGTGTTGTATTTTGTCTCTTTGTTGTGATCAGCTGTGTGTGTGTGTCTCTGCCTCTGTCAGCTGGAACCTGTCTAGGCTCGAGCGGCGGCGTGCTGACGTCACCGTTACCTAGGCAACCGATTAGGCGTCACAACTCTCCCCGCAGCAAAAAAAAACAAAAATGTCATGAGTGCGCAGTTGTGCCCGCAGATCTCCACAGTGACGCGTCGTGGACCAGCCTGTGCAGCGCCACCACGCGGATGTGTTGCCACGGCGGTGTGAGACGCGAACTTTGGAGTCGTAGGAGCGTGATAAATCAAAATAACCTTACTAATAAGCGCCGTGTGGGGGCTGTTGTTGTAGCTGACATTACCGAGCAGCGGCCAACATGGCTGCAGATGACAACGAATGGGTCGTGGAGAGCATCGTGGGCTACCTGGGGAGCCCCGAGTGGATCGTCCCCGTCACGGACTTTATGGAAAACAAATGCACAGGTAACTTTTGTTTCACTCGCTTTCATTTTGGAGGCATTTGGCTGCACAGCTAAAGTCCCCCAGCTATGTGTGCGGCTGCTGTTTGCTGCTAACGCCACGGCTAAGCTAACACTGTTGTTATTGTAGTGACTTGCTTGCTTGCGTTGTGTTTTCTGGCTTATGACATTATAAACATGCTTTCTTATCGTAGTTATATCCGAATTTCTTAATATCAGCCATTATGGTTTGAACTGCTGGATGTGTTATAGTTTGCAAACAATAGAAAGCATAGTTAGCCTCCGGAAAAGCTACAAAAACAAGAAAGTCGACTCAGCTGCAGTGGAATAAACGGAAAATTTAAACAATGAATTTCTAATCATTTATTAAACTGCAATTTTCTAGTTTTCGATGACGAAGATGAAAACAAGTTGTCATACACAGAAATCCATCAGCAGTACAAGAACCTGGTGAGTCTGAGTCCTGGTTCTTACCTCTCAGCATGACTCAGCATATCAGGTGTAGTTTTGTCGGTCTAAGCTGCTTTTTGCTTTTGCTAGGTGGAGAAGCTGCTGGAGAATTACATGCAGGATGTTGGCCTCAGCGAGCAGCAGTTTGTGGACGCCTGCAGCTCTCCTTTTGCCAAGTCCAAAGCTCTGCAGGTAACATGGAGGCATCTGACACAAACTGTGTTCACCTGGAGGCTTTAGACATGCACACTATCAAAAGGTTGGTTGCTCATAGGCACCTGGAGTCTAACCACCTTCTTAACCACCTTCTTCTTACGGGAAGAGTTAAGGAGCGTTTGATTTTTCGCACAGGGCCTTTGCAAAATATGATGCCAAAGCTGGTGAGTGGTGAGGAATGGAGTAAAGGAAGGAGGAGGAGGAGAACAGAACAACGGTGACCCAATTTCAGTGTCCGATACATTAAAGGCTAGTCAACAGTTTAGGCAGCATTAGCCTGAAAGGTCTCTAAGGATCAGGCCCCACTCCGGAGCCTCATTCTATAGGATCTTTAAGGCTTCTGATCCATCTTATCCCTGCTGTAATAATTTTATAATCCCAGATTACTCTGTCTCATCACATACATACAACATCTGTGAGGAAAATGTAAAGCAAAGTTTTCCCTCACCGCCACCACACACACACACACACACAGGCTGTCACTGGACGTCTCACACTTCGAACTTGGACCTCTGTTTGGGATTGTCTCTCCAAACTGACAGTCCATCTTGTCTCCATCTCATCCGTTCTCTCATCTTTAACCTCTGCCACAGTACGATCATTCTGTCTGTACGAGCTGTACGGGTTCCCAAGGTGTTGATATCTTAATGGTTTAACAAGATGTTCTCTAGAGCTCAGTGAACTTGATGACACAAAGTTCTAACTACATGAGATCAAGTTGGAATAACCGGTAGACATATATAACAAATTATCGAATCGTGGTTGTTGTCACACATTCTAATGTCAATAAATGCAAATAGGTCCAGCACATTTCATATGTAGGCTATAGCACTGATACTCTGGATAATGTTGATGTTGTTTTTGTTCCTCAGGTGGTTTTCCAGCCAGTTTTGGCGACAGACGACTTCCAAGTGTTTCGTTCACTGATGGTCCAGAAGAACATGGAGCTGCAGCTTCAAGCCCTGAGGATGATCAAGGAGAGGAATGGTATGCTGAAGAAACACACACAGGCATACACACAAGCTCAGACAGGTTAACACTTAACCCTAATGTGCGTGTGTGTGTATGTGCTGTGTAGGAGCCCTGCCAGAGTGTCTGACTGATGGTGTGGATGTGATGACAGAGCTGCAGCAACAGGAGATGAGGATCCTGGATGAAGTTCTAAGGTAAGTCCATTTCTCTCCCTCGCTCTTCCACTCTCATCATGAGAACCACAACAAAACGATGTCGCTGTTGATGTGATGTGACGACCAACGTGTCGCCGGTGTTCAGGTAGGGAGATTAAGCCGCTGAGCGCATGTGTCAGCTGTTAATGCTGGCAGAGTTAAGATGTGTCCATCTCCAGGTAGATGATCCCAGACTTGGACAAAGGCCAAGATGAAGATGGGCCATCTGGACTGGGGCGGAGTTTGGAGCAGAGTTAGTGGCCTGATGGTTTTGTGGATAGATTGATGTAGGTATGAATGAATTTGGTCACATCAGTTGCAGTTCCACTATAACACTGAAGAGACATCATGTCCTCCCTCCTGATGTCAGTCTGCCTGTGTCAGGGCTGTAGCAGCGTCTCCGTGCTCCTCCTCTGCTCTCTAATGGGATTTTACTCTCTTCAGCCCGGCCAAGTAGAACACACTGGGTCACACAGGGCTGCAGTTAAGCTCCTTAGGGTCCAGCTGATTGAGGTTGGTGAGATGGACACTAAACTGGCAACAGAGGGGGGAAAAAGTGTTTTATCCCCTTTGTCTTACCTGGATACCTCATCTGCTCATGTACTTCATTATCCTGCCCTCACTGACTCACAGACACTGGCTGCTGGGTAATCCTTGGTGGACGTCTCCTCTACAGCAATTAGATATAGAGATGTATGAAATTAAAGCACCAACTTTGTCCTCAGAAAGTCAAAGGAGGAGTACGAGGAGGAAATGTCTCGGAGGCTGCTGTCGGAGGAAGAGGCTGGTTCCACCTCCAGCAGCTGCTCTGATAGGCCAAAGATAGAGAGCGGAGAATCCCACAAGAAGGACTCCAGCCAAAAAAGCAACAACAATGCCAAGGTGAGACACGCAGTAAATACAGTGAGAGACTCAGGAGCCTCTTCAGTCAACACCCAAACTCTACATACCTACGTCAGTTTTGAGTGATCGTGTCTCCGTTGTGCCGTTTTTATTTCACTCAAAGTCCAAAGCTGAGGTGAACGCTGACCGAAGTGGCAGAACTAATCAAGCGGCCCCTCTAGTGAACGGAAACACTGCTGCTAAATCTCAACTGGTAACTGAATCAGAAACATTTTGATGTGACCCAACCACAACAATTCACACACACACACACACACACACACACACACACACACACACACACACACACACTTTGTAGTCTCTTAGCCTGTTTTCTCATGTGTGTGCTTAATCTAAACCTCTGCCCCTGTAGATTGTGCTCTAGTTCCATTGCGTAATAGTCCTGCTCTTATATACTGTATCTAGTCTGCAGGATGCCTAGGTGGTGTTTCTGGATTAGATGGTATTAGTCGTTTCATGTCTTAGTAGCAAGAGGAGAGATCAGATGAAATGCTACCTGTATCACAGCCTGTTGTTCCCTCCCTCCAGGTCAATGGTAAATCTGTTCAGAAAGAGGAAAGTAAGAAAGTGGCCACAGGAGGAGAAGGTGCAGCCGCGAGCAGCTCCTCTGTTTCTTCTAAACGCACCACAGGTAACTCAGAACATCACCAACATGTTGTGTTTGCCTCAATGAACATCACAGCTCTGCTTCTGTAGTAACCATTAACTGTGTGTGTGTGTGCAGGGAGTAGCAGTAAAAGTGTGGAGCACCCAGTCCTTCCAGCAGTGAGGGCTCCAGTCAGATCTTCTGAGCCGTCGGCCCTCAGCAGTCCCAGCAGCCGGACGCAGAGCAGCAGCCAGGCAGCCGAGACGTGGCTGGATGAGGCACGCAAGGAGGCCGGCATCTCCAAGCCCTACACTGTGAGTCAGTGTGTGTGTGTGTGTGTGTAGAGGTCAAAGGGTGGGGTGATGTGTTGAAAGCATACTATTACATTAAATTATGTCCAATAGAAATCATGAATGTGGACTCCAAATCTCTTATTTCTTCTTAATTAATGGACTAAGTTATACAGAGGTTATTAAAAGTTAACATTTCCACCTCTACTGTCCTTCAGGACTTGTCTGAGTCGCAGCAGGAGGAGCTCCAGCAGAGGGCGACATATCTCCGTCAGCAGCGGGACAAACTGCAAGCGCTGAAGAGGGAACAGCAGAAGTCCAAGCAGACGAGCACCAAGGAGGAGGAGAAGCCCAGCAGCCCCACAGCAGCACCCAGCAGCCCGGTACACACAACTCCTCCCTGCACACTCCTGAGCTCAAACCAACTCCGTCCAACTCACGTCAAACACCAACTCACTCACTCACGCACTGATTCATTATAATCAGGTTTAAATCGAGGAATGGAATACTGTTGCTATAGTTACATCAGTCCGGTCCAGTGGAGGAACACACAGTGAGCTAAGGTATTAAAGGTTCTTGTCAACATAGCATAGATCCGGTGTAACGTTAAGTAAAAACTATTCCCTTCCACAATACTAACACAATTTCCATACTTTTAATTGAGTTCATTTTTGTCTTTTAATTTTCCCCCTGCTTTCTCTCATCTTTGACTCCTCCTCCTCCTGACCTTATTGTTTGGGTTCTTCCTTTTCATTTCCCGCTGCATGTATCTGACCTGGTCTGGCCTGTCAGGTGCCTATGGGCCATTCTCAGAGGAACGGGGTCTGTGCCCCTCCTCCTCCTGCTCCTGCTCCTCCTCCTCCTCCAGCACAACACACTGCCAACTCCTCCAAACAGAAGGTGATCCATCAGCTGCCTGATGGGAAAATGTGTAGTGTGCTGCTTTGATTTGCTCGCTCTGTCCCCTCTCCTTTGCTTTTTTGCAAACGCACACACACGCCGAGTCATCGTCATCATCTCCTTCCCTCACACACAAAAAAGACACAGTCAGAACTCTTAGTTACGTACTCTTGTTCATGTTTTGAGAGAGTAAAGAATGAGGTCATAGTTAAGGTCAAAGGCTCTGCATACCTGTTCTCCCATTTCTAGCTGGTTTGGTGTCGTTGTTGAGTTAATTCCCGTATCTTTGTGCTTTCTACCACGACCTTTCACCTCCTCAACAACGTCTCTTAACCCATCACTGGCTGGGCTAAAAGCATTTCATTTGCGAGGTCACAGTTTGTAAAGCTTGTTAACGCGGGCGCTCTGACTTCTATGCAGGAGATCTCGGCTGAGGAGAGGAAGAAACTTCAGAAGAGGAAACATCTCGCTGACAAGCTGAAAGAGGAAGTCATCAAGAAATAAGTTCCTCCTCACCTCCTGCTGCTTTACTCTCATGTACACTGAGATACCAGTTTGGATTGGATTGGGAGAAGATGAGAGGCAGACAAGTGGAAACACGTCAAAATCATGCAGTCCAATATGTTACTATTACTAACTATCCTCAAAAAGATAGGCACAACATTACAGGCGTCACAATAGGCCTCATGCACTAGTGTACTGCATCATGTCCCTTTACTTCACATGTCAGTCACGTTGGACTGCCTCCTCCTGTCACTTTAAGCTTCCTTCATTAAGAAGAGCCTCTGGAAGAAACATTCCATTGTGATCTACAGAGACAAAGGGTGTATGTATTTTGCCACACCTGGAAACCGCGTTAGTATTTAACCTGTCCCACCGAGCAAGTTAAGCACATGTGCATGATAGAAGCGAACACCCATCAGTGGAAGAAGTGATGGTCATGCATTTCCTGTGTCCAAGCAGAGGCAACATGATGAGAACCTACACCTGGACTGGTTTGTGTGTAGACTCCATAGCTCACAGCTGGAGTGCACACGCTGAACGCTCCATCAATAGAAACAAGGAGACGACGCTCTCTGAAGCCTGCACTCACATTTCCCCGTCTTTAGCTTTCGCAGAGACTTGAGTCAGCTGCTGCAAACCCACCTCACCATAATTATACACTGTGGATGTATAGACGTATAGACGAACGCTGTCGTGTGTCATGATGGGGTTAAGAGAGCGGTGACGGGCTGAGAAACACAGTATTCACCTGTAAACCAACCTGCAGTTTTTACTTGGAAATAACCATGATACACCAGATCCTATGTAATGATATGCTGTTAAATAAAGTCAGTTTTATATGAACATCCATGCGTCCAACTTATGTATATGGAAACTGTGGCTCAGTGGCTTTAGCTCACTTGGACTGATTCTGGAATGATTAAGGTGAATAGTTATGTTTGCATTCGTAACAATTTTAAATAGACACTAACTGAACTATCATTGAAAATATTAGGAGTTCATATTTTCAATGATAGTTGATGTATGAAGTTGTAATCCCCCCCCTCCCCCCAGCTTGTGACCCATTTCAAAGAAGCATTTTGGTGCAGTGTTTCAAAAAAGAAAACATGTCAACACACTCAAAGTGTTTGCTGCAAAAATGACTTTACTGCAGTTTTAATACATGTTATATTTAAAACCAGCATTTGCAATTTTCTCTGCATTTTACATCGAAACAAATGAACTGGACTGAAAGGGCGACAGCGACCCCACCGTTTTGTGCGACGACAAAAAAAATACACAGGTAGGCAGGCGTCTCTCTTCCCTTTCAAAAAGAAATCAGATCAGGGGAAATGATTAAAAAGAAAAAACAAACAAACATCTGTACAGTACTTGAACAAATTCATGAAAGACAGGATTTTCTGGCTCTCGCAGTCCTGTGTCAGAATGTGTGTGTTGTGTTTGCCTTGGCCAGACTGACATCCTGGCTTTCACTGGTTGAGTCCTGCTCCTCTGGAATCGAGTCTCATTACTGCCGAGTTTTCCTTTTGGTACTCACTGTCACGTGTCGCCTCCCCTCGTCTGTTGTCTACGTTACCTACATCCCTCTATCCCCCCCAAACGTACAGTTCTATGACAGGTCAACACATGCTGCTTCAGCCAGTCAAGCTTTTCTATAACTGGCGGCTAGTCCTGCTAGCCTGACTGGCTGACCGGGTAAGTTCGTTTACTGGCTGGTCGTGTCGCGTGGCGGCGTCCCGTCTGTGGAGCTCATTGGGTCGAGGTTTGAGGAGGATGGAGGGAAGAGTTCAAATGAGGACGCGCGGGTTACACTCCTGTGGTACCGCAGCATCCTCGGCTCCTGTTGCTATAGCAACAGAGCAGGACAGGGAGCTGCCTTGGCACGGTTTCCACTGCAGCCTCTCCGGTCGATAAGGAGTGCGGTGGTGGTGGTGGTTTGAAGGAGAAAGTTGAAGGGAAGGAGGTCAGACAGAGGAGAGCAGGAGAGCATGAAGGAAGGAGGGATGACTTAAAGGCTCAGTGTGTTTGTCCTCAGAAAGAGACAGAAAGGAAAAACTTTCAGGCTCTCCTGGAGGGAGGCAGTTGTTGTGCAGGAAGAAGAGGTGAAGTCAAGGGGCTGAAGTAGCCTGATCGGTCCGCTTTCCACTAAAAGACAAGAGGCCTGCGTGCCTTTCTGCTGGAGAGAAAGGAGCAGAGATCAGGAGGAACATGTGTGGGAGCTCAGCTTTGCCCGTCTTCTCACCCAGACAGGTGAGGACAGCGACTGACAGGTGACCCAAGGAGGCCCATGAGACAACCAGAGGAGGGAGCAAGGTCGGGAGTCGGTCTGTTCACCATGGCCCAACAGGAGGAACACTCTTAAGAGCTCAGCCGCGGTCGCTTCCTTGGAGACTGCTCTTCCTCCTCATCTTCTTCCTCCTCGTCCTCATCATCAGGGTAGTCCACCAAACCAACCATAGCAGTCTAAGTAGAGAAGGAATAAGCAGAGGATAGTTACAGTATGAACAGTTTCATCAGGAAGGACACTTCACACCCATGAACACATTCATCCAGATGTGACACCTTCACTACTGGTGTTGGAGGAAGAGCTGCTGTCTTGACGGCGGAGGTTGAACTGTTGGTGTTGTTTGGAGTGACAGCTGGTGAGGCAGGTGGGATTGCAGGAGTTTTCCCGTTGTTGTTGGCACCGTTAGCCACATTGGCAGCTCCTGCAGTCACACAAAACAAACACCTGAGCTTCTAGAACACCCGAATGATGGGAGGAGCACTGAGGCGTGGAGAGTGGCGGCAGGGGGGCGTACCTTTTTTGGCCTCCATGTACTTGCCGTAGGTGTCGGAGAAGTCGTCCTCCATTCGGCTCTTCTCCACCGCCTCTCCTTCGTCGTCGTCCTCATCCTCGTTGAACCACAACTCCTCGTCCTCATCCAACGATCGCGCATCCCGACGATATCTGAATCAATCAATCATATCATTATGTCATTAAGAGTTCCTCAATTTCCCTGTATGTACCTGATATAAGAACAATAAAAAGCAGAGCACTGACCGGTTGAGCCTCTGACTCTGCCTGTCCTTCTCCTGCTCGTACCGGCCCTTCAGCCCCTTGAACGTCTGGACGTACTCGATAGATTCTAGTGCTTTGTAGAAGTTATCCACAATGTGTGCTATAAGAGACTTCACATCCTCCTACAAAGACAAGAGATGGAAAAGCATTTTACACACAAACACTTCACTGAGGTGGATCCTGGTGACCGTCTGTCTACGCACCACTTTGATGAACTCAAAGAGCTCGATGATGGCTGAGTTGAGGAGGTTGTATCGGGTGCCGTTGTCCAGCAGGGCGTTGATGACCGGCTCAAACAGGTTCCCTTTGATGATGTAGCGGTTGTAATACTCGTCCTTCAGCCCGATGATCCTGCGCATGAAACGCAGGGCACCTTGGGAAAAAACACACCCAAGAGGTTAGGAAGAATGGACAGAGCTGTGTTCAGAATGCATTAATGTAAAGACAATTTAAGTGTCAGAAAGTATGTGTGTGTGTTCGAGACTTACAAAGAGCCAGGAAGGTGTGTTTGGAGTTCATGAGCACCAGCACTCTCCTGAGCAGGTCCTTGTTCATGATGTAGGTCTTGATGTGGTAGGTGTGATGCTCCACGCAGAAGGTGAGAAGCTCCAGGATGAGCGCCAGCAGCTGAGCCGTCTGAAAGTTGTCTACACACAGACACACACACATTACAATCACAACAAATTCTACTTTCTGAAGCCATCTAGCTGTTTATCTGGAGGCCACAATAACCCTGTGTTAAGAGTGCTGAGAGGTCAAAGGTCGCTGCTGTGACACCTACCTGGACAGACGGGGTTGATCTTAGCTGAGGTCTCCTGTATATCTGAAAGGCAACACGCACACACACACACACACACACACGCATGCATAAAAATCAGCCACATGTTCCTCTGATGTGTGAATCTGTAAGTCTGAACCTGGTGCAGTCGTGTGATCTCTGTCTGGTCGCTCACCTTTAGAGTTTTTGTCATGGGCAGTGTTGGCCAGCAGAGGGGCGGTCAGGACGTGCATGCAGTATTTGTAGAAGAAACTCAGAAATTCTGTCTTCTCCGTTTTCTGATCACGAAAAAGAACAAATAATTTTAGAATCCAAATTTTGTATGGAAGAAAATAACTGTCACTCCAAAACGATGTCATTCTTCCCACGATGAAGTTAAGAAGTCAGAGGATGGAGCCTCGACAAGCAACAAGAGAAAAGCCAAATAACGCCTCCTTACTCAATTTCTTGTTTTCATTTCTAAACAATTTTTTTTAAGAACGAACGGTGTGCAGGTCCTCAGCAGATTTCTCTCTCTCTCACACACACACACACACACACACACACTGTCAGTTCTACTTACATTGGTGGAGGCCAACATGTTCTCGGGGTCGATGAGTGTCCTGAGCAAACCCATCAGCTGGACGGCTCCTCCTAACTCTGGGTCTGAGTCGCAAATCATCTGCTTGATCACCACGTTGATCAGAAGAACATCCTGTGACAAACACACACACGTACAGGGAACCTTTCAGAATCATAGCCGAGAACCGATAGATCATGACGGTTCAAAAGATGCAGATTCAGATTACGTGTGAAGCAAATCGACCAAAAACTCTGATACATTAAAGAAAAAGTAAGTACACGGTCCGATTCAAGTCACACTTTTACATTTGCTTGCTTCACTTACGTCGTCCGTCTGCTGCGGCTCCTGCATGACAAACTCTCTGACCATGGAGGGGCTGAATTCCACCAGGTAAGAGAAGATGTCTGTGGCTGCTGCTCGCACCTGCAGGTCGTCCATTCCCTGAGACAGGAGAGACGGAGCACAGTGGCAGTTGAGCCGCTGTGTTTCTAAGGAGATTTCAGATATTTGCATCGGAGCAACTGCAGAGACGTACCATGACTATTTCAAGCGCGGGTAGAATGCCCAGGTTCGCCAGAGTTTTGAAGAACGCGTCTCTGTTTTGTGGCTGCAGAGTTTGTGAAAAGGCGCAGAATTCCTTGACAAAGTTGACCTGCGAGGTGGAGAAGAAGAACAGACACGGTGGAAGTCCTCATACATAAAAACTGATCAAAATCATGGACAAATCCAATTTCTAAAACCCATTTTTCACTTAGAATATTCTACAGCAGTGAAGGGAAGACAAACTCAGATCTGATCTAGTGTGAAACACAATCACCTTCTCTGTTAGAGGCTGAATGACTTAATAAAACTTTTTTTTTTTTTTACTTTTCCCGCTACAGGGGGCAGTAAATGATTTATGTCCATCTAGTTGGGGACACTTCTCACTTTGGGCAGGAGCATGACGTTGCATTAGCACAATGCGGCCTTGTTTGTGGTATTAAAAGCCAATGGACAAAGAGAAACTTGGCATCAGGATGTCAAAGTGTGCAGAGAATGTTAGTAAATATATATAATTCCACAAAAACAAAATGGAAGGAATGGACAATAATGACAGAGCAAAATTAACCCCGTACAGAAAAGTTGAGTGAACATGAACACACATCCTGCCAACATGACATCATCTTTTTGTCCCCGGCCCCGGGTAGGTGACCGCCGTTTGACTTACAAGTTCTCTCCGTTTACTGTCTTCTGTCGCTTCATCTGTGAGCTGTGCAAAGACCTCTGTTAAAAACTTCTCATCCTCCTGTAGCACAGGGAAAACATGTTCAAACAAAAAAACCCAGACAAAAAACCAAGTCAAGCCAGTCAAGGTTAAAATGAAGACAAACAAAGAGGGAGAATGTGAAGGAAAACGCAGCGCGGTGAAAATGAGCCTCCAGGAAGTTCAATAAGGAAACTCAACTACAGGGACAAGGACACACATGGTTTAACCCGCTTTATCTTTAAGTTGTTAGTAAGGAAAGGTGAGAGGGGGTCACACACAACTTTGACTGGTAGAGTAACAAACACACACACACCAATCAGAAGTTAAAAGGTCAATGGAGTGACAGCTGTTAGGTTGTCTGAAGACACAGCAGGATGAAGAGAAGGTCGCTCTCTAACCGACTGCATCCTTACCTGCAACATACTGACTATCTCCACTTTGTTAAAGAAAATGAAGGAGGTGAGTGTGGAGAGAAAGTTCTCCTCGAAAACTGAGGGCGTGGGCAGAATGATGTCCTGGATGTACTGCACACGGTACGTCTGGTGGATCTTCTGCCGCAGCTCAGAGTCCGTGATGGGGATCACCTCCTTAAACTTTGCCGTCTTGGTCAGGAATTCGCGGTGCCGCTTGGGCTGAACCAGCGCCGGGTCGTACTCCAGGCAGCCCACCACGTCCATGATGCAATCGTCAGAGAACATCACTTCAAAGAGGGCGGCTTTGTTGAGGAACAAGACGCCGCGGACAATCTCGTAGAGGTGATGCAGGCCTTCCCTGTTGTCCAGGTCCTCGCAGACCCTGAAGAGCCCCAGGAGCTTCTTGATGTAGCCCTCGTTCATCAGGGCCAGAGCCAGCTTTTCCCTGCGTATGGGCGAGGAGAGGACGGAGGTCACCAGGTCGGCGATCTCCTCCAGTCGGCTCAGCTCGCACGGAGGAAGCTCCACTAAGTGACTCGTCTCGGGAATCTCCTCAAAGCGCTCCTCCTCTGACTCGTCGATGGGATCCTGGGTGATGTCCAGAGCTGGGTCCTTCCCCTGAACCTGAAGGAGAGGGTGTACATTTGACACTTAGCGGATGCTTTTATCCAAAGCAACAGACATACGTGAACAAACTGAGTTTAACGTACCTGGCATATCTTCTCCCAGATCTCATCACAGCCAGCCTTCTCCTGGAAACTTAAGGCCAAGTCATAGTTATCTGCCTCCGACCAGACGATCAGTGTGTCCTGGAGGAAGGCAACAGTCAAGACATCACAGAAATATCACAACAAACTCATCCACACACACGCGTTTTAAAGTGGTCAAACAGCGTAAAAGCTTTTGACTGCCCGCTACAACTGAAGACATAGTTTAAGCTATAAAAGAGAAAACTGATTGTTTTAGACTATGGGGCCAATTTTACACAGTTTTCTCTGTAATGAAAGGGAGGTGACGTTTAATTGGGGGGGGGGGGAAGCTTTGCTGATTGCTGCAATTAAGTAATTTTCCAAGTTTCTCCCAAGAAAGGACAATTAAACTGCACCAGAACAAAGCTTTCACTATGAAACTCGTTTTAAAACAACACACTTTTGTATCTGCTGTGAACTTCAGCTCCAAATCAAACGCACAGATGTAACTTGTGGCCTAATCAGACTCAGTTACTCAGTCAAACGCACTCACTTGTTGTTTCTGATATGCAGTATTCGGACTTATCTTCGACTCCAACAGCAACGAGCCTAAAACACAAAGAAAACACACGTTAATTATTTAACAAACAAGTGCCACTGAATACAAACTGAACTCATTTGGCTGGGTGATAACTTTACCACTTGAACGGAAAGCTTTAAAGTTAAAAGCGTTCAGTTAGACAATGTGAACCTCTGAGCGGAGCAGGGATGAGGTATTAAAAACAAAGATTAAACTCACTATTACAGCGCCAATTAATGCAAATCTATTTGAGTAGGCTTTTTTATAACGCTGCTTTGATTTGCTTATCTGTTTGGTTATCTTATCTGCATTGTATCGAGTGCAAGCAGTAAGTTTGAACGATCAGACTTTGAGGCCCCCATGCTACAGGCTGTATGCTAAATAACCTGCTAAACACACTAAGCGAGGCCAGTTCGCGACAATAAGTCCGAATAACGGTCCTAAGCTACACATACTACAAGTAGCCATTGCGTATGTATACTATTGTGCTTTTACGTAAAATATTTATAGCTTAGTACTGACAACTTCTAGTCATGTAACGCGTTGTGCCCGAACAAGCAACGGTAGCATGCTAAAGTTAGCCACCGGAGGCAGCGCGCGGCTAAGCTAACATAACTTACCGTCAGACTCGGCTCGTACTAATAAAGATATTCCCTTCAGACGGTCGACAAAAGTGGACGACACGTGTCCGGTACCCCGGTCGTCCCACTGCCGCTCTTCGTTAAGCGTGTATACTTTCACCCGCCGCCGAGTGTCCGACATGGTGATCCGAGTCGGAGCTAGCAGGCTAGCCGCGTGCTAACAGGCTATCAGCTCGCCCTGTGCAGTGTTTCTATCCTCGATCTGTTAACTTTGTTTCCTCCCGCATGTTACACACACACACGCACGCACGCCGGAGTGGAGCTCACACTAGCAGCACCGGACGCGTTAACACATATTACTCCAGCCCCGGTACGCGTACGACATAAAAAGATTCAACAGGAGGACGAGGATCGAGCAGTAAAAAATCGCGGCGAACACAACAACTCTCCGGCCTCCTTGCTAACGTCCACACTCCGCCATCTTGTAATCCGATCTTGTGTTCTTTTTCTTCTTCGACGTCAAGCAAAGCGGTCAGTGCCGGAAAAAGTACAAAACTGTTCAAGAAAAAAGAAAAAAACTACCCCGAAAGAAAAACAGAAATAATAAAATAAATAATAACAACAATAATAAAGAAAAATGGCTCTTAAGCCACAAAAATAAGTAATAAAGGAAATTATAAACTTTCTTCATTTTCTTCTTCGTTTAACTGTACACTGTTCTCACTGATCTTACTTAATGGTCCCCTGAGATTGCATTAACAATTACATCATTTCATCGTTTTTCCAAGCTTTTCATACATTTTACGAGAAGTAAGCACATATGTTCAACCATAAACCTTTGATGGTGATTGCAGGGATAGTCAGTGAATTTGTTTCATCACTGTACAGCACATAACACACAGTAACTCTGACTGTACAGGTCACATCTACATAATGCATGCGGAGTACAATCGTGTCCACATTTCTGATTAAAATAACACAAAGTTATTGGGTAATTGGTTGTATTGAAAGTCTTTGTCTGTCTGCAAGTTGTACTGTTGGTTTTATTTTTTTCTTTGGCCCTTTTTTTACTACACATTGTAATATGCCAATTTAAGATTTTCCCCTGATAGATCTTATTGTTGATGTTAAATGGACCATTTTATTTGTTTCCCTAACAGTGGCTATGGGTAATACACTCAGTAAAGCAATTAGTAAATAGATGTTTTATTTAGATACCAATCCACATGAAAATACAAGCAAATATATATAAAAAAAAAACTGAATTACATCATTCACCCAGTTTGCTGTCTTCATCTGTATTCTGAACCTGAGAGCTCAAAACACATATTGCCACAATGAAGAGAAAATATGGAAATGTGCTATGTAAGATTGCATTACGTATTTTTTTTATATATGTATTATGGAAAGGCCGTACAGTAACTCTCCGCTGTGGTACCAAATCTGAAATTGTATGATGTAAAACGGGGATGCCGATTATTCTGACCACATCTTAAAGATGTATATCATGATTATTATCCTACTAGTGGAATTCATCTGGGTGTGTGCAGATATCCATGGTAGCACATTGACTGCAGGTTGTCATCTTGAATGAGCTCATCTCAACACAGGTCAGTTAAATCCACACCTTCGGCAGTGGGGCTACTCCTTCATATACAACACTGGCTCTGTTTGCAACAACTGCTGATGCTCTCAGTTTGATACTTTGACACCCTGTGTGGGGACAACAATCTGCATTCTTGCATCATTTTCTCAGTGTAAATCCAGTTTGTTGGCCTTTTGTGCTGATATGTCACAAGTCTGTAGTGGTGTTGAGTCTGTCGCTTGATCCCATGGAGATGCTCTGTTTCTCACTTAGCGTCTTGACAACAGACGCAGTAGGAGATTGAAGAACCTTCCTCGAAAGTCTCATCCTGCCGTCTGTTGGGTCACGTCCAAAGTACTTGACCTGTTGGCAGAAGACAGAGAGAAGTTGTCCAGAAGGGAACATGAAAGAAACCATTTTTGTTGCGGAAGCTTCTGAGGTCCCTGGCAGACACATACCTGTATCTGCTGCCCAACCTCTAAACCCAAAGCACTTGGATGTTTGATCTAAAAGAAGAGAAGACAGAGTAATGACACTTGAGTAATGATTTGATGTTCAAACATGCAAACAACGACATGGGCACAACCAAAATTATACAGAGACAAGGTTTCTAACCCGTTTGTAGTCCAGCTGTGAGTTGTGCAGTAGGACAGCACTCATGTTTGGATAAAGCTTCACCATAACACCAATGTCCCTGAAACAAAGGGGGGGAACAATAATAATGACAAGTGTTATTGATTTATATTCCATTATGCGTGTAATTTACTTTACTAAGAACATCTGCTAATAAAAACCTGCTTATAGCCTTACACTGATGACTTAAATGAATGATGGCTGTGTACAGTAAATAGCAAAAAGCAGGAGTTGTACCTTATCTCAGTGATGGTGGCAGTGTAGATGGCAGCAAACTCCAGCTGCAACTCTTGCTGAGTAATGAAATGAAGAAATACACATGCAAGTTTATAGATACAGTACAACCACACCAACACACACAGCCTCGTGCATAGAGTCAGATCAGAGTCAGAACTGTTCCCAGCCCATTATTGTCAGTGCAGGTTGATACACACAGCACAGTAACAGTAACATAGTGTAGTCGGCACCACTGTTTAAAATGAAAGCAGCTTCAGAAGCTCCTGCAGGTGCCAGCGACTTACATCATCTTTGCAGATTTCATTGATGAACGCTTGGGCTTCATTCATGGCTTCTGGCGTTGGAGCGAACACAGAGAAAGTCTCCTCATCCACTGCATGTATTGTTACACCTAAAGAAACACCAAAGGAAAACCTGCTGACATTGCAACATTGTTCTCACTAGCCTGCAATGTATAGCAGGCAGAAAAAAAGTCTATAGTGTCCATAGCTTAAGTGGCATAATAATTAAAACAAAACAACATGTAACCTGTTTGAGCTTGCAGTCGACGAAGGTTATATCCCCCAGGACCGATGAATTGAGCTCGTCTGGAGAGAGGCACCTTCACATTCTCTACAGGGAAAGGAAACGGAAAACATATTCAACTGACTGACTTCTCTCTGTGTCCATTTCCTAAAACAGAGGCATAGAACTGGATCCAAGCACGTTGCTTACCAACAACAGGTCCATTCGGCTTCCTAGACTCTCTGGGTTTCGCTATGCACTTGTTCATGATACCCAAAATCTCCCTCTTTGCCACTAGAAAACAGTAAACAAACGACAAGGGCTGTACAGGAAGGCACCACCTTGATTCCTGTGTATTAAATGTTGGTTTTGGCTGCCATGTGGGCTTACCTGTGGCCTGCTGAAGAGCCTCCATGACCACCTTCAGCGGTAAGCCTGGGATCTTCACATCAGCCTAGAGGTCAGATGGAGGAGAACAACAGCATAAAATGGAATATTACTGGGCTAATCATTTTATCAGTTTCATCAATCAGTGATGAGCCATGGAGGAGGCCAACACGTCGCTCTGTGACTCTTGCTGTGGGCTGCCAGACTCAGTACCTGTAAGGCTGTGATGCCCTTCTGTGTTCCTGCCATTTTGAAGTCCATATCTCCAAGGTAATCCTCTATTCCCTGTTGTGAAAGAATATCAATTAACATTTCCAATAAAATGTTTAAAATTAACAAATAAGTCTACCCAGCAGGTTTAATTTTGATGGTAGACCACAAGGTTCATGTACCAGGATATCAGTAAGTATTCTGTAGTCTTGAATCTCAGCAGGTTTGGCTGGGTTGGGCTGAGAGATGAGCCCAATGGCGACCCCTGCCACAGGAGAGGAGATGGGTACACCTAGGACACACAGGTTTCAACATTTCTTGTGTTTAAAATTGCAAAGGAACAGAAAACATGTATGGCAAAACATATTGAGCTAGTTTGTTACATGGATCAGAGTTTCAGTATTTGAACAGTAAATTAAAAAAGAGTTCCATTAGTACCTGCATCCATGAGAGCGAGGCTGCCTCCACATGCTGAGGCCATTGACGAAGACCCTGAGAGGAACAGAGAAAAGAGTGATGGAGCGATAAGGAGGAGGAACACAGCTAAATATGATTTCCCTGTATGGAGTGGCCTCCATGTGCTGCAGCATCGCACCACCACACTCACCGTTAGACTCCAACACCTCAGCAGTGACTCTGACAGTGAAAGGGAAGTCTTTAGGAATGACTGGTCTGAGGGCCTTCTCAGCCAGGGCCCCTGGGAAAACACACATTGACAACATAATGCTCAAACACAGAACACACACACACAACTTGCCACATGATTTGTGGTGGTTGGCAGATTAATGTGAACAAATACAAAATACAAATACAAACCGTGGCCGAGCTCTCTCCTATTGATCCCTCCCATCTTGCCCGTCTCATTGGTTGCATATGGAGGAAACTGAAATGAAAGTTGAGGTTGATTGAATTACAGGTTCATGGATCCAATAACGAATAGCCCCATGAACATATAAAGAGGATTCACTCACCTCATAATGGAGCATGAAGTTTTTGTCTTTAATGCCGCTGTAAAAAAAATTGAAGAGAAGACAAATTGGCCTTGTTAATACTTTTGTTTATTTCAGTTCAAGTCGGGTAAACATGTGAGGTTTACCACATAGCACAACACAACCAAGGCATTAGACAAGACATGCAAATGTAGTGGTGAGGCAATTTGAGGAATGTTGATACGATGTGTGAACATGAGTGCTGATATATTACCTCAAAGCTGTGGTGATGATATCTGCTTTGATACTGGACTCCAGGGAGTCGAATGTGACGCTGCACAGCACCTACAGCAAAAGGACCAGGATGAAGGTTTCTCTGTTTAAAGGCTTAAACTCCTCTCGCATTTTTATTTGTAATGCACATACCTGTGTTTGTCCTCTCTGGAACAGAGCCGAGCCATGGAGCGGTCTGAAGAGGTCCGCTTCGCAAGAAATATCCCGTAACGTCGTCAGCTTTCTACCGTCGCACCTATCACACACACATTTTACACAGACACATAAAGTACACAGAAGTGGATATAAAGATTTGTTTACAATGAGTATAGATGAGGAAAGACTCAAACTGAGCAGAGGAGGAAGCTCACCTTCTGTACTCATTAAGTACCAAACTGCGGAAGACGTCCTTGGACACAACGTTGAAAGACTCGATGAGCTCAAACGGTTCAGCATGAGGGAATTTCTCTATGCATGAAAAACACAAATAGATTCTGTTCAGCTGATAGAAAAGAACACAAATGGGCAAAACATGCTGAAGAAAAACGAAACGAAATGAAAACTAAATGATTAAAATTATTTATAGAAATCAAGCAATCTTGAAAATAAAACAAAATAGAATACGATTACATTCTTTAATATTACATTTCTTAATTGACCTTAATATGTCAGGTTTATTCCAGCTGTAGATTTACCTTTCAGGTCCAGCTCGGTTTCCAGTCGAATTTTATTGATAGCTTCATCTCTGGAGATCTAGAAAGGGATTATTAGTTATTCATAGAAAATAAGGTCATCCTCTGAAATAAAGAGTTTCATAACTGCCAGACTAAACCAAACTTGAGCAAGTCTGACAGCTCTTACCTTATCATAGGTGTAGTTGGTGAAAACAGCATAGATCTTCTCTGAAGCTAATCTGAGAGGAGGAAGAGTGAAAACTGATATAACATAACCAATACTCTTACTTACTACGTGTTTAAAACTATATGAGTGTACTCAAGTGTCAACAAACTCATTATTTAATGTATCAAATGCCTAGAATACATCATGTTCTCACCGCTGCACGTGCTCCACCATGTCTGCGGGGGCTAAGAACAGCTTAGTGGGGGTGCGCTTGGTGACCTTCTGCTCTCGTGCTAGCTGCTGGATGGCCAACACGATCTGTGTGCAGTGTTTCAGTCCCACCTTCACTGCGTGACACAGGTCCTGCAGCAGCACGTTCTCAGCTGAAGCCTCGATCATCACTGACCAGACAGAGAAAATGTGATCAGAGACGCAAGTTGATCATCTACCTGATAATGTAACCATGGTGACGACGTGTTACCGTGTTTGACAGCTTACCAACTTGACTGCTGGGGGCTCCAACCAAAATCATGTTTAGTGTACTGGAAGCCATCTCCGCCCTCGTGGGGTTAATTAGGATCTCCCCATCTACCAGGCCTACACGCACCGCACCTGGAGCACACACACACACAGAATTCAATGTGTTATAATGAATATAGTGAAAACGGGAGGGGGGTTAAAGTTCTGAGAGGTTTCTCACCGACGGGTCCATTCCAGGGGATGTCAGACAGGGCCAGAGCAGCAGAGGCTTTTGAGAAAGAAACACTCGGTTGGTTTCAGCAAGAATCTCTCAAAGAAACAATGTGGAGGATGGAGATTTAGCTCACCTCCATTGATAGCTAGCACATCTGGATCATTGACACCATCAACAGCCAGCAGGTTACACAGGATCTTCAGTAGGCACAGAAACACACAATTTCTTCTCAGACTCAGAAGGGGAAATCATTTATGGCATAACAGCTGATTTTACACTGAACTAACCTGAGTGTCGTAGAAGTAACCGGCTGGGAACAGAGGCCGGACCGACCTGTCTGAGTGACACAAACACACAAAGCAGACGTCATGAGTTAAAGTGTTAAACACACAGAGGCACTTACGTTACACACAATCCCAGCAGCGCACCTATGAGTCTGCTGGTGAGGATCTCGTTGTCAGTGGTGCCCAGCTCTCGTCTCAGGTGGTTGGTGGGGATTCGACCTGCAGCGGCGGCTTTCTGTCTGTAATCCACCTGTGAATGAGCGCGGAACATCAGTCACCACAGGAGATGTTAAAAGCAGTGTGTGAGCGAGGAGGGCTGAGGAAGAACTTACCACCAGAGGCATGAACTGAGCGGCAGAGGGTCTGGTTTTGCTGACAGCAGTCACCATGACAGATGTGTCCCCAAGCTGCACACAGAACAAGAAGAGAAGAAGAAGTTACTGAACATCAGTTGAGTGAATGATCCTGAAACTCTCCTGATGCTCCTGTTGCACATGAAGTATTTGTAGTGTAGTTCCTGTGTGTGTGTGTGTGTGTGTGTGTGTGTGTGTGTGTGTGTGTGTGTACCTGGACTACAGCAGATCCATCAGCAAACCTGGCAAGCTTCCCTGAGGAGATCTCCAGCTTCCTACAACAACAACAACAACAACACGCACACACTGTCACACACCGGCCAAACAAATATGTGCGTAGTCTTTCTCTTTCTCTTTAGCGACCAGACACTTTGAAAGCAGGTGTGTGTGCTTGTATTCATCTCAGAGATTAATGAATCTATCTTGTCCACTCACTTGTCCCCCAGGCTCACAGCCGCCCGGCACGCCTGTGAGTTGGCGCTGTACACACTCCGGTGACACAGACGGACACTGAGGCGGGCTAACGAGGGCCCGAGCCGGAGGAAGTTCTTCATGTCTTCAAGGGTGAGACGGTCAAATGTTTTTAATTCGGGTGTCAGTCACTGTCTTCACGCTGTAGTGTTGTGCACGGGGGCTTCCATGACACCACGTCACATGTACGGAAGTACGTAGTGGACCGGCGGTGTCTGATTGGACCAACCGAGGTTGGTGTGTAACGTCGAAATGATCCGTCACATCATCGCTCACATGCTCAGAAATGGTTCCGTTCCGTGCTGTAATGTTGCGGCATACAATATTCCGTCATAATACCTAGAGAAAAAAAGAGGAAATAATAACGTTATATATATATAAATTAGAATTTATTGAATCTATATAAGTAATCATTTGATATTTTGTAACAATAGTAATATACAATGATACCTTTTCTCCATATAGGGAGATGGGATGGAAAAGACAAAGGCTGCTTGCCAATAACACAAGTGTGTGTTACTTTGTTTTCCCCAAAATCCAAATGCATAAATTAAGATGTTTAAATGTTACCCCAAGCTTTTCCAATGTTTAATCATAGTACCCTTGAATTATGTGAACACATAGCCATATATGGTGATTAACATATGGCCGGTGATTCACATATTTAACACAATGTAGTTTTGACTACACTTCATTACATATATTCTGTTACCGTTTGTTTGTTGGGATTGTAAATAAAGAGGGGGGAAACGAAATACATGTTTTGTTTTGTTTCTGTATCGTGTGGAAACAAACAAGCAATGTGCAATTCCAATTAACACCGCTTGGAGCCAGGATCAGCTCACAAACAGCGTCCTTCACCCAAGAAGAGCGTTTACCGTACAAACCAACTCGGGAGCTCCTTTACCTTTTTCTTATACATACACACCACAGATGTATTTACATTTATAAATCAATTTCATTATTACATAATTTCTCCCACATTTTATTCAGGGTGATCAACCACCCTTCACCTTAAATACACAGCAAACACGGTGTATTCTTATTTGTATGTATCAAATCACTACAGTCAGTAATTTGGTGACCTTGCTGATCAGTCTAGAAGTTGTTTTGCCTGCCAGAAAGCCCTCCATTCACTCAGCAAGCCAGCACTTTGACAGTAGGGGTTGCTACAGTTGCTATGGCAACAGAACAGATGAGCATTAACAGCATCTCTAACACTTACTCATCCGCTTTCACACAAACACACACACACACACACGTGCCGGCACTTGGCTCTCCAGCTAATTGCAGGGGGGGAAATCAGGGATTCGCACATGAACCCCTTCACACACAAACAAGAAAAGCACAGGCTGTGCTTAGCAATAGCAATGAGCCGTGTATTATCTTCTCTCCATGGCTCTGGGATGTGTTGGGATCTCATTATTACCTAGATACAGCTACAGAGGACAATTAGTGTGGAATGAGCCAGTCGGTGTTGTGTGGTAGATGGAGTTTAAACAGTTCGGTGCAAATGTTCCTGTGCTTTGACAAGGATCATTTCCTGTGAATACACACCGACCGACACGGCCATCAATCCATTATCCATCACTGGACTGTAGATTTACACATCACTCATGTCAAGTCCACAATCTATTAGCCTTGGAGTGACATCTGTGACCTTTGCACAGAGACAAGTTATTGATGTGATGTGATTGATGAAGACCTGTGTGAGTGTTTGGTGTTTTTCCAATATTCTTATATTTTAGTTTTGGGTTCTGAGATTTACATAAACTGAAGCCAGTTGCTGTTTCATTTGCAAAGTTGTGGAATTAATGCCAAAGGATAAAATCCCGATTAGTCGCTGTCTCTTTCTCTTGTGTGTCTATGTGTGTGTGTGTGTGCGTGTGTGTGTGTGTGTGTGTGTGTGTGTGTGTGTGTGTGTTTCAGGGTGTGCCTGTGGGTCGTTTCAGGACTTACACGGTTTAGTGCTTTTCTGACGCTCCTGCTGCGATGTTACAGTGGGTGACAGCAGGACAGGCTGCATTAGCACTGCACTGGTTTCCATTACACACACACAAACATGCAAAGCGCCTTTCAGCAGGGGTGAGAACTCAGGTTTCTGGGCCCCTGGCAACCAGTCTTGATTGTGGTATTAAAGGAGATTATGTATCATCACCCAACGTCAAGATTCACGGAAAAAATTTAAATCCCTCAAAAATTTGAGGAACATTCAGTATTTTCTCAGTGTGACTAATGTTACAAAAGCTTGAACAGCAGACTTCTGCACTTTTGCTATGCCTTGTCTTCGTTCCTCCCTGTTGGGGAAAGACACCTCGCCGTGCTCCTGTCTGAGTGTGAGGAGCCAGTAACAGGATCCACCCCCTTCTGATTGATACAGACATGCATAAGCTCGAGTTGAGCCACCGTTTAGACAGCTCACTGTGACCAGATTTGGCAGAGCGCGATCTCCTTTGTCAGAAGCGTGTTAATTACATTATGGCGCATGGCGAGGGTCCAGGATGCTGAGGTGTGTGGCGACAGCAGAAGTCTATCAGCTGCAGTGTCGCCAAAAAGAAAACTGGAAATCTTTGACCATACAATGCATGTAGAGAACCCTTGAGGGCATGAAGAGTATTGATTTAGAACCTAAAGGACTCAACCAAACAAAATCAATGTGTGTGTTGGCATGTTGATAGGATTTATGGGGATTAACCAAAAACAGTATAAACCCTGTTCAGATTACAGACAAATAAATACTCAATTACTCAAGTAGGATCATGACCAACAAATACAAAATAAATGTTTATGATATATATTGATGCCAGGAATCCACCTTTCTGTCATTTTACCTCTAAACGACTCAAACACACTTATCATGGTTTATAGTGCGATACATTACTCAGATCACCTCACATACAAAGATGTCTGACATCAGCATAAGGCTGACGCAGGATGTTTGTGGTAACTAATAAATTCCTGCGAACTGACTAACAGGAAGCTGCAGTCATTTCACAGCAACCCAAAGGGAATTTTATGTGACGGTACGATTAAGTTATCCAGTTAATATTTCTGCTGCTGTTGTGGCACTGCTGCTTGGTCAGTGGTTTTCTTGATCCCTGGGCTACGTTCACACCGAGTAGCGGAAAATTTTCAATGTGTTTCTCCGACTGTTTTGCTCCAAGCGTATTGGCTCAGGACCGACGAGCTAAAATAGGAGGCCTGTGCGGTTCCACTGTGTAGTTTTTACTGCTGTTAGAGCCCAGCGTGTGTGTGTGTGAGTGTGAGGAATGCTGCGGTGGGTCTGCACACTCACTGACTCACTTGGATGCTGCTTTGTGAGAAAACTACTTAAAACATTCATGAATAATAGATTTAGATGAAACAGGCATAAACACCCTGTTGTCCAACACCACTGACACACACCTACACTCACACAAACACAGAGCTATACCACAATCCATCTGAGTCTGAGTGATAATTGAGCTGGAGGTAATTGTCTTGGTGCTGGGGTGTGCGTAAGCGAGCACAGCATCATGAGATGTTTTCATTACTTGCGTCAGCGTTTTAATCTGCGGTGATGCGGCTGGGGATTCATTCACTCATACAATGTGTTGGATCTCATTTAAACAGACCTTGAAGCCTTTCTGTTTCATCACATAAAGATGAGATCGAACTTAATGATTTCCAATGGGGAAACAATACTGGATTGGATAGAAAACACAATGCATTAAAACGATTAAAATGAACAGCATTAAGACTTGAATTCAATATGAACGATATTCAATAAGTAGAACTATTATTTTGCCTTCAGTTTCCAAACTCTATATATAGACAGAGATCACAGTTTCAAACACACAGGACTGTAGCTAGTGATGTGATGATCATAAGGACTTTACGTTAGCCTAAATAATGCCCAACTCTTGAAAGCACAGCCTGAGATTGCAGCTATAATGGCCAGATGAGTGAAAAAGATGACTATGCCGCCTGAAAGAGAGTCTTCACTGGTCAGGCAGACGTAGGGGTGATCACAAACAGGCAAAGATGGCTAACAAAGGCTCAGCAAAGAGTAAGCAAGATAAGGTTAGTGAGGCAGACAGGCAGGCAGACTGAAAGGTCACAGTAACAAATCCAAGTCTGTGTGACCCTTTCAATGGTCCACCTGAAGGCACTGCTCATGGGTCAAAATGGAAAAATGCACATTGCTGCATAAGCGTCTGATTTACATTCATTGGGGGAAGATGCATCCAGTTAAACAAGTTTGGCAAAAAACAAGACCCAACAAGTCATACCAGGATGTCATTCTACAGCCTCAGGGAGAAACAGAGGTGACCGTTATTCTAAATGCAAATAAGCAACTCTGCTTATGGAGCATGTTGCTGCACAATTATTCTTATTAAAAGTTTTGGGCTAACAAACACTAATCCATTGATCTGAGAGGTGACCCTGGGCCCAAACTCCCACATCAGTGATTAGAATCCCCTTTTAATTGGCTATTTGGCTGCACAGCCTCAGCTTCCTGTTCACACTGACAGAGCCATTCATCAGATGTTGATTAGGAGTGCCCTATCACTTGTATGGAGCTCCTGGAGTCACACAGCCAGTCTCTGTAAGCCATTATCTTGTTGCTGACAAAGCTAAAATAGGTTTGCATTACTGGCTGTTGGTTTTAATTGAAACTCAAATCCTCTATGCTTTTCCCCTCCAGCAATACAGAATAAATCATTATGAGTTCCCAAATACAGAATCTTGCTCAGCAGTAATGTATTTCAAATATTTCTATAATTAGTTATAATTCATTGCATTCCCACACCCTGATGAAGGTTTTCCGAAGGTGCAACTCTTGTGTTTGTGGACTGTTTCTACTTAAAAAAAAAAAACGATTATCTAATAAAAGGCTTTCTCTGGACACCCAAGACACAACTCCTCACGTGCCTTGATTGTACGTGAACACAAACTCTCAACAACCACCGTGTCGATACACAATACACATTTGTATTTAATTTCCATATACAAATCAATGACTCATCATCAAGGGCTCCCAAGTTGGAGCATTGACATCATGTACACTGTTAAGACCACCCCTCCATTCTCACTGTCTGTATGAACATATAAATAAATACCATTAAGAAAATAAGAATGATTGGGAATTAGGTTAAATTTAATAAACTACATGGTGATTATGCAGCATTTTATTGTCCTTCATTTAAACACAACAGTAGTGTTTTTGTACATTAGCCACCAGGTGTCAGTGCCTCGCCTTTTACTTCTATTGCTGACTAATGTACAGTAGCCTATGTTGAAAAATATATAAAATTAAAACAAAAATGGCCACAGATAATTTCCCTCTTATTTTTTTTCAACTCAAAGATGTGTGTACCGTATTATATATACACAGTATATACTATTTTAGTCATTTGCCTGAATATATTGGTGATTTTTAACCGATATGAGTTTTTGTAATAATGATGTTGTGTGGCTCTCCAAATATTTCCTAATAACCTGGACACGTCGCAAAGAAATTGTTAATATAAAAAAAATCAATGCCCTGATTTCATTTTCCGAGAGAGAGAGAGAGAGAGAGAGAGAGAGAGAGAGAGAGAGAGAGAGAGAGAGAGAGAGGGAGGCGGTGCTATGTGTCCTCCAGTCATCCTCTGAACTCCTTGTCTTCATGCCATCCTGCATTTGAAAGGAGACAGGCGGGGAATCGACACCGACCGCTCAGATCCAGATTATACGTTTCCTCGCAATAAACATGAGGGATGATTTGATCGTCTTAAATCCGGGAGCGTGAACGTCTCATCGGGTCTGCGTTGGGATTCTCTCCTTGATTTCCCCGCGCATAAGGAATATCTGGACTCTGTGTGTGTCTGTGCGGAGGTCTAACGCGGATCTTGTGCTCTTTTCCTGCCGTGGTCTGTACACGGAACACCGGGTCCGGGTCTCATGTAGTCTGTCTCCGTTCGCAGCCGCAGACAGGTCAAAGGACGCCGAATCAGAGCCTAAATTCAAAGCTTCACCTCACGAAAATGTGATTCCTCGTCTCTTTCCCAAAGTGGAAGCCGAGCCGCGTCGTTGGCATCGCCGGGAACAGCTGGATTACATCGAGAATATAGTGGATTACCCCTCCTCCTCCTCTTCCTCCTTTAAATCAAAGAATCCCGGTGGTCTTTCAGCGGCTGTTAGCCAAAATGAGCGTCGATTTAATCGGATCAAACACATGATTGGAGTCGCAACAAACGCCGCACAATAGATCTCACGCGTTTCCTTGCATTTCTTCTGCAACACACAAGGCGCCCACTTGCCCCTGGATAACATGGAAAGCGAGGTGTTCACCCCTCTGCTGGAGCAATTCATGCTCACCCCTCTGGTCTGCTGGGTAAGAAGCACGATCAACCACCCTAACATGTCTACAGCCTCCTTCATTTAACCCCCCAGCCCCTTATTTGAATCTCTTAACGCCTATTTGCATTCTCCTATCCGTTTCCAGGTGAGGACAGTCGGGCAGCCAGCAGAGAGCCATGGCTCCAGATTATCGGAATATGTGGAATTAGTGGATGGGATTTACCTGAATGAGATCATGCTGGAGATGTAAGTAACCGGACAGATCAAGTCACACACACACACACACACACACACACCTTTGCTTGGGACCTCATGTAAATGTAACTAGGTGTGTAAATGCAGCTCTGCCAGGTGATTCAGAAAAGGGTTTGGATCAGATGCAGGGTATGAAGGTAAGAAGTGGGCCATTAGATCGCTCTGCCCCCCGCCCCCCCCTCCCAGGCCTTTAGTGGGACCATCCCAGCATGGCCAAATGAACCAATTCTTCAAGGACTCAATGAAAGCGAGGCACAATGGGCCGTTGTATTGGGGCCAGTAGCAGGTCACACTGTAAGAAATCTTAGCAGACAGTTATTGTTTAGATGCCTTGAAGCCGTCTCTCTCTCTGTCTCTCTCTCCGTGTGTGTGTGATTGTGCACATGCGATCCAAGGCGGTAGCAGGCGGCTCCCCGGCTTCCAGTTGGCTCGCCTGTGTTTTCTCAGTCACCCTGAACTGTCATCTGCAGCCGGCTGTAAGTCAACCCCGCCCCTGGAAGCAGCGCGGCTCTCAGTCCCTGCTGTGCTCCAGATTAGACTGGAAGCAGGAGCCTGAAATAGTAGAGACGCTGCTGTCCTCTGTACAATAAAGGGTCAGGATGCACGGAAATGGCGACGTGTGTTTTATTTATGTGCTGTTTTTATTCAGTGGGAGGTGGTGCGGATGGAGGAGGTGGAGGATGCTTGAGGAGGAGGCGGCGGCAGCGGCGGCTGAGGCAATAGATGTAATATTAATCTGTCCAGTCACCTCTTTGACATCCAGCGTATAGCACAACACGTGGCAGCTTTCCTATTCCTTTGTCTGCCTCCGGGCTGCTACTTCCTACCAGCCGGACAAATCCATCCTCTCCATATTCTCCACGCTATCAACGCTAATGTCACTGAAGTCTACGCCGTCAGCACTTAGTTCCTGGCAGGAATGACAAGGAATTGTGCATCCGAGCTCCGCATCCAGAGAGATTGATTTTCACTTCTCGGGGAAGCATGGAAAAATGTGTTGCAGAGCTGCGGGGGAAGCGTAGATTGGAAAGAATGGAACACAGAAACACATCAGAAAGTGCTTATAGAGGGTTGGCGGTATCGATCGCGCCGCTTGTCTCGGTCCTTGAAGCTGGGCCTGTATGCGTGTGTGTGTGTGTGTGTGTGTGTGTGTGTGTGTGTGTGTGTGTGTGTGTGTGTGTGTGTGTGTGTGTGTGTGTGTGTGTGTGTGTGTGTGTGTGTGTGTGTGTGTGTGTGTGTGTGTGTGTGTGTGTGTGTGTGTGTGTGTGTGTGTGTGTGTGTGTGTGTCTGGTGTGAATGGTGGTCAGCAGGGTTGTGGTTAAGGTGCAGCTTCTTGTTGAACGTGACGAGGAAGAAAGAGGGCCATATTCCAAATATAGGTCACAAATTCCAGCCACATTGGCAACCATGACGATCTTCAGATTCCGCCTCTAACACACTGCGACTGACTGTAAATGACGAGTGAGAGTGTCTGTGGTTGTGTTGTGCTGTGCTGAGAGAGAAGCCAGTGTGGAGCTGAAATGAACTGTGACCAGCTTGTGATCGCCTGACAGAATATCAGGATTGCCACTCACACCGCTCTTGTGTGTGTGTGTGTGTGTTGGGCTCCTCTTGTCTGTGTGGGCGTATGTGTAACTGTGTTTTTGTGCGTTTGGTTTTGTGTGCTTGGGGCAGCTGTTGCCAGTCGTCTGGCTCAGTCGTCCTCCCACACAGAGGGCCTACAGTGCTCGTCAGATGTTGTGTCGGTCGTTGGTCACGGCTGCTTCTTTGTTAGCCGCTCGCTCTTTTTAAACTGAAATGGTCTGCATCACAAGGTTCATGTTGGTGTGCGTCATCCGCTCGCCATGTTTGCACCGAGGCTACTCGTCGCACTCTTTAGATGTGAGGGAGGCGTTGGGTTCATAGGTCTGTGTGACGCGTGTGAGTTAGCTCCTGTACTCTTCAGCTATTTTAGCTTCAAAGCCCCTGATGACTTTTCTGACAGCAGGAATCCATCCAATCTACGGGCACACACACACACACACACACACACACACACACACTCTTCCCTCTCCTAGCCCCTTGCATTCTGACCTCTAAAATGAGAGCATGGCATGACATCGGGCTGCTTGGGATCGATCCAATCGTACTAAGAGGACTTCCCCCGACGCCTGCCTCTGTTCAGTGGCTGCTGCTTACATTGATAAATTGTTGGCGGTGACGCTGATAAAACCACAACACACACACACACACACACACACACACACACACACACACACACACACACACACACAAACACAGCAAAGTGTGCAGAAAATGTTGATAAATTCCGTCTGTGTGTTCTTTCATCTACAACTTTCACACATGCACACACACTCACACTCGTGCAGCAGTTTGAGTTCAGCTGTTGCAGTGTAATCTGCTGTGTTGCCGTGTGAACGTCGGCAGAGAACAGGACAGACAGACAGACAGACAGACAGACAGACAGACGGACAGCAGTTGTCATTGAGATGGAGGGATGGAGAGAAGTGCAGAGACGGAAAGAAGAAGGGAGAGAGAGAGAGAGAGAGAGACCCCAGGATTATCTAACGGTTTGCTGGGACCCAGATGGCGGCGGCCCTGACCCCTCCCCTTGCTGACATTACCCAGCCAGTTACGTCGCCTCCTCGTCGCTGTCAAACCAATTAGTTCTCCCGCCCGGCAGAGAGACGGCCAATTAACAGCTGAGTCGCCCGCTCGCCTGCCAATTCGTCAAACCTGTCAACCAGTCGGCTCTGTCCTCTACGGCCGCCGTGCATGATGGGACACAGTGTGTGTGTGTGTGTGTGTCCTTTATGACTTCTTCTCTGGGTTTGATTTGCACTTTTTGTGGTAATTTGGTGACATTTGTGTTAATTATAGTTTTTACTCTAATTGAAGAAAGAGCAGTTGGATCTTGTTCCTGTGTGACGCTGGGAGAGGAAACACACCAGCTTCTCTCACGGCCACCATATACACACACCTACACAGGATGTAGTCCTCCTGCTTTCTGTCATCACTTCCTTTCCCGACAGAATTGGCTACACACACACACACACACACACACACACACACACACACACACACACACACACACACACACACACACAGCCAGTGATCTCTGTAGCAGACTTTTGTCTAGGATATGTTGCACTGATGCGACTGGGCAGCTGTGGTAGAGTATTTTGAGATTAGACCACAATCACACAAATATGAATATGGAAACTCCTCCTCTTCTCTCCTCTCCTCTGTTTGCTTTAAGCAGCATGTCAAAACCTTTTGTTGGCTTTTTCTCTGTAGGTATGGCAGACATAGTTGGGATTCCAGCTGGTCTGGAGAAAAGACGTGCTCCTGGGGTGTCTGTCTCTCTGTCTGTCTGTCAGGTCCACACACACAAACACACACACACTGCTGCTACCTTGCTGTGGGATCCTTGAGATGAAAGTATGTTCAGCATTGGTCTGGCCACTCTTCCTCCTCCTCTTCCTCCTACTCATCGCTTTTGTGTTGTGCCATTCTCTCTGTCTGGCAGGAGGATATGCGTCCAGTCAGACAGGAAACAGCTGCTGTGACCTTGAGGGGACAAAACTTTTAACAGGGCCGTGTTAACGTGCGGCAGTGAGGGACATGCTGAGCTCTCGGGAACCTCTTTAGGATTTTGGTCCTATAGAAAGAGCTCAGTTCTTATAAGTTCATATAAAAACACTTCATGTTCATGGTGATTTATAGCTGCAGACATTTGAATGGACATATTTTGAAGGCAACTTAGAATTCCTGGCTGCTGTAACGCTTCGCTTCTGCACATACTGTACACGGAGGGATTATAAATATAGGTCATGCGAGGGGTGGAAAGGTGAAAGGGATGCGTCAGGTCACATCCAACTTGGCAGGAATAGGTTTAGCAGCAGTCCCTATGGATACACAACGGCCGAGGAATGGGAAGAGGCCCCATGGAAAAAGACAGGAAGACAAAGACGGACCGAGAGAATCGAGTCCGCGGCGAGGAAACGGGGTGATGAGAACCACATAGCGATGGTGGGATTCTCAGCGCTCTGTTTGTATCTCTTTGTTCCCCTGGGATAAGCAAAGGGGGTGGGGTGTAAATAGAGGATGCAGACGTCTTGATGTTTTGGTTTGCATGATACAGTTTTTGTTCAACAATATTGGTTAAAATGTGTTGTTTGGGGAAGTTGGATTACTGCAAAGCAAATATTTTCTTCATCAAACTATTGCCGGATTCCCGTTCTGTGTGTGTGTGTGTGTGTCATCATGCTGTGTGTGGATGTGTGTTGGCCTGTTTAAGCCTGTTTGGCGATGCGATCTTTGCATACACACCCGCACAGAATCCTCCTGTACCGACGTTTACCTCTGACAGTGTGCCTGCTAATAAGTGCTCATCCCCCCACATTCCACATTCTCTCTCTCACTCACACACACACACACACACACACACACACACACACACAGACTACACACACTTCACACACTTACAGTCTCTCCTCCACTACGTTTGGATAGCACATCTCATAGGCTCTATCTCCAACACGTGGCCAAGCGTAGACTGCTTTTTTCTCAATGTGGGTGTGTGCATATAGCCTGCTTTGCGAGGGTGTGTGTATGTCTGTGCCTGGGTGCTCATGCTGACTGTAATGCAGCCTGTCATATATAGGTTAGCACTACTCCCTAGCCAATCGAAGGCGTGTGATGAGAGGAGCGCCCTCGTGGCCTCCGGCTCTCATAAGGCTGAAGTGGCGATTGACAGCATTGACGAATCAGCTTATTGACTGGCCGTCTTGCTGATTTGTTGTCTGTCTGGCTTTCAAGCTCTACCAAAATCTCCCAAAAGTGTGTGTGTGTGTGTGTATGTACAGTCAGTCTGCACTTCAGTGTATCAGCAGGAACAGACAGGAAGGCAATATCTGGGCGTTTTGTCCTCCATTACTGCCGCTAAGCCCCCATATTCATTCCCCGCTGAGCCGCGGGGGGTTGATCTGTCGCGTGTCAGAGATGGAGCCAAAGACGAGCCGAAGCGTGCATTGTGTTGTGTGTGGCGTTTTCATGATGCCATGTTCTTGGCTGCTGCATGGTGATGGAATGCATGAATGGGCAGCCTCCCTCTCTCGCCGTCTTTATCTCTTTTCTGTCCGTCCCACGCCGCGCCCCCCTCCCTCATCATCGCAGTATCACCCTCCTCGCCCTGACAGGATTACAGCCTCCTCTGTGCTTTTTAATTACGGGGCTAAATAGACCCCCTACTATGGGGCTCGAAAAAGGGGCTGCATGTGTGCGGCCGGGGTGGCAGCGGGGGGAGGAGTCACATGACTGCGCTCATTTAGACCAGCGTTAAAGGAACACTGTGTCCTTCTCATTAGCATGATTTTGTGTCAAAGTGGAGGCTGATCTAGAGACCAACACAGCCACACTGCAGCCGTGTGCCTTTCAGGACGACTCGCCTCCATTCAATACTAGAAATGTTGCCATTTTCCACATGTAACATTACAAATACGTGTCTGAGCGGTTTCTATAGTCTTGAGATATAAATGGATAAATGTAATATTAACCTTATTCCTTCAGTTGCATGTCAGCACTGCTTTTTGATATCAATCCACACAGGAATTGTCTGAATCTTTCTTTCTGCAGCGATCAAGCAACTTCTATTGGTTTTGTTTGTTTTGATAAGGACTTGGGGTTCAAGAATGCGATTTGGTGCTTGAGAGGATTTTTCCACTGTAACTCCCCTGTGACTGATGGTGTCCTCTTTGCTTCACACACTTCACCGAGACCCAAATCCCTCTGCCACGAGAAAGGAGAGAAAAAAGGCCAGTCAGTTAGTCAATTAGGTTTCATAATTTAGTTTTGAGTGCTTCGTCTCTAACGTGTGTTAAGCCGGGGCACGAGAGCGCAGATGCCGACGCGTGCACGCATGCATGACTGCACATGTGCGGCACGCTGCACGCTCGCATACGTACACAAACACAGAAGACTCTCCTCCCCCTTACCTACTGGATGTTTAATGACCCTCATATGTGGGTCAGGGGTAATAGATGCTTTGAAGTCTGATGTAGATATCAAGGATAGAAGCAGTTTGGTGTGGTTTTGATGGCATTTTATGGTCAATGGTAGAATGTAAAGTGATTGCTGACAAATATTAACAATCTGCCCTAGCTCAGGAAAGACAGAAGAAGCTCAACATCAGTCGCCCCTTTGGTACCTGGTTATATTCACTAAATGAGATATCAAACTTCCACTTCCTGTTTGCTTGTGTACACTGACATACTGTAACATTCCGGTTATGTAAGTGCTTGTGAGAACATTTAATGGTCCGTTTAAATTGTGGTTCCCCTGTATTATCTCAAAAATGTTTATCATTCCAAAAATCTGCTTTGCCAACTTTCCCCCCTTTCACTCAGTACCACTGTTGCTGTCACAGATAGCCATCGACAAGCCCTGACATGTTACTTCCTCAAATACAACATGGGGAAAGTAATTAGGCTGGGAATGGTTTTAGTGACAGGACGACTGACAGATAACTTGCATGTCACGCATTCCAAGGACACGGATGCAAACATAACAGGAACAATCTATGCGTTTGTTACTTAATATCTCCTCAAAATGCAGTTTTAGAAAGGTCTTGGATGCAAAAGGTCGGTGAGGTTGATATGCAAATAGAAGCTTCGTTTGGTTTCAGATAAGAGAGCCTTGTGTGTGTGTGTGTGGAATGTTGGTGAGCCTCACTTAAACATGTTGACACCCGTGATAACATCAGTCGTCATGCGTGTTCCTTAAGAGTCCTTAGGGCGACGCACTCGAGGGCACACTCAAAGTGCAACACCGTTTCACTATGATTTGAAGATGCTGGAACAAATTTAGATTGTGGTTGAAGGTCAGAGAAGAGGAACCACGAACCATCACTTCTCTGAACTGTACAAAGGTGTAAAAGCTGGGTCAAACTCTCTGGATTCACATTTGTTATGCTTCAGAGTCTGCATATGGCAAGAATACTGTGTGACCATCAGATTGTATGTCAGTGCTCTGGGGTTACTTTAACATAGATATGGCGCTGACCTTATTTAAACAAGGGTCCATTGTCACTGTGGTGTGAATGTTTCTAGCCAAGCTGACTAGAGGTCCATCACTGACGCCAACATGTGAAACTGAAGTACACATTTATTTCTCTGATGGGTTGAAAAGTCCTGAATACAATGGCTGAACTAGCAGAGATGTCCAGAACAGACTCTTACCGCTGTTATGTTTTCAATTGCATCAGTTGGTTGGTTTGTTTGTTTCAAAAAGTTATTTCTGGCCCTAGAAACAATTGCTCCAGGAATTTTAAAATGTATTCTCAACATTGTTAGTCTGGCTGGTTAGATCGTGAAGAACACAGTTCAAATAGTCATTTCTTGTTTATGCCTGAAGTTCTGTTTGTCACACTCTCATTGAATATGAAACATTTTTGTCCACAGAAACCCCAAGGCCACTGTGCAGAGGACCAACAAGAAGGTGAACAATGATCCCACGCTGCGCATCCAGAACCTCTCTATTCTCATCAAGCAGATCAAAGCCTACTATCAGGTAAGAACTTCAAGTTGCTATGTAGAGTTTTGCTGAACAATATGCAGAGTAAACTGTCACTTTTCTTCTTTTTTTAAGGGGATTATCAGAGGTTAGGTGTCGTGTTTGTTTAGGGCTCTTTTTCATGTGGGTAAAATCCTGATAAAGATTGTGTGGAAAGTTAAGTGAGACTTTGTTCCCTAATCCCCTTTTGGCACTTTTGTTGTGTATTCACCCCCCTTCCCTCCTGTTATGATGGAAAAAGTCAATCAGACTCTAGAGAAATCAGCACACCGCATAAACACAAGAGACTTGGCAGTATAAAGAGAAATATGTTTGCGGATGTGTGTCACTGTGTGATGTGGTATCATAACCTCCATCCAGATGTCAGTCAAGGGGGCTAGTAAACGTACAGAGAGACACCAGGGATGTGAAACACTCACTAAGGACGCGTCTGCGTACCCTGAGTTGAATGGAATGCCTGAAATGCCTAAAACCACATGCAGCAGAGGCAGAGAAAGCACAAACAACGCCTGAAGATGTGATCGCTTACGACACACATGGAGACCATCAAAGATACATGGCCACGTGTCTAGTGTGATGTGATTCTCTTGCAGTCCTGAGGGACTTTGATCAGCTTTGCACACATATAGGAAATTACACGTAAATGTACTGAGTGATAATCAGGAGCTGAGCGTGATCCAGCATGCTTGAGCTACAGTACATTGAGTTTAGGAATGTTGCCACGGCCAAGTTGGTGCACTGACAGCGACGGAGACTTCAGTGGCTGGTGACTCAGGGTCGACACAAAGTCTGAACAAAAGCAGTTACTTATCAACCAAAACACAAAAACGAAACTTAAACTTAAATCTTTAGATGTATTATTACTATTTGATATTTGCTTGCATGCTTCCACCTTTTTCTCTTCCACAAAAATAAAGTTCTGATTGAACTGACTCATGTGATCTGGTTTGCGTTAGTGGCCAACATCCTGTTAATCACTCCCAGGTCATCATATTGAAACAATGAGCCTATTGTAGTGACAGAAGCTCCACGAGGGATGAAAATGGCCTGCAGAATTATCTAGCAGGCAGCCGGTGGGTTGAGTTAGTGGCTACTGGGGGTTAAGCAGTGACCAGTGTAGTTGATGGATGGTGGGAAGGGTTAAGATCATTAACCTGTGGCATCTCGGTGGCAGAGCACCAGGAATCATATTTCTTATGTCTGTCACAAAGGGAAAATGTTTGTATATAAGCAGATGTATTGATATTATAATACACATTTAAGAAGCCAATGTTGATGTGCACATTCTTGTAAATGACATCTGCTCCTGTTAATTTCCACATTTAGCCCAGTTTATGGTGTGATACAGATTTAGATTACGGAGCAGAACATTAGAGGCACCGTCAGCAAATGGTTCTCTTTGTTTGAGAGCTGTGTGCAGCTTCGTAGCATTTGTTTGGTCTTGGTGTCATTAAACCCAAACTGTTGTATGTGTTGTTTTGGCTTTAGGACAATGGGAGCCGAACAACGAAACTCGACTTCCTCAGTGGTATTTCATTAATCCTCTCTGTCCGTCCCTGCTTTGCTGTATTGACCTCTATTGTCCAGTCACCAGTGTCTGCAGCCTCTGACACATAGGGACCACCTGCAGGTTAGAACCACCCAGCGTCCCCCTTGTCTGTACTGTCCATCTCTTTGCACTCTTGATGATCTTTCGGGGACTTAACTCGCAACTGGTTGACTTGGAAATGAGATCGGTTTTAAAAGATTCAGCGCCGTACATTTGAATTGTTGAGTGTTTCCAAAAGGCCATCAGTTCCTTATAACTTCAATGGAAGATCTCAGTGTGTTAATAGGCAAACGTTGGTGAAAGCAAGAGAAGCAAGAGAGCAAAGAGAGAGAGATTGTTCCAAGACAGACAGACAGATTGTAAGGACTAAAAGGTCACCATTTAGGCAGCAGGCCAGAGACGGACAGAAAGACAAACGAGACAGACTGGTCCAGACCCCTGTAGAGACATCAGACCAAACTCTGGAACCAATCCAGGACTGTTGGTAGACAGACGGCTTCTGTTTTCTTTTTTAGGTGGATGAGGAACATGTATGGTTAACGTGATAGTTGCAATTTAACTCATCTTTGAACTATGAGATCAATAGTTCAAAGATGAGTTAAATTGCAACTATCATGTTAACCTTTGTGCGTGTGTCTGCACATGTGAGAATCTATAATGAGTAATATAGTTTATGGTTTACATGTCCAGATGACTTTGTATCCCATGAATTGTTCTCAACTCAAGAACGGCTGGTTATTGAATCGGTGTGTATGTTCAGTGTGTGTTAATTTCACACATATGGTGTGTATATACTTACAGCTGCCCACCCACACGTGCACCTACCCTTGCACTGTTTCTGCTCTGAAATCAAAGGTGCCGTTTCTTACTTGGGGGCTTTGATATATTTAAGTTTTCTTTTAATATGCTGGTCTCCTTTTTCTTTAGTAGGTTTGTCATTTATTGGTTTCCGATTTCCAGAGCCATATGGATGGAGACGGACCAATTCAGGTCCAAGACTAATCGACTTAGCAGCTCTTCCGTTTACTCCATCGCCCGCACTTAGAAAGATGACTTGGTGCTCGAGAAGGCTCGGCACGGTTGGTTGCTTCCTCTGATTCAATATATTGGCCTCACTTAGGCCTCAGAATCAGTTACAAACCACTCACTCCGTAAGGATAGCTTTTGTTTCCCAACATGGTCTCGCTGGCTTCCTTTATTGACTATAAGAGGAAAGAGTTGCGAGCGATGCAGCAACACGAGCTGGATTCACGCCTGCAAAGGAAAATCTCTCTCTGGCAGTTTTCCACTCTTGTGTTGTCTAGTCACATGTGCTACATTTCACTTAGGATTTATGGCAGGAGGCTGGAGGAGGGGATTTTATTCAATGTGAACCCTTGCTAAGTTGCCAACATATCTTCTGGTGCAGAGTGCAGACTAATTCATTAACCTCTTTCAACCATCAGAAGACGGATGGGCAGTGAAACGTAGGACTTTCCCTACCCCCCCTCCTGTTCCATTCCTTTCCTGCTTTTCCACACCTCCCCTCTACCCCTCTGCATCTTTGCTGGATCTTTGTAATAAGTCTGCACCACGTCTTATTTTCCACACCAGAAACACGGCAAAGTTATTAAAAGTGGATCAGCCCCAGCCGCGATATTTCCGTAACAAAGGTTGTCATGTGATAGTATTGTGGTTCAATGGGCTGAGCGTGCACGTGAGTGAGTGTGTGAATGTGTGTGTAGATGTGCGTTGAGGGCCTCTGTTATTTTTCTTGTTGGGAAAATTGTGTAGGAGGAGTTCAGTGTCTAGACAGGCGTTCTTTGATTTCAGAATATGGAATAAGGATCAAGAGAGAACAGCTGTAGGCATACTCGCACTTTATACTGTACATTCTGTGTATTGCAGAGATGCATTTAAAGGCAGAGTTAAGGGTAGATTTGCCCCATTAGCAATGATCACATCCCCCCCTCCTTAGTGACTTCCTGTATGTACTGTACATGGTCTGTAGGTTTTCTGGTTACTTGGTCATTTCCATACAGCCAAGTCCAGTATTTTTCCTTTCCCACAGTCGGTCCAAATATAAGCAGGGCCTCTTTTTAATTTGGCGGGCTCGGTTTGGCATAGGTAGAAGGCCGTAATACCGAGCTACAGTCGGCTCAAGACGTCTTAACCTCCTCTTTTTTCTAAATGCTTCTCTCTAGCTAAGTGAATCTCCTTTTCCTGTTTTATGGGTAATTTGCACAAAAGAGCAGCTGCTGCCACTAAATATCAAAGCTACATATTTTAGATGAAGAAAACAGGTTATTTGTTTTGTATTTGTTTTCCTGCAGGTCATTGCAGGAAAACTGACGAGGCAAGCGGTAGTGATGTTTCTCACAGCCTCTCGTTTGGAAATAAGAGCAGCTCTGTGTCCTGTGCTTTAGTTTGGGGTGTGGCGTGAGGCCGGCCAGGATCTGTTTTGATACTTCTGAGGGGTAACAGAGGCCACCATTCATGCCCAACTTAAGACTTCTCAAGGCTTCCTCAACAGGCTGCTCCCTGGCTAAACGTTGGCAATGTAGGGCAGCTAGTCACTTAACCTCCTTTACTTTGGCTGCTTGTTATCATTTTTGTTCTGTTTGAGTGCCATACAGTCGGATTTTTCCTCAAATTTGATGAGCTGTCAGTCTTTGGATTTAGCATTTTGGTTTAACGGAGGCTTCACTGTGTTGGCATTAAAGCTGTATAATCCTCCGTTCGAGGGTTTAAGCTGTTTCGATGCTTTGCTTCACTCATGGCGTTTAAGTTTGAAAAGAAGGCGGCTTTAAGGTGTCATGTTGCTACTGTAGATGTAGCCTGGCTTCTTTCCTCTTTGTGACGCAATGACTCACAAAGATGCTCTGTTACAGGGCCAGGCTGCAGTCTGGACACACACACACACACACATACACACACACACACACACTGGAACATAGCTATAAGAACATTTTTTGTGCTTTTTCCATCGTTGTTTTGACAGGTTTACCTTTAAGCTAGCTGCCATCGGTTTGAATTAGAGGTGCCTACTATCTTATTTTTGGCTTCATAAATATTTTTTTAATGTGTGGAATTCCCCAGTCATGCTTTGTCCCACTACGCGGCTCTGTATCAGCCATGAGCAAATGGGTTAATTGGGGCATGTGGCTGAAGCTGCAGGTCAAATGCTCACATGCTATGCTAGCTTAAACATTATCTTGATGACGTCAAAGCAGCTAGCTGGCTAAGTTGTTGTTTTCTAGACGTTTATCAGGTCTGCCTAATGAGGATGAGCCCCATTTCTGCAAATCATGACCAATCATTATCATTTCATCTACATTGGAGTGTCCCTGCTAAACGTTTACAATTTCTTGCTTGTTTTGAAGAGATGTGATGTCAGAACTACACGCTGTTTTGAACAGGTGGTACAGTTAGCGTCTGTTTCAGCCTGATGATGAAAAGCAGAAACGATATCATCCATTTAGTTGCAGCAGGAGACGGTGTCGTTTCAGCTGAATCATTCCATGCGGCTAAAATTTGATTTGTCAGAAGTAAAGGGGGGAAATCTGATCTGGCCTGTAGGCCTGCAGCCGCTGAGACAACCTGACCAAACCCTTCTGCTTCAGGCTTTTCATTTACGACTGAGGTCAAGTCTGCGTATTGGATTTGGACATGGATGTTGAGTTCATTTTAACAGGACTGGGTACTTAAAATGACAGACCACAGAATGTCCTCATGTTCCGTCTCTGTTCTCTACTCCAGAGCCGTTTCCTTTCCTTCCTAACTTCCTAACTATGGCTTGTGTCTCAGTCAAGCATGATTTAAGTCTGCAGGCTTTCTGTAAAGAAACAAACGTGCCCTCTCATTGGTACACAGCAAGCACACACACTTTCAGACGTCCGGCGGCGTCCACCTTACATCCCGATCCACTCAAACAACCACATCACATAATCACAGCCCAGTGCGGGAAATGGAATCTCAGCTGCCCAAAATAACAGAGCAGTGTGTGCACACATTACTGTGTGTGCATGATTTCTGTGTGTGTGTGTGCTTGAGATAAAGTACATGTGAAGTGGAATTACATGTACATTTATGGCAGTTGTGGTGTAGAGCAGGTTCCCACATGGTCAAATGGAGCTATTTTTGGGCACCATTAGGAGAGGAAGCTCAGAAGCTGTGTTCTCCTTTTTCTAGTGCGCCATTGAACTGGTGCAGAAGTCTAAAATATACAAAAGTAAAATCAAGCGAGCACTTACAAACATTAATGCCAGAGAGGTGCAAGTTTTGTGATGTTAACCAGTTGGGAGCAAATTAAACGGAGAACAATGGATGAGTGAACTGTCAACAGAAAGGACCCTCATAGATGAGTCACGCCTTGGAGTGATCAGTCACTGTGTGTGTGTGTGTGTGTGTGTGTGTGTGTGTGTGTGTGTGTGTGTGTGTGTGTGTGTGTGTGTGTGTGTGTGTGTGTGTGTGTGTGTGTGTGTGTGTGTGTGTGTGTGTGTGTGTGTGTGTGTGTGTGTGTGTGTGTGTGTGTGTGTGTGTGTGTGTGTGTGTGTGACCATGTGCCTATCACACTGTAACTTTTCTAGCCGGCGCCCTGGGGTGATTGAGTTTTAAGGGGGGTGTTGGTGTAGGAGGATCAGGCTTCCTCGGCCCACCTGCCTCTCTACCTCGGGGAGGAGCAGCAGCAGGCTCACGGCCCTCCGCCCCTGCAGCCTCCGGCCTGCGTTGTAAAAACACTCGAGCTGATAGATAACAGCCAAGAACAAAAGAAATGAAGCACTTAGAGGCTCATTTTCTCCTCCTACTCCTCGCAGGAGCGACGATCTGTCCATCTGCCCGACAGGCGGCGGCTGCTGCTGCTGCTGCTTCTGCCTTTAGCTGTTTTTCCAAATCCTGTTAGGTCAGACTCCATTTATTAGTGGTTCAACATGCATATTGGCTTTTTTCGCTGCTGGATGTGGATTGACTTCATTCTTTCAGGTTTTTTGGACTGATTTTAATAGACAGTTTGAAATAAGGCTCAGTCTCCTCTGTTTCTTACTGTCATTGAAGCTGTCTGTGTGATCTTGTTGACTAAAATCATTTCTACTTGTAAATGGGAAGTGCTGGCTGTTTTACTGCGCGCTTTGTGTTTTCCCGGTTGTGTGCGACAGCTGTGAGAAAAAGAGGAAACATTCTCTTTCCTTTTGTTAGCGCTAACAGCCTTTTCAAGTTCATAATCTCTGTGCCGCTGTTCAGCAGGAGAGAAGTCCGCAGTGCCGTAAGCAGGGGAGGGTTTATGTTTGTGTGAGAGTGTGAGAGAGAGAGGGAGAGAGAGAGCTTGCACATGTATGTTTGTCAGAGTAACCAGGATGGGGAGAATAAACCCATCTCCCCGTTTCTATGGTAACTCACTCCATGTCTGCAGAATGGGTGTGATTCAGGCTTTCAGGGTTCAGGCAGCATTTGTACATGCACACACACACACACACACACTCACATTCACACGCTCACAGACACACACACGTACACAGTAGAAGTACAATTAGTCCCCTGTTGAAGCTGTGCCAGTAGCGGAACTTGTGCTTGGGTGGGTAGATGGGAAAGAGTGTTAGGTGTGTGTGTGTGTGTGTGTGTGTGTGTGTGTGTGTGTGTGTGTGTGTGTGTGTGTGTGTGTGTGTGTGTGTGTGTGTGTGTGTGTGTGTGTGTGTGTGTGTGTGTGTGTGTGTGTGTGTGTGTGTGTGTGTGTGTGTGTGTGTGTGTGTGTGTGTGTGTGTGGGTGAGACTGGTTTAACAAACAGAGCTCCAGTGAGACCATAACACAGCAGCCTTATAACCTTTCCACTGACACCAATTTCAAGCAGACACACACATACATGCTTAAATAGTGTAAGTGCACACACACACACTATTCTTCTTAGCGGGTCCCTTGCTATGTATCGAGGTCGCTGCAGTTGGCGACCATGTGGAGGGGTGTGTGTGTGTGTGTGTGTGTGGCCATGTAGAGGTGCACTGCAGTGTCTCCATCAGCAGATTAGAGGCAGCCAGCTGTCTTTATTGTCAGCAGAGCTCCATTTCATCCTGGATCCAGTTTGAGACAATCGAGCCAGATGCAGATCTCATCTCATTTAGGCCTGGAAGTGTTTCTGTTTAGGGAATAAGAATAATACAACTTTAGCAAAGGTTTGGATTCAGGCCGTCGGAAATCAATTTCCCCAGACAGAAAAACGTCACAGGAGGATAAAATGTCGGCTATAAATTGACGAGTGAAGCAAATTCTGAGATTTTATTGCTGATTTGACATAAACTCTCAGTCAAATGGAAGGAAAGCCGTATTGTTTTTCACAAAATACACACGCACACAGACGGGAATCCAGGTGTACATTTGAGTGAGTAAATTCCGTTGTGTTTGGTGAGCTCGCCTCATTCAGTCTCTGTGGGACGGAAGATGGACGAGTACTTCAAATCCTGCTGGAATCAATAACACAGTGATATACTGACAGGATGGGGGGATGGAGGATGAGGAGGAGGAGGAGGAGAAGGAGGGAGAGCAGCCCTGCGTGCCTGGAGTGAGAAGTGATGGAATCAAAGCAGCATCGCTCTCCTTCACCCTTTTTTTCCTCCTGCTCTCATCACTACCTCACACTGTTTTCTGATTTTGTGATCCTAAATGTTAAAGCAGTCGCCGTGAAGGACATTTTTACTGTCACAGAGCGGTGCATGCCTCTCTGTGTGTGTGTGTGTGGATGTGTGATATACATAAGTGTGTTAGCTGCTCCCTCTCCTGCAGTGCCGGGCATGTTTTATGTATGAGTGCTAAACCCTCGGCAGCTAATCCAAGTGCCGTATTGGTCCACTGTAGTTATTCACTGGAATTAGGATGCAGCTCATCCTGAACCTGCGTCCTTCATAAATACAATCCAGCAGGACAAAGTGGAGAGAAATCAGTCTAACGTGCTCTGGTTTGGGCTCGGTCTTACGCATGGTGTTTTGTTTTGGCTCATTCCTCTTTGGTCTCCAGCTAATTAAGCAGTGAAAATTGGCTCTAGATTGTAATTTTACTCTCTGTGTGACGTAAAATATGCAGGCACGTTGTACTGTGCCCCCTGCTGTGCTCGCTTGGTGGCAAAGATCAAGTGGTGGCGGTGTTGTTTTCTGCTAGATACAGCGGTATGAGCTCATAAACATCTCGTCTGTATCAGTTCTACAGTATCAGCTTCATAGTTGAGCTCTTGTAGGATTTAGTTTAAATACAAAAAGCTTTTACAATTTTTGCCATGTTTGATCAAATGACAACTGTAGTAATAGCACAAACAAATATTTTACAGGTGGCATAATGGTGCCATGGAGCCCCGTCATATAAATAGAGTTGTGGTTGTGTTTGGGTGGTATGAGAGGAAGACGACGGACATAAATGAAGCGCAGCGTGAAACACAGTGCTTGCACAGCAAACACATGCTGTCGCTATAGGGGACAGGTGTGTGTGTGTGTGTGTGTGTGTGTGTGTGTGTGTGTGTGTGTCACTGTGTTTGTCAGCAGTGGTTGGAACAGGTGGTTGAGGGGAAAGCGCAAAACAGTGTGTGTGCGTGCGTTTGTTGGTGCCAGTTGTGTTCTTTAGTCCACTCTGACTCGGCGTATTCTGTAATGTGTAACTGCGAGTGTATGAAGCTTTTGTATTCGTCTTCAAACGGAGCCGGTAACTTTTGCTTATGTCTTTTGATGTTTCCACATTAGTGATTCTGCTCCATGGTCGACTCTGATCACACACACACGCTGCTTTCTTTGGGTTCTTCCACAGTAGGTTGGTTGTCAGACGCATCAAATGTCTCTTTGATAGACGCCAACTGGGCCGTCTGAGGAGGACTCATTATTCAGTCTGACGCTTGGCCAGTCTATCCGTCTGACTCTACAAACCTTATAACCGCTCGCTCATCTTTGCTGTCTGTCTCGCCGTCTGTTATCGTTATCATCTGAGTCGTCTTCATATTTATACACTGAGCTTTTTAATAGGATTCCGCTGGTTTTGTGCGAGAGCTCTGCTGGTCGCACAGATAAAGACAGGATTAAAGCTTCTCCTACAGGTTCTGATCCATTGGAACCATACATCTCTGTTGCTTATCTAAGACTCTGTGAGCGTCGACAGAGATGTGATTTCTCTTGTGTCCGAAGCGTAGCGCACCGCAGCGCTGGCCCCAAAATAGACAGAATGATGGACAGATTGGGCAATTGGGGTCGTAGCTCTTATCACAACTGACAAGAGACCATAGCAACCATGCCGGTAACCATGGTTACCTCCTAGAATCCATGTCTGACCTTTACTTTGACCTGAGGTGAAGGTCAAAGCTTGTCTGGACCTCAAGCATTGTTATATCAGCTTCATTTGGTTGCTTTTGATAGAGATTCTACTGTTTCACACAATCAGGGAACTGTAGCTGGACTTGGCTTTTGATTGAATGTAAATTAACTTGCGTTGAACCGAGGCAGCACCACTGACATGGGATTTGTTTGAACAGCTTACCAACATCATTCTTGCCTATACAAAATGTCTCTGAAGTATAAATCTTTCAGACATCCATGTGAAATCCTGCTTACCTCAGCTTGAAATCTGATTCTATGCACAGCTTTAATCATCGCATGTTGGTTTTGCGGTTGCCTGTCAGACGGTGCTGCTATCTCCTTGGAGACTGATTCAGGTGATGCACAATCGTCTCTCATTTCATGCAGTTTTTCTGTGCGGTTCAGACTACGGCAGTCGCCACGGTAGCCTCTGCTGCAGACTCCTGATAAGAGAGATGTGCTCGTGTGGTGTGTGCAACTGTGCGGAATAAAAAGAGAAACGACACACTCGGGTTCTTCAAACAGCGAGCATATGCTGCAGGAGCACAGGTGTACGGCAGTAAAGGGAAAATGTGTGTGTAGATCCCCAAACCTGTTTCACAAAATGTGGGTGTGAAGTTTACAACAATGAGAGTATCCATATGATCAGGAACCTCTAAGTCTTCAGTTTCTCCTCAAGTTTTCTCCCCTCCAGCGTTTCTGATCCCTCAACAAGATCCTCAGGTTATTCAGAAATGCATAGAACACAAATCAGAAGCTCAAACTCTATTTTAACCAATCAAAACAACCCAGTGACATCAGATCTTCTACCCCATCCGCCCCCGTACTGCCACGATGAGGTAATGCAATATGCATAGGGCAGATGGTTACAGTGGAACGGAGCTTCTCCAAAACCTCTTACTTACATAAGCTTCTTCCTCATGACGCCAGCAGACTAGTGGAACCAGCGTGTCGGACGAGGTCAGACTGCTCTGTCCCATCAGGTGGACATGAAATATTCAAGTGAGCCGAGCCGAGGCGAGCCTTCGATCACGACAGGAGGGAACACTCTAGACAAGAAGACCTAAAATGATTTGTTGTGCGTTTTATGACTATGGCATTTGATTCAAACAAATTCTAAACAAAGCCATGCCCATCCCCAAACACTGTGTATGTGTGCATGTACAGCACGTGTACAGTGTGTGTGGGTGAGTGTTTAAAATGGCTTATGGATACGTCTTTGTCTTCTTGATTGATGTATGACTGGAGGGGATGTATGAAGTTTAACCCTCATACACTGTCACACACACACACACACACACACACACACAGACTGGGGAATACCCTTATGACACCACCATTGCTGTCTATTATAGAAGATTGATGCAGTTAATATCACCGTCCCTTGGCTTTGTTGGTATTGCTTGAAGTTCCAAGTTTTAATCTTCGATACACATGTTGAGGAAACCAAAGCATAAAATCTGTGAATTCCTATCATAGTAATTTGATTCTGTGAAGTTATTTTGATGCAGTAGTTTGCTGCCAAATGCAATGAGTTAAATCTCCTCAAATGATGAAGACTAACAGTGGTGATCTCGGTCTCTAAGATGTTATGTTTGTATATAACGGTGCAGCTCTGTCCTTTTGTCTGCAGCGTCCACTGATCTGTGTTCCTCACTGCTCTGTGTCTTTGTGTAACAGGAGAGCCTCCAGCAGCTGGTGATGATGCCTCTACCCAACGTGCTGACGCTGGGTCGGAACCCTCTCTCCGGTACGTGGCTCTGTTATTTATCACAACGTTTGTATAGAAATCCAGACATCAGACGGTCTGCAGCACAGCTAGTCATCCCTCGAGTAGACGGCTCTTCTTTTGTTAAAGTTAAATTGCCAACGATCACGCACTCGATACGACGCACAGATAAGTGATTTTTGTCTTCGTCTCCTGATTAGAAAACAAAAGTCCCATTTTTTAAAAAAACATTTCTATACTCGAAATGAGTTTCTCTCTCTCTGTAGATTTGATTTTCCACATTTATTCCGTCTTTGTGGGAGATAATTAGCAGTCAGCCATAACCAGTTAAAGTTTAGACTTGGGGGGGATTTTCCTCCTTCAAGGACAAAACCAGCAGTGTGTCTTTGTCCTTTGTCCTTTGTCATCACATGCTTAAATTTTATTCTGCATCTACGTTTCTGTTTCCTGTTATTTTGCTCAATATTTTGTTGAATCCACCTGTTGGACACAGAAATCGTGAACTCCACTGCATTTGAAAGGCATCAGTCATTTTAATGGCCGTCACCATTACTTCCAGACGGAGCCTTGTGATTTCCCCACAGACCAGAAGTCTATAAACCTCTATTACCCCGAAAGTTAAAGTAATTTAAACATCTTGCAGCAAAGCTTTGACCCTGTGAACCTGACCGTGCCATTCGATACATCTGAGCAATCCTAAAGCTCCGGTAGTGCAGCGTGAAGTCCTTTGAAAACATTATCGAGCCGTAACCCCTGCCAGCTCGACCTATTTGGCCCAAAAACGTTATTTGATATTCCAGGGTGACCTTGGTTAAAGTGTGCTGCTGGGGAGAGAACATAACCAGCAGCAGGCCACCACAGCAGACCAATGGTAGCTGTGACTAAAAGGTTGATATGGACAAAATGGACAAGTCGAAAAGCTAAAGTGGCGTGCGATTTGCTGCCCCCAATGCGTCGCGGTTGGCCATGTGGAAGGATTGATGTTGATTTTCCATGGATGTTTGTGGCCTTGTGTTCATCTTTGTGTCAGTCATCATCTCCTCGTCATCACTCGGTGGACACAGCTAGAGTTAGACCAGTGTCCTCTGCTGCTCTCAGTAATACACAAGCTAATCTTGGTTCATTACTTCAGACACACGACATCCAGAACAAGATGAAGTGTGAGAAAGTCTGTCTGCTGAAGAAGCTGTCACAGTTTCTTTTACAGCAGTGCATTCTTGGAGTTCTAGCAACATCTCCAATGTCTGGGTGTAAAGTAAATAGTAAACTTGACAGTGTAAGGCTCCGGCGGCTCACAGCAGACCAAAGCAGAAAACATAAGAGTGCATTCCTTAGGGTTTCTTTTGCCCTTTGACCTCTGGCTTGTCAGATAATCAGTCCGTCAGACCAGCGGTGGCTGTGGAGACTGTGGCTCTGCAGCTGAAAGTCATTGGCCATGTGGCTTTTATTATGCACTCATTAGGGGGTAGGGGAGGACTGTGTTTGTGTGTGTGTGTGTGTGTGCGTGTGTGAGTGTGTGTGTGTTTAGTTAACAGATGGGGGAGGGGTGTCTAACTGCAGTACAATGTGGGAATACACTGCAGTACCTCAGGCTCTGATTTAACCTAGTCTACCTTGTAGACACGCATGCATGCAAGCAGTGCATGGCTGCATCCACATGACACACACACACACACACACACACACACACACACACACACACACACACACACACACACACACACACACACACACAGTGCCTCCTTTGTTCAGTCTGTAAGCAAATATAAACACTCAAATAAAAAGTCCTGATGAATCATTTATATTGGATCTGACCAAATAAATATGACAGAAACAGGAAATACAAGTTCTTCTTTCTGGCAGCTGATGCAAAGAATAAACTGACAACTGTGTGTGTGTGTTTGTGTGTCTGCACGCAGGCACTCACGCAGGCACTCGTACGGAGAAAGAATTGAATGGATTCCGTCTCCTACAGGTGGACTGGGTAATCATGTTCTGTCCCTCAGACTGAGCGTACTTTCATTTATGCCGACTTGAGCTGCATTATGTAACACACTCCGTCCAATGTCATTCCCTGCTGCATCTTGTCTTACAAAAGCAAAAAAATGTCCCAAAAATAATTAGGAAAGGAGGCTCAGTCTGTCCTCTGCTGCAGGAAAGTAGGTTGAATTAGCCACTGGCATCCTTTCAAAGCAATATCATGTTCTCACTTAAAGGGAAGCGATCAGGTCCAGTAATGGCTCATAATGCCAGATGAGAGCAATGCACAGACAGATTACACACACACACACGTTCGATTTTTTTTCTTACTCACTCGCGGATGAACAATGACATTGCAGGAAAGAGGGTTAGTCACTGTCCTTCTGACCTCGTTTCCTGCCAAAGAGATGAAGGAGGGAGGGAGGGAGGAAGATGACGAGCCTTGTTGAGTTAAATAATGACATCAGAACAAAGGAAGGAAGGAAGGAAAGACGGAAGGGTGGGTGTATGGTGTGCTGCAGAGAATAATCTGGTGGATAGAAGTGTGTGTGATCTGATGGGAGATGAGTGGCGCTGTGATGAAGACTCCATGCTGCCACTTGAAGGAACTTCATCTGTGGGTCATTTCTCCCTTTGCTTCCTTCCCTCGCCTCCTTCCTTTTTATCTCGACCCCTAACCGTCCCTCCCTCTTGTTCCTCTCACTCCCCCATAAATAATGTATCCTACGGGGTCCCTTATCTTTCTTATGCTGCTCCAATAGATTCGCCGAGCTCGCCTGACTTGAACGAAGCTTCCTGCTGCTTCATTACAATCCAGTTAAGCCCCGCGGCCCTGAGAATTAAGTTTCAGTCCTTGACCTCCGAGGCGCAAATTCGCATACATTCTATTCATGCACTTCAAATACCTTTTGCTATAATGGATGCAGGTGCTGATGATGCTTTTTCTTTACATTCTTTTTAACTTCTAGCTGCTGGTATCCCCTCAGGATGCAGAGACATCATCAATAGTGTGTGTACAGGCCTGAATCTGCGCATCCTCATTCTAGTGCTGCTGCTTCATTTCCATATGAATAGAGGTTTCCCTATATGAGGGAGACTTGAAGGGTAAATCAGCCCTGAACAACTCTGTACTCAGCACTACTGCAGCTTCTTGAATGGAATTACATGGCAATAATATTTCAAGCTATTGTCATCATTATCTCTTGAAATTATGATAAATTATCCAGTTAAAACCCCCTAACATGCTGTGTCTTTATTTGGAGCCAGTGTTTCGTAGCAATTAATCCAGTGAGGTTGCAGTTCAGAGAAGCTATTCTACACTGTTGGGACTTTTAACCAAACTATATAATTAGCATTGATCCGATGTGTGTATATGGGTTAATTAAGCACAAGTCTAGGTCATATTAAAGTGACATTTATGAAATGTTCCTCATATACCAGTGTAATTGATCCTTCATGTTTCAGCCATCTGTGTCTGATTTAAATTAGTAAATTGAGTTTGTACGTCTCAAGCAGCTGTGTGACTCAAACAGGAGCTTAAGACTTCAGTGTGTGGGCTCGGCACCAGCAGGGTCAAACTGGGGTCACCGCCTGGCTCATACTGTATTTCCTCTCTACTGCTTCCTAAAAATATTACACCCACAGGAGTCTTTGGGGATCTAAAAGGGTGTCATCCAGTTTGTGGATGATGTCATGCTTCATATCCAAGCAGGAAACATCTCACCACTAAGCTGAGCGATTGAATGCTTGATTGTTAACATTTATGATGCAGACCCAAAGCACTTCAGATGAGCTTCTTCTTTCTCTTGTGTAACTTACTGCATATGTGCAGTAGCAGTGTGTGTCTGTGGAATCGGACCACCCTGCACCCCAAAACACTGCGCTCTCGCTAATCTGGGTTTATTATAATTAGAGCCAGACTTGAGCCGGCTTATCACACACTCTTTTTCAAATAGGAAAAACCACACTCAGTCACAGTACAGACGCATACACACACACGCACACACAACTTTTGCACATACCATACCACAACAGTTAGTCAGTACAAGACACGCACACAAACACACAAACACACACACCACCTGCTTTGCTGTTGTTCATCCCCCAGTCTCGCAGATGAGCTCGGGCCTGTTGAGAATGCCAGCAGCTGTTTGTGGGTTTCAGTATTTTCTGTTAATATGCCCCAACATGTGGCAAGAGACTGGAGGTTCAGGCGCCGCTGTAACAAGAGGGAGGGGTTTGTTTATAAAGAGGGAAAAAGGAGCCAGTGTGAGAATTTAGATTACTGGAACACCCAAGCACTGTTAATGTGGGCTGCATGTCAGGAGAAGCAGGTGGGATCCTTAAGTCTCATTTCTGTATCTTTTTATTGTCTTCATTACAAAAGGCTTGATTTGAGCAAAGGGATATACAGCCGCACACTTCCTGTCACTGTGAGATATGGCCCCTTACACTTGACTTGAGAGGTTTGGCAGCAGAAGCCTGATATCCATCTGGTTTGTGTGTTTTCTCTAGAACAAGGTCTGGAGGAGATGAAGAAACTGTTGCTGCTGCTGCTCGGCTGTGCTGTCCAGGTAATAATAGAGTTTATACCTCTTATATTTGTATACTTAAATAGATCCAATGTATAAGTAGCAACACAACATGTAACAACCATTCAGCGTTTATTTTCTAGCAGCAGATGTCATGTTTTCCTGCTAAAACCTTTGGTCAGAGTTCTCGTTTGTCTCTCACTGAGTGATTGAGTCAGTCTCCCTTGATTATTAGTTTGCCTCTTTTGATGAAATGAATAAGTGCTGAAGGTGCAGACCTTTCCTGTGCTGTGACAAAGCTCCCATTCAGCTGTTAGTCATCACAGTTCAAACAGGAGCATCAATCCTTCGCCGGCTTCATTGTTTTCACGAAAAGACATCATAAAGCCAACATCCATGTGAGCAACGCTGACATAGAAACTGCCTTTCCTCCTCTCCTCTCCTCTCCTCTCCTCTCCTCTCCTCCCCTCCTGTTTACAGTGTGAGAAGAAGGAAGAGTATATCGAGCGCATCCAGACTCTGGATTTTGACACCAAAGCAGCCATAGCGTCCCACATCCAAGAGGTATTTTCAACCATGGCGTTGATACCAAACATGTGGCCCAATAACCTACTAGTGTGTTATGATCGTTACTCACAGATTCCTGTTATTGTTCCTTTGTTTGTGATGACAGGTGACTCATAACCAGGATAACGTAGTGGATCTGCAGTGGTTGGAAAGTGGTGAAATGCCCCCTGATGACCTGGACGGCCTCTCCAGAAACCTGGCGTTCCACCTTAAACGCCTCGTGGATGAGAGGGACACACAGCTGGAGGTGTGTGTGTTGATTTACTGCACTTAGTATGTATGTGTAACAAGGTGGAGCATGAAAGGGCGTTGAACCGTGTGTGATGTACGTTTGTGTGTGTTTCCTACACTTTACCGATGGAGCTGTAATGAAAGCGAGGGGCTTCTGGGTAGAAAGCTTTTGTAAATGTGGAAACTTTTTTTTTCCCTTTTTGCCGTTACCACAAGAGAGCTGCCTCAGGAAGGAAGGGTTGAAACTGTCTAATTGTGTGTGTGTGTGTGTGTGTGTGTGTGTGTGTGTGTCTGTGTCTGTGTCTGTGTCTGTGTGTGTGTGTGTGTGTGTGTGTGTGTGTGTGGCTCAGAGCATGTTCTGTACGTGTATATGCGTCATTACATTACATTTCCAGCCCATGGGGTGCAGATGCCCAGGCTGATACGGCTGATGTGTGTGTTTGTGTCAGGAGCTCTAATAGCCTCCAGATTATCACCGAGTCGACCAGCCGCTCTCGATTAAAACCTCATTTCCTGAATGCGAATAAACTGTGTGTGGGATTGGGGGAGATTCTCTTCTGTCTTCTTCTGTGTGTGTATTTGGTTTTGGGGTGTGTGACCTCAGGGTGAATCCAAGGATCCACTCTCCTCTTTAGCCTTTAATCTATTCAAGACCTTTGAGTATTTTACTTTATGCTATAAAAAGAATCCACACACGTACACAACAAAATCCAGTGTTTGGGTTCATCTGAGCAACTATCAATCAGATTCTCTCTCTCTCTCTTCCTCTGAACATCCAGACTATAGTGGAGCTCACCCAGGAGAGGGACTGTGTGCAGCTGTCTCCCATGGCTCCCTGTCCAGGTCAGTCTCCCAGCGACTCCCCCAGCATGAGGAGGACCGAGAGCCGTCAGCACCTCTCTGTGGAGCTGGCAGACGCCAAGGCCAAGATCAGACGCCTGCGTCAAGAACTGTGAGTGCCGCCGCCTTATCGCTCAGACTATATGGAATCATCTAAATTGGACCAACGGGACACAAATGACAACAGGAAATGTATCCAGGCCTCCTACTGGTCACTTTAGCATAATTTACTAAAGGTCATTGGCTAGAATCATATGGTAACTGTAAACTCTGTGATGTCATTGGCCCTTGAGTCCTGCATGGCAGCTCTTTTGATTGTTTAACATGTGTAATCGATGTGTGTGTAAGGGGAAACAGTTGTGTTGCGTTTTAGGAAACGCTGCTGTATTCGACATTACGGTCCTGATGGGAACTTGGCTGGTCTCATTGTGCGCACACACACACACACACACACACACACACACACACACACACACACACACACACACACACACACACACACACACACACACACACACACACACACACACGACTCAAACACAATGCTGATGGAACAATGATGAGGCAGAGGGGAAGAATCATCTAGAACAAGCGTCCATTTCCTCCCTGCATGTCTATTAGTCACTTGAGACTGAGCCGCTTTGATTTCACACTTCCCTACATGCACACACACACACATACACAGACATAAACTCATACACAGACCTTGGAGAGGCCTTTTAAACCCCGCTCATGAATAATACAGCTCACTTTTACTTTTTTAAAGTGCAGTAACAAAGCTTCATGGTGGACACAGATGAGTCAGAGAGGAGAAGGAGCCTCTGCTGTTTGTACTTTTCTGTTTCAGGGGGAAGTATTTCAACCTGAACTAACATATAAGTTACCAAACTGGCTGTTGAAGTGATTGAATCAGATTTGACTTATATTTGGTTCTAATTCACACATTAGAAACTTGGTGGACCCTCAAAACAGGATGTATAATCTATAGGATGTGTGTGTGTGTTGAAAACATCACATGTCCCTTTGTACTGTCCTGACCTTCTTTACTTTGTCTGTGGACCTATATAAGTCTACAAAACATCCATAAAGAAGGTTATTTTGTTTGTAGGTTGCCATGGTTCTGTTTTCTTGTTTTGTAATGTGTGTGTGTCCATGCGTGCGTGTGTGTGTGGTAGAATGTAATTGGCATGTGATGGGCCTGAAGAGAAAAAAGCGGAATTTTGGTCACACGGCTATAAGCAGGAGTATGTTTGCGATGTGTGTCTGCCTGTGTACGTTTGGATGTGTGTATCTGCCGGTGTGTGTGTGTGTGTGTGTGTGAGACCTACCAGGTCAGAGCTTGGGGGAGGGTACGTCTTGTTGTCTGTTGTTTATGAGCACGTTGGCTTTACACACATGTTGTTGTTCTGTCTGCTGTTCATCTTTAGGCACGACACATTTTACAACATTATATAAGCGTTTGTTGTATTTTATGGGATTCTATCAGGTTTGTCTGGCGAATGCAAAGGTTTATCTTCAATATTGGATGCATCACATGGCACTTATGAGACGAAGAGCTGAATTATGGGAATGTTTACACTCGAACAATACAACAGGAGTTTGTTCCAGCGATAAACTGATCAGCTGTGGCACAAACCTCGCTCAGCTAATCAAACGTACACAAGCTTATAAATTAAGCTCCAATAACCGTGTGTGTGTGTGTGTGTGTGTGTGTGTGTGTGTGTGTGTGTGTGTGTGTGTGTGTGTGTGTGTGTGTGTGTGTGTGTGTGTGTGTGTGTGTGTGTGTGTGTGTGTGTGTGTGTGTGTGTGTGTGTGTGTGTGTGTGTGTGTGTGTGTGTGTGTGTGTGTGTGTGTGTGTGTGTGTGTGTGTGTGTGTGTTCTGGTTGTAAGCAAGGGCAAGCAAACTCCAGGTGGTGCTAAAACCGTTGATGTTGAATGACTGATGGCAGCATCTTTTGTTGTAGTTTAAATATTTGAGTGTTTGTGTGTGTGTAGTGTGCACCCTATAGAAACATGATGGTAACGGCTTTTGTTCACTGAAAGATGCAGGACTAGAGTTAATTGGAACGTTTAAACTTTATCAGGGAAATGTTCGGTTAAGGAACAAAGGTTGCCAATGGTGGATTTCCAAATATATCCGTCAGTGTGTGTGTGTGTGTGTTTGAGTGAGTGTATGCACGTGTTAAACCATTACCATAAGCAGGAGAACCAGCTGCATCCATAATTTGAGCCTGAAGATAATCTTCCCATGATGGAGCTGACAGGTGTTTGTGATTTGGGGCAGGGGCCACAGGGGGCAACAGAGGAGTGTGTGTGTGTGTGTGTGTGTGTGGGGAAGGCGGGTTATCTGATAAAACAAAAACGGACTGATGAGCGACTTCCTGCCTACATATCAGCTCCAACTTCCCAGATTGTGGGAAGAGGAGGAGGAGGAAGAGAGATAGACACAGAGAGACAGAGAGAGAGAGAGAGAGCCTCATTGAGATGCAACCCCAGACCCTTGAGAGCTGTGGCTATCAAATCAGATGTTCAGTGGAGCATTTAACAGTTTGTCGCACTTACACACACACACACACACACACACACACACACACACACACACACACACACACACACACACACACACACACACACACACACACACACACACACACACACACACACACACACACACACAGGACATAGGGACACACACTCACTCACACACACATGGAGGGAGAGGGAAGACTATCCCAAGAATGTAAAGTCCCTTTTTATTCCAAGCTGTGTCGCACATTAGCCCTTTACAGGGAGTAAAGAAGTTATGCACACACACACACACACACACACACACACACACACACACACACACACACACACACACACACACACACACACACAGTTGTAGACAATGACAAATGAGGGGTGTTTTGAGCAAAACCTCATGGTCAAGGGTAAACGTATACGTAGTGTGTGTGTGTGTGTGTGTGATGTCCAGCAGAAAGAGTGTTTATTGATAGATGAGCTGCGGGCAAAACAGAAAAATATTGAACACTGCAACGTCTGTTTCAGCCCAGATAGTTGGGACACAGTGAGCTGTTAAACTGTGGAAACTGGGTTAGTAGGGTCATCTGTGTCTTAAAGGAGACAAACTGGGCTTGTTGTTGTTTGTTATGTGTGTGCGTGTGTGTGTATGTGGTGTGTGTGTCTTTAAGTTGCAACGCTTGAGGTTTAGCCCACAGAAATGCATCCAGTCAGACAAACTTACATGAAGGTCACGATAGCTTAGGCTGGATGCAACTGGCCAACTTAAAGAGACAGTATCTAAGAATGGCTTGATTTGAAGGCCAACTGTGTATTACACACACATTACTACTACATCCTGTGAGTTTCAGAGTTTGCATTCACCGGGAATTCCACCAGGAGTTCAGATGGATTAAAAAAGTTCTCATCAGAGGTCGGCAGCAGTGCAACGTTGTCAGTTGCCATCGCTGATTGGATTCACTTAGGGGCTTGAAAGGGAAACAGCCCTGAAGGAACTTTCCCTGTTAATGCTGATGGACACACACACCCACTCACTCACGCACATGAATGATTTCCTCCTTGTCCTTCTTGTTTTCCAGAGAGGAGAAGAGCGAGCAGCTTTTGGACACCAGGCAGGAGCTTGAGAACATGGAAGTGGAGCTTAAGAGGCTTCAGCAAGACGTGAGGCCACACACGCACATCTACATGTACACACGCACATTTCTATGTCTTCAATCAGTCCACCTGCTCCTCCCTCCTCTGTCTAAGTGCTTTGTTTCTGCAGTGCTGCCAGGCTGTAATCAACCAGCTCCAACCTTAGCTCATTATGGGCTATTAGAGCAGAGCTGACTTTGTCTTTAGTGGAGCAGCGCGGCTTGACTTCTGATTTAAAGTGGGCGGCAGACTGACTGGCTTGGATAAACAAAGTGGATGAGTGTGTGTGTGTGTGTGTGTGTGTGTGTGAAGATGGAGCCCCCCTCATCTACATACTATATGTAACACACAAGATTGAAGTTGTTTTCTTGGACGACTGTATAAACCAGGACATGTATGAACATATTCCTTCATCTGTGCTGCCTCTCCTCGCCCCCTGCAGAGTTACCAGCTGCTGTCAGACGCACGCTCGGCCCGCGCCTACAGAGACGAGCTGGACGCCCTCAGAGAGAAAGCCATCCGCGTGGACAAACTGGAGAGCGAGCTGAGCCGATACAAGGAGAGACTTCATGATATAGACTTTTACAAGACCAGAGTCGAGGTATGTGTGTGTGTGTTTATGTGTGATAGTTAATCTTCATGCAGCTTAAAATAATCGATCAAAATAGAATGTGTATAAAGATGACACACAATTATACCGGTGCTATGGTTTGTATTGCTTGTGTAGGAGCTGAAAGAGGACAACCAAGTCCTGCTGGAGACCAAGTCCATGCTGGAGGAGCAGCTGGACGCCAGCAGGACCCGGTCTGACAAGCTGCACCTCCTGGAGAAGGAGAGTCTGCAGCTCAAATCCAAGATCCATGACCTGGAGATGGTGAGATGATCGATGAACGTATTGGATACAGATTGGGGTGAACAGAGAGATGAGATATGAGAGTTAGCTAGTGATACAGGTCCAATCAAAGATCTGGAACTCCGATCGATAGTCGAGGTAGAAGAGGAAACAAGCCTGTGAGCACTGTTTCCTTAAATGTTGAACTACTTTTCTCTCCAGGAGCGAGACATGGACCGTAAGCGTGTGGAGGAGCTGCTGGAGGAGAACCTGGTGCTGGAGATGGCCCAGAAGCAGAGCATGGATGAGTCCTTGCACCTGGGCTGGGAGCTGGAGCAACTTTCCAAGACACCAGAGATGGCTGAGGGTGAGGAGGGATCAGGGCGAGGAGGGATCAGGGCTGAGAACCCAAGAACAACATACTCAGATACAGAAGAACAGCGTGAGGCTGGAGGTGACGGGTTCGAACTGCAGATCCCTCAGATCTTGGCCCTGGATTCGTCCCCATGGTCCTCCGGCCTTTGCCAGCCTCCACTGTGTTTTCATTCCACTAGGTTTAGATGTGTAATTAACATCCAGTGACTCCTGGAGGATAATCTGTGGGTTTGGATTATAAAAGCTTGTTAAGAGGGTTAACTAGCCTGGGATCTGGATAAAGACCGGCTATGGGGGAAGAGACTGTTTTTATTTTTGCCTTTTCTGCCCATTGCTGAATTGTATATAAGCAAAATGAACATTATCATCGTCACAAAGGAGGGATTTACAGAAAATGAGGTATATTAATTTATTCATTGTATAGTTGAGGGTATATAAGTTTGGTTGTTTTTTGTTTTTTTGCCATCATCCACAAGCAGCACCTCAAAAGTCTCTGGGCGAAGAGGTGAACGATCTGACGTCCAGCCGCTTACTGAAGCTGGAGAAGGAGAACCAGGCCCTGCTGAAGACGGTGGAGGAGCTCAAGGGCGCCGCCAGCCAGGACGTTGTCACAAAGCTCAGCAAAGTCAGCCAGGAGAACCAGAAACTGGCCCAGAAAGTAAGCAAAGGGAGTGTGTGTGTGTGTGTGTGTGTGTGTGTGTGTGTGTGTGTGTGTGTGTGTGTGTGTGTGTGTGTGTGTGTGTGTGTGTGTGTGTGTGTGTGTGTGTGTGTGTGTGTGTGTGTGTGTGTGTGTGTGTGTGTGTGTGTGTGTGTGTCTCAGTGGTTGGGTAAAACACGAGGGCCAAGTTTGAAGGATTTAAGCTATTTCCTGTTTTTGCCCACTGGAGAAATGTTTCTGGTAAATCCAATGAATCAGTTAGTTGTTGGTTATGTTGTTGAGTATCTTTGGGATTAGCTGTAAAATATGGAGCAATTTAAAGAATATGGAGGAGAACATCCCTGCAAACAAGGTCAGAATGAACCTTTGCCCTCAGGTTAAGCACATGTAACAACCAACACTGCCTGACTCATTGAAAGAAGGCGAGAGAGTGAGTGTGGAGTGTTTACGCTGCTTCAGTCTAATTTTCCTCTGCAATCACGTCGAGGCTCGCTTTGGAAATGCTGCTTTGGTTCCTCATCACAATTACCACCTACCATTCACTATCATGTGCCAGGCCTCCTCTGTAATTTATCACACCAGCACTTGGCTTCTAGACCTTTTCACACAGCGGCGGTGAGAGAGGAGAGAGGGAGAGGGAGAGGGGGAGGCTAAAAAGAGAAAGGGGAGGATGGGAGGATGAAAGCTGAGCTGTAAATCCACGCAGCCCCTGCACTGCCTTTTCTTTGCCACTGTTTGACACTTGAACGCCCCTTGCTAAGAGAAGTGTCGGAGCTATTCTCACAAACATAAGCCCCTCTGTGTGCGGCCCACAAATAAAGAGCTAAAAAATTGTACTTTTCTCTTACAAAGAGGAAAAAAACAGGAGGGGAAATTTATCGACGAGTGACGCAGTGAGTTTAGAGCGAAAGGCATTAAGATGTGAATGCAGCTGCTGATAGAAGCTAACAAAACAAACCCTCAGGCCCTTTCCCCCACATTTAGTCTATATTAGTCAGAACCAGTGAGGAGATCAGAACAAAAGAAGGAGGCACACAAACCCTTAGATACTCTCCTTATATGTGAGATCTGCTGAGAGGACCAATGTGATCGCAGGAAAACTTCCTCTTAAATAGCGAAGTATTTTTAATAAACTATTAATCGCACACTTCACACACTAAGTTTAGTTGAGAGTTTAATCCAGGAGGCAGTGTTGGGAGTGTAATCAGTTGTTACAGCACACCAACGCACAACTTATGGGTCATTATTCAAATGTAGGTCCTTCATGAACAGCCAAAAGGCAGAAGCAGAACAGTGTCACAGTTAAAATGTCTCCAGAAAAGGAAGCGTTGCAAATGGCGTTCTGCTGTTTCATCTCTTAATCTTTTGAAGCTTCTCTTACATAACATACAATTCTGCGTTGGTGCCTGCAATGTTGTTATTTGGGGAAACACAGAATTTGGTTGTGCTAGCATCTAGCATTGGTTGCTACCCAGCCACAGTCGAATCCAATCAAGATCCAATTGTTGTCAGGTTTCATTTATTGATTGTTTTCTTAATGTGTAATGCCGTCTCGTGTGTGTGTGTGTGTGTGTGTGTGTGTGTTTGTGTAAAGCTGGAGCAGGTGGAGAGCGAGTTGGCAGCAGACAGGGAGTCTCTGCGCGGCGCCGAGTCGCTCGGCACCGACCTGATGAAGGAGAAGGCTTTACTGGAGAAGACTTTGGAAACACTCCGAGAGAACTCTGAGAGACAGGTACACACACACCTCACATACACACACTACACACACACTGCCAAATGAGAGCAGGGAGTGTTTACATGTGCATGGGTTCATTTTATACCCACATAAATTGTTTCGCTTCAGTGTTTTTGTAATTTTGAAATGTTTTGCCCTGAATGTCACACAAAATCAACATTTTATATGAAAGCATGAATTACACACATTTCCTATGTCCATAACATGTATCTGTATGATTACATCTTAAACTTCATTTATCACACGACTGAAGCAATAAATCATCTTTTTCCAGCATAAATCAAGTGTGGAGGAACAAACCTAGATAATGCAAATGTCAGTCAATTCCCTCAAGCGTGTAAAGGAATACTGAGTGTTCTCTGCATGCAGCTGAGATGAGTTAGTAATGTGGTCGTGTATATTCAGGGAGCGGCTGAATCGTATTAATTCCGCACATGTATACGTCTTACTGACATCTTTGCCGTAATATAAGCTGCTGCATGAGCTTGTTGGACGTGTGTGTCGCTGTGCAGATTCATTCAGAGCACAGCGTCGCCCTGTGGGTCCTTGTCTTTGATGTTAAGATCACATTAATCACTGGTATATCTCTGAGAGCCTGAGTCACTCATGCTGCTCTCTCCACAAAACCAGCATTGATTCTTGTTCCAGGAAGCACCAATGAAAAAACACAACTTAGATCAACAGAACTCTGTTTAAGCTTTACTGAATCAAAGCTAAGTGCCATTAATTTACTCTTCAGTGGAACGATGAGGAGATGCAGTGACTTACAAAGGCAACCACATCACCAGTCACACACACCATATGCTTAAATGTTGTTACTAATAATCAGATTGAGCTCAGTGAGTCACTACCCTAACCCTCTCTATCTGTTTTACCAGCTGAAGGGTCTGGAGCAGGAGAACAAGCACCTGGGACAAACGGTGTCGTCTCTCCGGCAGCGCTGCCAGGTGGGCGCCGAGGCTCGTGTCAAGGACGTGGAGAAGGAGAACCGCGTCCTGCACGAGTCCATCTGTGAGACCAGCGCTAAGCTCAACAAGATGGAGTTTGAAAGGAAGCAGCTACGTGAGTGACGTGCCGTCTCCAGCTGTTTGTGGGAGATCTCTGATGTGAGCCACGTTGGTGTTAAGAATGTTGATTTGTATGTGCAGGTAAAGAGCTTGAGGTGATGAAGGAGAAAGGTGAGAGAGCAGACGAGTTGGAGCTTCAGGTACGCAAGCTGGAAAGGGACAACGAGAGCCTGCAGAAGAAAGTGGCCAGTCTAGGCATCACCTGTGAAAAGGTCTGGTTGATGTTCTCTGTCTGGTCTGACTTCCCAGAAACAATAGAAAGTAACATAAGCAACTTTTTCTCATGTTTTCAGCATCACTGCTTACATGTGTGTGTGTACAGGTGTTGTCCTTAGAAAAGGAGAACATGGAGCTGGAGGGGGAGGGCCGGCGTCTGAAGAAAAAGCTGGACTCTCTAAAGAACATGGCCTTCCAGGTGGAGATGCTGGAGAAAGACAACTCCCAGCTGGAGCAGGAGAACCTGGAGCTGCGGCGCTCGGCCGAGAGCGTCCGGTCGGCGGGGGCCAAAGCCGCTCAGCTGGAGGCCGAGAACCGCGAGCTGGAGAGCGAGAAGAGCCAGCTGAAGCGCAGTCTGGAGCTGCTCAAGGCCTCCTCCAAGAAGACCGAGAGATTAGAGGTGAGACGATGAGAGCAGGAAGATTCAGTTAAAATGGCTTGCTTGATATTTTTAAAGGTAAATTACAGGTCACGGGCACAGGGAACAGCACAACTAGTTCACAAATGCTTTTAATATCCTGGTCTGTTCTCTCCCAGGTGAGTTATCAGGGCCTAGATACGGAGAACCAGCGTCTGCAGAAGGCTTTGGAGAACAGCAGCAAGAAGATTCAGCAGTTGGAGGTCGAGCTGCAGGAGGTGGAGGCTGAGAATCAGACGCTCCAGCGCAACTTGGAGGAGCTGAAGATCTCCAGTAAGCGTCTGGAGCAGCTGGAGCAGGAGGTAAGGATGTTCAACCATTCACTCACTTCCTGCTGATACGCTGATCACATAAGCCAAGTCTAAGTTCAGATGAGAAATATATTTGGACCGCAGCTGAATCTGGAACTCCACAGACTTTTTTTTGGGACAAACCAATTTGTTTTGACAGAATGGGGCCAATTGGATCCAAAATAGCGATATTGCAGTACAATGACCCCTGAGGGTGAAACCTGAATTTGACGCTGCAGTTAAAGTGTCATCGTATATCATCACTATTACAACAATGTTTCCGCATAGATTTTGTGTTATACATTTTGTAAAAGTGATGTCATAGTTTCCGCACTGATAGATTAATCCAGATTATTGGTCAAAACTGAGATGATCCATGTCCACTTTTAGCCAAACATGTATTTACAAGACATTTATACTGTAAGTAATATCTTCAAATGGTCTCCATGTCCTCTAGAACAAAACTCTGGAACAGGAAAGCTCCCAGCTGGAGAAAGACAAGAAGCTCCTGGAGAAGGAGAACAAGCGGCTGAGGCAGCAGGCGGAGATCCGTGACTCCAAGCTGGATGACAACAACCAGCGGATCACCTCCTTGGAGAAAGAGAACCGCACCATGGGCAAGGAGATGATCTTCTTCAGAGACTCCTGCACCAGGGTCAAAGATCTGGAGAAGGAGAACAAGGAGATCGTCAAACTGGCCAGCATCGATAAGAAAACCCTCATCACACTCAGAGAGGTAAGAAGGTTTTCCACAACCTCCTAAGCTGCACTGTGCATCTTGGTTAACATAGGATAGCTGACAATGTGTGTGTGTTTGTGTGTGTGTGTAGGAGCTGGTAAGTGAGAAGCTGCGGACTCAGCAGATGAATAACGATCTGGACAAACTGACCCACGAGCTGGAGAAGATCGGACTGAACAAGGAAGGACTTCTGCACGATGAACAGGGCTCTGATGATAGGTATACTCTCACAAATGAACCCAAACACAGACACACACACACACACATGTACACACACATACATAACTAACCATTGCTGTGTTGTCAGGTTTAAACTGCTGGAGTCCAAGCTGGAGTCCACCCTGAAATCATCTCTGGAGATTAAGGAGGAGAAGATCGCTGCCCTGGAGGCCAGACTGCATGAGTCATCTAACCTCAACCAGCAGCTTCGCCAGGAGCTGAAGACGGTCAGTAACACACACCCACACCCACACACACACACATTCCAGAATATGCCAACTCACCCACTCAAGCCTTCAACAACACTTTCCCCTGCAGTCTCAAACAAGAGAGAATACTGAGAGCCTCTCAAGGTCGACATATTATTTATTCATCCACCAATTTTCGTCTGTCTCCAGTCTACTTATTAATGAGGCGGCAGTGGAGGAGGAGAGGATGTCTGTTTTCCTTGTGGGAGGTGTTTCATGTTTAGATCTTGTCAAGGAAAAAAACACCCAAAGTTTTTTCCAGTCCAACCTGGGACAGAGCATCTCCCTCGTCCCTCCTACTGACCGAGCAGCAGGACAACATGGTGCAGTAGTGTTGAGGATGATGCGTCCTGTCTTCTGACCCCCGCACGCTCCTCTCCCCAGGTGAAGAAAAACTACGAGGCCCTGCGGCAGAGGGAGGAAGAGGAGAGGATGGTGCAGAGCTCGCCCCCTAGAGGAGCAGAGGACCCACAGGCCGTCAGCAAATGGGAGAAGGAGAGTCATGAAGCCACCAGAGAGCTGCTGAAGGTCAAAGACAGACTCATCGAAGTGGAGAGGAACGTGAGTGAACGCATCAGGAGAGGAATGATTATATGCCACTCTCCTCTATGAATGGAGAGGATTTTTCACACACACATTTCTGTTTTTGTACCCAGAATGCCACGCTGCAGGCTGAGAAGGTTGCCCTGAGGAGTCAACTCAAGCAGCTGGAGACTCAAAGCAGCAACCTGCAGGCTCAGATCGTGGCTGTTCAGAGGCAGACGGCCTCCTTACAGGAGAACAACACCTCGCTGCAGACACAGAACGCCAAGCTGCAGGTACACAAACCGCACACACACACACATCCCTGTATCCTGCTGTATACTATAAACACTGTGTACTTATGTATGGGTGGGACAATAATTGACATAATCGTAAATCTGGATATGAAAATGTTTCTTATCAGATGGCGAGAACAGGCACTCTTCTGTCTGTGGTGTGTGTGTATTTCTGTGTGTGTATGGCTGCCTTGTCTTGCCAAAGTGCTGAGTTCCCCATCCTAGATTTGGCCCAGCAGCCTTTCTAACCCTGCTTACATCATAGAAGCGTCCAGATTTACACTGAACCATACATTAGCTGCTCGTGTGGGTTTCTCTATGTTAGGTGTGTGTGTGATGGTAAATGGCTGTTTCTATGTACAGGTACTGTAGATGTGTGTCTGTGATAGTGTGAGTGGGGCAGGATTACACACACACAAGGGGTGATTGGAGGGACTGGGAAACCACTGTGACCACAGAGGAAGCATGAAAAGAATCTGTTTCCTGTCTGTGTTTTATGATGGATGGAGTTTAGCACATGGGTACACAGTGCCCCCTATAGAGCAAACAGGGTACTGACCTCCTCATCGCTTCTCCAGGTTAAACTGTTGTTAAATGTTTCTTTGCTTTAACGTCTCCTCCGCCTCTCCCAGGTGGAGAACTCCACCCTGAGTTCCCAGGGTGCCGCTCTCATGGCCCAGAACGCCCAGCTGCAGAGCCAGCAGAGTGGCGTGGAGGGCGAGCGTGAGGGGGCGCTGAGGGAGAAGGAGGAGGTGAGGGCCACGTACGAGCAGCTCCTCCGCGACCACGAGAAGCTGGCGGCGCTGCACGAGAGGCAGGCGACTGAATTCGAAGCCCTGATCGGGAAACACGGAGGCCTGAAGAGCTCCCACAAGGGTCTGGAGCAGCAGCACAAGGACCTGGAGGACAAGTGAGACAGGGGGGAGGGGGACAGGGGGGGGGGGGGGGGGGGGCATGGGGGACAGGGTCTAGTCCAATTAGAGTTCAAGTCTCGTTTCCTGCTGTTAACACAAGTCTGAGGAAACCACAAATGTACACTCTCACTGCATTTGTAACCTATTTGTTCTGTGCTCTAACCTTTTAATTATTAAAGAGAGAAAAGCACCCACTCACCTTTTAGTGCTTTAATTATTCAGGCTGCTTGATTGCAGAGGAGACAGTATAGGAATCACAGTATAGAAAGTGCTGTCATGATTCTCTATGTAACACTCTGTAACGTGTGTAAACGCATGCAGATACAAGCAGCTTCTGCAGAGGAAGGGGGAGCTGGAGGAGCTGGAGCGAACTCTAAAGGAGCAGCAGGAGAAAATGGCGTCGGAGAACGAGAGCCACCGAACTACAGCGGACCAGTACAAGCAGCTGAAAGAGGAAAACGACAGGTCAGTCAGTCTGTAGCCAGTCTGTAGGGAGGAGGGTGTGTGTGTGTGTACTGACCGGACGCTTGTCTGCTCCTGTATCCAGGCTGAACACCACTTACCGTCAGCTGATGCAGGACAACGAGTCTCTTCAGCTGGATCACAAGAACGTGAAGAGTCAGTTTAACAGTGCCAAGCTGGAGCAGACCAAGCTGGAGGCTGAGTTCTCCAAACTCAGAGAGCAATACCAGCAGCTGGACATCACCTCCACCAAGCTGACTAACCAGTGTGAGGTGAGCTCTCCTCTCCTCTCCTCTCCTCTCTTCTCCTCTCCTTTCCTCTCCTCTCCTCCGCTCTCCTCTTCTTCCTCTTGAGCCCAACTGTCTTCTTCTGTGTGTGCCAGTTGTTAAGCCAGCTGAAAGGGAACCTGGAGGAGGAGAATCGCCACCTCTTGGACCAGATCCAGACCCTGATGTTGCAGAACCGCACCCTGCTGGAGCAGACCATGGAGAGCAAGGACCTGTACCACGTGGAGCAGAGACAATACATGTAATACCTGAGGAGAGACGCTGGCTGGTTTACATGTGTGCTGGGAATGTTTGAACCCTGGCCTCACTGGTTTTTCTGTCCTCTCTCTTCCCGGCAGAGACAAGCTGAATGTACTGAGGAGACAGAAGGAGAAGCTGGAGGAGAAGATCATGGACCAGTACAAGTTCTACGACCCGTCGCCTCCACGCAGGTAAAAAGGAATTTCCAATCCAGTTATCCGATTACAACCAAAGTGACCGTTGATATGATGTGATTGATCGCCGCCTCCTCCCTCTGTAGGCGCGGCAACTGGATCACCCTGACGATGAAGAAGCTGATCAAGCCGAAGAGCCGGGAGCGCATGCGTTCCCTCACCTTGACTCCGTCTCGCTCGGAGCTGGGCGACGCGTTCCTGAGCTTCCCCCAGGACGGTCAGGACAGCTCCTCCATCGGCTCCGGCTCCAACTCGCTGGACGACACGCTGACGCAGAAGAGGAGCAGCAGTGAGTAAAGAAAGAGGACCATAGAGACACACACACACACACACACACACACACACACACACACACACACACACACACGTACCAGAAAACTGAACTTCCACACTCACTGACTTGCACACGTTTACACCAAACACACTTCAGCTGTGAGGGTGTGTGTGGTTGTGTATCGGTGTGTATGAGTGTTTGAATCATTTTGTTTTATTCTCCTCTAACTGCTCCTCTGCTTCTTCATCCCTCTGTGTAAAGGGAGGCGAGGGCAGCAGTCCCAGGCCCAGGGGCAGGGTTCCTCCAATGGTATGGGTGGGGCTGAACAGGGGCTGGGCGGGGTGGGGGCGGGGCTTGTGTGACCGCACCGTCGCGTCTCTCTGGGCATGCTGTCGTCAGTCCATCCATTGTCTGTGTCAGTCAGCTGTCCTGGAGGTTACGATAAGCTGAGCAGCACCCTTAGGTTGACCTTTGACCTCTAAACCTGATCCACAACTTTGATGTGTTATGGAAACAACAATAGCGGCCGCTCAGGTTGTTCAGCTAACGGACGGAGAGCTCATCAAAGTCATGGCAGTCACAGGTGCAACAGCGACTCCTACTGGCCGGAGCAGCGAGAAAGAATAAGTGTAGAATTTGGAGACTCGTTTTGGAAAATATTGCAAAACTTTGTAACGCTGTAAGGGTTGTAAAGTTGTAATGTAATTGCATTGAAACCCTGCTCATGGGCTCGTGTCAGCCTGCTGATCTGTGCAGCTCCACTGTAAGAGGCTTCGTCGTGTGCGTTCCATGCATGAGGTCACACAATCATGGCCGTCTGGATGTTGGTTGAGCGAGGAGGAAACGAGTGAGCGGGTGAAAGGCCTCGGGTCTGTCGCGTGTTTAATGTCTTTGGTTTGACGTGAGATGTAGTTTCAGGAGATTTCAAGATTACAATTTCAAGATTACAGGAATGAAACGTTTAATCTCAAAGCAGAACAATAGAAAGACAAAGCAAGGGGTTAATCACAAATGGCGTCCCGCACATACAGTACATGTATGTGTTCGCTATGACAACGCTGCCCCCTCCCTCTCCCCCCTGCTGCTATTAACCTCCCCTGGTTTGACATTTTCATGATTGCACCCTTTAATGTTTTCCATCCTACGTGTTTTGTGTAGGTGATCGTGTTGTCAGCTGTGTTGATGTGCATGTGTGTGTGTGTGTGTGTGTATGTATGTGTGTTTGTGTGTGTGTGTATGTAACGCTCAAGTCACTATTACAAAGCAGACATCACTCCTGATGTTGACATCAGACTGTTTGTGCGCCGTTGTTGCGTTCAGATTTGTGTCGAGTGTATTTGCATATGTTCTGATGTTTATGTGTGTTTGCGTTTGTGTCATATATAGATCATAAATGACAACAATGGATCATTCAGGTTTAACATGAAGTCTATCTTATGAATTCAATACAATTCTCATTTCAATCAATCCAAGCACCAGACCTGATTTCTCTGGAAGCTGCGAGAAACCAAGAATCAAATGTTTGTGTTTGACTGAAATGCTTTCCTGAATCAGATGGACTTCATGATGTAATGATCCGACCCTCTCAGCGGTGTAATGTGCTGAAGTGTTGTCTTCTGTCCGGTCGAGCATCCATCCATATGTTCATCTCCCTCTGCATCGCCCCCCTGGATCTCTCTCCCAAACGTTAACCACGCCCCTCTGTTCTGTCCTCCTTCTCTTCCGTTTCCTCCTCCTCCATCATTCTCTCCTGTCTCTCTCTCCTGTCTCTGTCTCTCTCTCTGTCCTCTGGGGGCGCTCTGACAGCTCTGAAAAGGTTGCCTTTCATGAGGAACAGATCCAAGGACAAAGACAAGGCCAAGGCCATCTACAGACGCTCCATGTGTAAGACCTCCGCTCGCCGCCGCGCTAGTCCTCCTCCGCCTCCTTCTCCTCTCGCCGTCACCTTAGGAGACACAAAGAAGGAGCGCTCACTGACTGGCTGCTTTCACTGTTGATAATCAAGACAGTGTGATGATTCTGTGCACGTTTTAATGTGAACTCTTAGCTGAGCCTATGTGTCTCCATGCTGCCTTCAGTGACCTCTCCTCCTCTACCCCCCGACCCCCCGACCCTGCGCCTGCAGCCTCCTGTAACTGTAATCAGCTTTCACTAATTAAGCTACGTAGATGAGCTTCACTAACTGTGTGTGCTGTGGACACGTTGTGAGATGCACAAGTCACCATGAGTGTGTTGATTTAGCACTAACCTCATTTAGAGCAGCAGTCTGTAAGATTCCACCTTTCCTTCCTTAATGACAGTGTGAGACGTGATGGACACTTGAGGCAGCGAGTCCCGTGGTTGGTTAACGGTGGGATTTTTCTCCCAAATCACATTCAGGATCAGATCAGTAGGATTTGGATTCCTAACAGGATCTAATGAGGATTTCAGCAAATTCTATTGACCTGTCCTGTGATTGTGTGTGTGGTCATAGGTTTGTTAAGGTTTAGTCTGGATGTCGTCCATGTACAGCAGGAAACGCTATGTAGTGAGCCACTTAGTGCAATCTACTCCATGGTTTATGGGCTGTGTGTGTGTGTGGGGGGGGTTTGTTTACCTTTCATGTGCCTGTAGTGTTTTTGCTCCCATCTTTGACTGTAGCTCATAACGGCATGACTAAAAAAAAACACACTCTCTCTCTGTCTCTGTCTCTCTCTCCCTCTGTCTCTCTCTCTCTCGCTCTGTCTCTCTCTGTCTCTCTCTTTCTCTCTCTGTCTCTGTCTCTCTCAACTTGGACTTGCATCGCTCTTTCTTTGGCAATGATATTTTGTGTACTCAAACTGCTTCTGCTGCTTCCGTTGGAGCAGCTCTGCATGCCTCTGTGTGCTCTACTAACACATCAGCTTCTTTAACAAAGTGCATTCAACTCTTAAACCCAGAGCACATGTTCCTCATAAAGGGACATGACCTGCTGCTTATATCTTATTGTCTGTCTCTTGTCCCTTCAGCCATGAATGACTTGCTGCAGACCATGGCGGTGGCAGGGAGTCCCGGGCCTCAGTGGGCCTGCAGCATCGAAAACCTGGACGCCACCGAGGCAGGAGAGGCCGGCATGGCGGCTGCCGGCGGTCGCAGCGGGCGGCGCATGAAGGAGCTCGCCCTCTCCACCAACGCCATCGACTGCACCGCACTCACACTGCCCACTGCCGGGCACAGGAGGGCCAAGCTCCGGCTGCAGGTCAAAGGTAGGGCCGTCCGTTAGATCTGCAGATACGTGGAGCAGTTCTTGTACATTCCATTCATTCCATACATTTCCATCTTTGTCTCGACATTGATTTCTCCTTTTGTTCAACAGACAACGTCTCCTGTGAGGACGTAGCCGGCTCCTTGGATGAGCCAAAGAGTCAAGGTGAGACAAACTGACAGAAAAGAGAAGGACGCATTGTTGCTGCAGTATTTCAGAGCAAAGCAGCCAATCAGAGGACGATTCATTAGCAGAATCTGAAAACGTTAAATAGCCTAAAACAGCAGGAAAATGTTAAGCAGTGCATCACCTCTGTGCCTCTGCAATGTCAATGACTTGGCATAATGGCGTATGACATCATGTTCCTGCTGTGCTGAAATGGTTCAACCACCACTAAGACAGACTCCATCATGTACAGGTTTTGTTTACAAGTCTTACAAATATAGAGAGACTTTGACATTTGTATGCTTTGTGATGATAATTATGCAGTAGTATTGTTTACCCGCAAATATGTATGATGTCATCAGGTATGAAGACTGGAGCTGCTCCAGAGAGAATACAATGAAAAAGGAGGCATAAAACTGTGAAAGAACGCAGTCGCAGATCATTTATGACCACTAGGGGGCAGAAATACTCCAAAAAAACGTAACGTAATAGCTACAGAAAGCTTCTTTCCCACTAGCCATCAAACTTTGAACACACACTTTGGGTCCGGAGCAGCTACAGATGTGATAGTTGATGACACCAAAAGGGATCCGGTCTCTGCGTTTGGGCCTCATTTCCTGTTTGATGTGTCACCTCCCAGCGTGTGTTGCATTTGTGTGTGTGTGTGTGTGTGTTTTCATTAGGTGCGCTCGTGTTTAGCAGAGCTCTGGCTCAGTCTCGCTCCCCTGCTGAGCCGAGCGCTCAGTGCAGAGTTCCCTGTAGCTTCTGCAGTAAGTGACGTCTACATGGGACTCAAACCCACTCTGGGTCACACCGGTATGCTCTGTAGTACTCAACAGAACCTTTAGATTCTGGCTCATTTAAATTCTAAATTCGGTGTCAACCAAGGGACATATTGGTCACCAGCTGCAACTGAATGTGGTTCCAAGGTCACTTCTTTCCTTTCCTTTCCTTTCCTGTCCTCCCCTTTCCTTTCCTCTGGAGCGGGTTGGTGCTTGGTTCACTGCCCTCTGTGTGTTTGTTTGTGCCGCCCCTCCTGTCCGTCCATCTGTTCCCCCAGCGGGCCTCTTTCTGTTGTGCCAGTCTGCAGCTTTTCTATGTGTTACTCCATGTGCTTGTGTGTACACGTGTAAGTATCTACATCTTAATTATGTGTGTGTGTTCCCTTTTGTCCTTTACCCAGCCTCCAGACCCTCCAGTCTCCATAGCAACAGGACCACCAGTAGTAATAGTAACCATAACTCCCACCTCATATCTCCTATGGAGGCCAAAGGTACGCTCCTCTCCCCTCCCCTCCTCCTCCTCCCAACTACACCAACCTCTCCTTTTACTCCTTTTTACATCTTTTCTTTCACTTACAATTTCTTTTTCTCTCCAGATCTAAGTTATGAAAATGTTAAAGTATGAGTAAAGTTCCTTGCGGTCACAGTTAAAGACGATCGTAGAGTTCCAGAGCTTCATAGCCTTTTCTCCTCCTCTTCCTCTTCCTCCTCTTCCTCCTCCTCCTCGTCCCCTCTGTCAGGCACGTTGAACGGCAACCTCAGCCGGCCCCACAGTGAGAGCAGCGGCGAGTTCAGCCTGAGCCTGGACCAGGAGGTGTGGTCCAGCAGCGGCAGCAGCCCCGTCCAGCAGCCCTCCTCCTCACGCTCCTCCCACCAGAGCCCCATGCTGCTGCGCAGGTCGCTGGACCCGACGGCGGCCGCCGCGATCGCAGGACAGATCCAGATAAGGAAGACCGGGTCTCCAGCCAACGAGGTGCTGTCACTGCAGCAGTTCCTGGACGAGGGGATCGACCCTGCAGAGGTGAGAGACCGAGAAAATCTAACTTTAGATAGAACATCAACAGTTTTGTCAATAGTTTTGGAACAGGATGTGGTAGAATCAAAGGTTTGTTGGTTTGAATCTTAGACAGCTGTGAGCGCTTTTTAATTTAATTTAATTCTAATGGTTGCTTTGCCTGCTCTTCTGTAGTCTGGCAGTCAGGAGAACCTCACTGTAGACTCTCCCCGCCTCTCCACTTCCTCTGAGCACATGCTGAAGGATCGCCCCGCCACAAAGGGGAGGGGCATCTTGCGTTCAGCCAGCGGGAGAGCGGCACTGTGCAGCTCAGACCGCCCGCCTAGATCAGCCGGGCAGCCGGGGCGCCCGACCCTGCGCAAGGCTGAGAGCACCCGCGTGAAAGGCTCGGTTCAGGTCCGGCCCAGCCTGTCCTCGCAGGGAAAAGCCACGTCTGTGTCCGACCGGCTGGACTCTGCTTCCTCCACGCTGCCCCGGGCCAGCAGCGTCATCTCCACCGCCGAGGGAACCACGCGCCGGACCAGCATCCACGACCTGCTGTCCAAGGACAGCCGGCAGCCCGTGTCGGTGGACGTCTCTCTTCCTGTCGCCCCCATCAAGGCCGGCGGGCGCGGCCAGCCCACACCCAGTGAGTACCACCCCATCAGCACCAAGTCAAAGGGACCCCTCACTACCGCCGCTCCCTTGCCTAAGTCCCTCAGCTTGCCCTGCCACAGCCTGGAGGACCCCGACCTCTCCACCCTCCAGTCTTTCCTCGGCCCCTCCTTCACCGTAGAGTCGGTGTTCATGGACTCCATTTTTAACGAGTCAGACAGCCAAAACCTCCCCTTCCTGTCGCTCAATCCCACCCTAGTCAGTAACATCAGCGGCCCCCCGGCTGCTGGTAAAAGCCACCCGCAGCCCATCCCCACCCAGAACAACCAGACCCCCCACAGCCACGCCAACGGCCAGGCCAGGTCCGGCCCAGAGTTCCAGAAGGCCGTTGATCCAAATCATGAGAATGATTCGGACCAATCGCCTCCGCTCAGCCCAGAGGACAACCAGTCCCTGTGGTACGAGTACGGCTGTGTGTGAACCACAAGGGAGGCTCCTGATTGGACCTAACAGGGAGGAAACGCTCCTCCTCCTCCTCCTCTTCCTCTGCATGTGTTATCAGAGCACTATCTCTGTTCTCAGTTTGGTTTTGTTTTTGATCACCCCTACACTTTGTTGTGGTTCTTTCCCGTTCTGTTTCCTCTTTTTTTGGGCTTTTATTTTGGTGAATGTTCGACTGTAAAGCAGCTTTTACCACGTTGTTATTTCTTCATCACGCAAGACTATTATCTGCAGCGCTGGGGTTTACTGTATACAGCAGTCAGGGGCAGAGTTCAGGTCAGAGCAGCAGCCGTACAGTAGAGTTGAGTGGAAGTAGCCGAGCTGCGACATCCAGGTAAGGTTGCCAGATATGGGAGGGAAAAAAAGCTTCATTCAGGCTCCATCAGTGTCTAAAGTCATGATCTCACTCATGGAATCACTTAATCGTCACCGTGTTGTGTCAGATACTAGATTCACCTCCTGCTTCCTCTTTGTTTGGGTGCGTTGCCGCGGGTGACTCCACTCTGCTGTATCCACTAAACCTGCATGGCTTCCTGTGCGGCTCATTTTGATCGCTGTGATCAAAATGCTCATCGCCTGAATCTGCTTTTTGTTTCTATGGATGGTGTTTTGTTTTGTATACGTTTGTACATTTGACACGTTGGTTTCCTGTATTTTCTTTTGTTTTTTCTTTTGTACCTTCATGCATTAGAGCGTCCTGAATGCTCTGATGGGTTTTCCGTCTGTTAACAAAGTGAAAAAGCTTCATTCCCAAATCTAATCTGATGGATGTTTACGGTTGGAGGAGAGCAGGTTGACAACGCCAGTGTGGGGTTTTGTTTTTAGGCTGAGTTTATAAAGTAGAGAGTGTAAAGGGCAGGTTGAGGTTGGAGCTCATAAGGCTGCTCAGATTAGTCTTGGAATGAAGCAAACATCTTTTCTGGGGGGATTTTTATTCTTTTATTTCCTTAACAATGTGCCACAAGTTCAGACTGAATACTTTATGACTTTATTATATTGCAGACCGACCAGATGTTGTACAGATTGTTGTTATGAAGCATTATTAAGTTATATTCAAAGACAAGCACTGTTTAATGCGCCGATGCTAGGAGAAGAACTCTCTGCCTCTAGACATTTTATTTATTTCTGCTCTTTTTTTTTGGCTTTATTATATTTATCGTCATGACGATTATGAACTCCTGAAGCTTCTTGTCTCTGTCTCATGTCTCCAGATGTAATGTAAACATTGCCTTTGTCCTACAGATGTGGAGGGCAGAAAGTCTAAAAGCAGGAGTGGCGAGCCGCAGAAAAACTCCTAAGCCCCGCCCCCCTCCCCCCCATACACACGCTGCGAGCGCGTGGTGAGTGAGTGAGCTGCTCGGCGAGGAAAGAGGGAGGGGGCGGGGACTGTGGTGTTGGTGGTGGGGGCGGAAGGGAGGGGTGTTGTCTCCATGGGAACCCCTCAAATATGGTGTAACAGATGTCTTCCATCCTGCTGTGCCCTCGCTTCCCTGAGCTGTTACTGTAACCCCGCCCTCCCCCGCCCTTCCGTCACCCGCCGTCCCTGTGGTGCCAAACGCCCGTTCAGAGCTTAACAAGACCCCGGTCTGCATGGTATATGGGGGGGGAGGGGGCGGGGCTGTTCACCATATTGGCTGATCTGTTGTGTGTGTCCCCGGTCGTGACCTTAAGTGAGTCCTGTGAGTGCTGCAGCGCCCCGTGTGGTCGTGACGGTGCCTGCTGACGGAGCGTTCTCCCTTTGCTTTGTCTGTTGCCGCGGTTATGCATGGCTTTCGTGTGGCGCTCCCCCTTTCTCCCCCTCCCCCTCCACCCCCCCTCTCCTCCACCTTGGCGTTGCATGTGGAGTCCGGCTGGCTGCTTCCCCTCGTCTCCCGCTGTCCTTTCTGACACCGTCTCTGATTTCTAACTTTTTATTCTCTTTTCTTGCTCTCGTTTGTTCCCTTTCTCTCTCCGTCTTCTCTCTCACTCACTCTCTCAACCTTTTCTTCTTCTTCTTCTTCTTCTTGCCTGCCTGGGACTCAGAGCCAGAGCGGCGGCCTCGGAGCGCGGCGTCAAGTTCAATCTGCTGACACCGTCCACAGTCAGAACAGATTGTATATCTCAGATTTCCCTCTTTGTTTTGAAACGTTGGGACACTTCAGTAGAGAACAGCAGCTTCCTTCTCTGTTTCATTTTTTCTTCCTTGAATCAAGGAAACTCCAGAACTCTAGAAAATGTTGTGGTGAACTTTTTTTCTACAAGGAACGCTCTGGCAGATCACACTGCCACAGAGCGTCCAGCCTGATGGACTGAGACTAAAGGACCACCTGGACCCCCACAGACCCTGAGGACCTTTTAGATCCTCTGTGTGACTTCCAAATCAGCTGGACCTTCTGCCTTTTAATGATGATGATGATAATGAAAGATTTTGTAAATGGACGGCATGCACAAGCAGAAGCATCTGTACTACTTTAGAAGCCAGGAGCTGTCCTTACACGTTCAGCCCCGTGTGTGTGCGCGCGCGTGTGTGTGGAGACATTTTCAAGCATGTCAACCTACTATCAGACTGAATTATCGCAATCTGCATGGAGCAATCAATCAGCCAACCGCCCCACTTTCCTCGTCCGGACTACCGATGGAAGAGAAGAGTTTTCTGTGGGGCGGATTTCGTTTGCAAGGATGCCAAAATGACAGGACAGGAAGCCATGCTGCCATGGCAACATGCCAACCGCGTGATTGAACTTCAACTGTTGACTGCCAATCACGAGTCAAGGTTGTGATGTGAGATGAGAGACTGACCCTGGGTGTGTTCAGGGTCGCCTTTACTGCAGTTTGCAGCCGTAGTCGCACATGTTTGGTGTCATCCTGTAATAGGTTGTTGTTTTTTTTCTTTACAGCTTTTTATTCTGCTCAGTAACACTAACAACACACACACACACACACACACACACACACACACACACACACACACACACACACACAGTTCAGTCACATGCAGTGGAAGTGACCCGCAACACGCTCGGCCTGTACAGAACACACTCACGTTCAGATTTCTGTTGCTGTGATAAACATGACTATCACCACGATGATGACGATGATGAGACTCAATGTTTTCCTCCTTTTCCACTTTTACATAAATCCATTTGATGTGATTAAAACCCAAGACTGCTGCGTTTTCTTTAACTCGTGTGTCGTTTCTAAGAGGTCCTTCACATTAATTCAGTGTTTGATTGAAGAACTCGCATCTCCTACAGGTCGAGCTCAATTATCACAACATTTTCTTGTAGAATGTTTGATGTTTGGCCTTTTGTTCTTTGATGTCCTCCTTGTTTTGCCCTCTTATTCTTCAGATCTGAGCCCTAGTTGAATGTGTTTTGTCTGATTCAAGCGCCTGCATGTTCCCCCGTTGATCCCGCTCCACCTGCTGTGTTCTGTGAGTAAAAATCAGTCAAAGAGATCAGACGGACACCGCTATTGAAATATTATTTTTATTAAATACTCTTAAAGGATTTTCCTTTTCAATAATAACAAAGCTACGAAGAACTAACATTCAAACAAACACTTGATAGTTTTTAAATTCATGGTTTTTTATTAACTATATGATCATGCAAAACTCCAGCATCCAAATGAAACTCGACTCTAGACATTGGTGGCCCCGACGTACAGGTTTACAATGCAATCAAATGTACTTACAAAGGGGCACATACAAGCTAAAGGCCTTCTCTAATCTTTTGTGTGTTTTTCTGTGAGATACATCGGCTGTTTCGGTAACTTGGAGCCGTTTTTCGTAATCTTGAAGATGCAAGTAACATAGATTTCCGTATTTTTTTTTTTTAATTAAGTAAACACAGTGAAAAATTACCAGAAAGTAGACATGCATATTTCTTACATTTGTAAAACTGCATATATTGTGTTGCTGTTTTGAATGATTCCCTTTCCACCTTTTTTGTTAAGCGTGACCTTTGACCCTCTGTGTCCAAACCCCGCCAGTTAGCTGCTGTTGTATAATCTAGTCGAGGGTGAAGTTAGTTTCACTTTCCTCTGCGTACAAACCACTTGTGTGATCTGATTTTGTCGGCGTGATCGTATTCACCGGTTTGACACGGTGGAAACTAAAACATGATGCTGATGACGAACTTCAGCGTCCAGAGTTTCTCCAAAAAGCCACCAGGCCTGAAGTTAAACCAGGGGAAAGTTGTTCAAATACTCCTTAATGACTTAAATACCACAGTTGGAATTGCAGTGAGATACATTAGGACCAAAACAAAGCTGAAATCTGAAAGTAAGCAAGTATTTATGACAGAAAAATGATCAGAATGTCTATGATCCTATTAAAATACTCTTTGTCTTCACTATCATCCAAATATTTAAAGCTTCATATACATGATTTTGATCAGAAATGCAAAATTTCATCCAAATACTTTGCGTAACTCTGCAGCTGTACAGTATATCAGATCCTTCCTCCCTTTAGAGTTAAAGTACCCATCACTGTGTGAACACCACAGGTGAAAGCAGACGACAGGGGTCACGGCCCACAGCACAGACAAGGAACAAGTCAGAGCCAGAACGACATCACACACACACACGTGTCACTCCTGGAGGGGGGGTGTTTTTGCTCGATATGTGATTAAGCCAGGGAGTTGTGGAGGAAGTATTGTCAGCGTGCGAGAGGGGCAGAGACAGACATCAATCCACACACAGACACACACGTTTCAACGACACACTGAATTACTGTTGAAAGTGTGTTTCTTAAGCCAAAGGATGTTTGATGGCGTGTGCTTATAGGATGAGGTGATCCCCACCCACTCTGTAACGTGTGTGTGTGTATAGTAAGATTTCAATCTCATATTGTCTCAGGGCCTCATTTTTTAAATTGAACGTATCCGCTTTGCCAGAAAAAACATCAACAAACACACTGAACGTTTACAAACACTCACAACAGAAATCGTGACAAAAGGGAGCAGTTCTGTTGATTGCCATCAGCAATTTGGGTCCCAAAGTCCTTAAAGCCCACCTGTGCATTCCCCCCCGCCCCACACACACACACACACATCCGGCTGCATTCCCTTTTTAACATGCTATTACAGCGCCAGGACTTGACACAGAAGTACAACAAGCCAAGACGGACAATATACAGACCTTTTTAAAAACACAATGGGAACAAGAGACGGGCATACAGGGCGACATCGTTACTTTAACTACCATCACAGGGAGCAGTGCCACCAACACAGCAATGGGTCAGAAACTAATGCAAGAGAGGGAAGAGGAAGGAGGGGTGGAAGAGAAGGATCGCGGCGAGCTTAACCTGAAGTTGCAGAAAGGTTCGCTCCCATCAGGAGAGCGAACGCAACAGCATGGAGTCTTTAAGTGTCTGTGCAGAAACAGTACAGGCCATTAGATAGTTCACATGCTTACGTCGATACACACACACACACACACAGAGTTACAAAAAGGCAGAGCGTGAGGGTGTGTGACCCATGCTTTGGGGTTAGGTAGCAACGCGGGATGAGAGCGGCCGAGCAACGGGATGGAGGAGCTCCGGGCTTTAAACTGGCAGCGAACGCCCCTGGTGGTCAAATCGGAGCACTGCAGGATAGAAAGACCAAAAGCCTTCTGCAACTTCAGGGTCGGCTGGCCTGAACGCCGGGAAGAGTTCAACCGCAACGCTGCAGCACGGGGAGCTGGAACGCGTGAGTGTGTGTATGTGTATACAGTAATTTTTGTTTGTTTGTATTTACAAATCAGGACCTCAAAGCAGTAAAATAAAAGCATGGAGCCTTAAACCCCCCCCCCCCCCCCCCCCCCCACCCTGAAAACCCCCCTTTCTCCTCTATAAATATTCACGTATTCACCACTCTATTAAATAAACACCCCTTTGTTGTAAAATGATCCATTTAAACAGAAAATACATCAAAACTGAAACAGCTCAATAACACAGAATAGTAACCAAAAACATAGAAAAAGGTCCCTTGAGTTATCGATCAAACTGTTTGTCCCCTAATCAATCAAGCTGAAGCATTAAAACTGTTTGGTGTTTCAGGTAAGGAACCAAAGGGAACATGAGAGTAAAGCCTCAGCTGTGTTCTTCCTGTGATATCTGATGTGTAATGTTCCTTTATACCTTTGTGTTATATATGTTTAACATGTTAATACCTGCCAGACGTAAAGAACAAAGACAGGGAACTAAAAAAAGGGGCGGTGGGAGAGGAGGAGCGTCACCCCGCCGTCTCATCCAGAAGCATGCACCATCCGCAGGAAGGGGCGGGGCTACTGCGACGGGCCGAGCCCCCCACACGAGCGAGCGAGCGAGCGGGCGAGGGTTGATCTGGGTCGCCGTCGGTCGCTGTGGACGGTCAGTCAGTCGACTTTTACAATATGCTTTTTTTCTCTTTTTTTGTTTTGTGTTTTTTTGTAATTGTAACATTTATCCCTTGCGTGTTTGTACAACTTTGACGAATGGCCTCTTCCTCTTCTTCCTCTTCCTCTTCTTCTTCTCGCTTCCAGGCACCAATCCGACCACAGGAGAGTAAATGCTCCGAACAGCTTTAGAGTTCAGGCAAAGCTGGGAGAGGAAGAAGGAAACAGTGAATCATCTCCGTCCTGTGAGTCCTACAAACACACACACACACACACACACACATACTGAGTGTCTCTCGTCTTTACCTGGGCCTGGGTTCAAAGTTCACTGCAGGGGTGCCGCCGGTGCTCCTGAGCAGTGGAAATGCACGTTGAGCCACTTGGACTCGCGGCGGTGCCACACGCGCGTCTCCTCAGACTGGCAGGAGCGCGGCCGGCCCTGGGCGTCCATGTACTGCGTCAGCCGGATGTAGGCGATGCAGGCGGCGTCCTCGCCAATCAGATGCACGTGCGGGTTGAGGATGGTGGTGTGCACCGGCTTGCTGTTTTTACTCAACACTGTGCGGACAGAAAGAAAATGGTAAATTTGGTAAATAGTGGCCACACGCAGGCTGACCAGGAGAGAGGGAGAGCAGGGGGAGAGACTTACAGTTATCAAAGTAGAACTTGTGGAAGTCCATCCCCTCCACCAGGTTTCCAAGGGCCTCAGGCTCAAAGGAGGTCAAGCCAGGGTCACAGATTCTCCTGTCACACAAACCAACATCACAAGTTTACTTTAAGTTGAATTTACAAGGAACTACTAAGTGTGAAGTAATGCAGATAAGAGAGAGAGTGATGAGCGTGTAAACTTACGTGTACGCCTCAAAATCCCCATTGTTGATGGCTTCTATCAGCTGCTCTGTCATTTTTACGATCTCTTGTTTACGAGCTGAAAGCAGAGACACAAACACAACACAGGGACGAGGAGAGAGAGAGGAGAAACGTGAGGTAAAGGTCAAAGGTCACACAGAGCTGCAAACTTCCCTCCCAATCTAACATTCTGTTTAATTTAGTCCATCACATGAGCATGAGGCTGTGAGCTTTACCTCAACCAGTACAGAGCACTAAGCCACGCCCTCACCTCATCACCCTGATGCGACAGAGCCACAATAGTTAAGACATTAAGCACAGAGCAGCTTTGCTTTGTGTGCTGTCTTTCACTGCACAAACCCACAACAACACAATCCACTGCAACAAACCAAAGCCACTTGATCCTTAAGAACAAAGCTCCACATCAGAAATTAGACCAAAAGAAAAAGGAACAAAGAAAGATACCAAAGCTGATGAATGATCTCCAATCTTCAGTACTTGAAACCCCCAACACACATACACACACGCTCACTCACACCACAAACCTACTGCATAAACTGCATGCACAACACTGCTCCACTCCTCAGAGGGAAACATGACTGACAGGCTCACTGTGTGTTTATGTAGCTCTGAGCTGAGGAGGACTCAGCTGTCAGGTCCATCTGATCAGCTCACTGTAGCTCATCAGAGGGAATGTTGGCATTTATGCAGTAAAGGAAGTACATCCATGTAGATCATTTATTCAATTTTGCACCGAATAAACAGTTGAACATCTGTCTGTCATCTTTGATAATAAAGAACATTTACCTAATTTGAGGGAGTCTTGCCAATTGTTACTTTAGATTATATTTAGTTTAGTGTCAGATCCACCAACAACTAAGAGGGAAACTGAGGAGGAAAGTGAAGTTCTTGGAGCCTCCAGAAGGAGCACTTACTCTGCTGAGGGTTGTTGCTGCTGCGTGCTGAGCCTGACTGAGGGCTTTGTGCTGCAGCCTCAGAGGGAGCTGCTGGACAGGCAGCCCAAAAATACATCAGGTTTATTATAAGAATATTATTGTTTGGAATTAAAATGCATGAAATGTTTTCATCAGCGATTCTAAATGATTTGCCAGTTACTTTATCACTGAGTTGCAGAAGAACTTTAGCAGAGATACACAGAGGGTTCATAGGCTGCAGTTAAGCCTGAGAACCAGTAGGTGGCAGCAGAGGAGAGCTAATGTAGGAAGTTGGTGGGGAAATAGGTTTTAAACCCAGAAGTTTGGCTACATTTGGTATTTGAAGAGGGAAACAGAAAGAACTGGACTGAGTGTGTGAGTGTTTCAACCTGCTGCTAACTTACACGTGGGTGTTGGGCTTTGAGGCGAAGCATCTGTGACCTGCTCATCACTGCACTGGATCACCACTGCACTGTCTGCACTGGCTGCCTCACAGGCAGCCACTGCCCCCACACAAACACACACACACACACAAATGCACAAACACGTGAAAGCTGACGAAAAGCTCCCAACGAATTCATCTCTAATCCCGGAAGCAGAACACGCCACACAACCGCATGGAATTCCCTTGATGCACACACACACACACACACAAATTAGCTTTATGCACGAGGGCTGGAACCACAACTAAAACGTTTCACAACACAACCCATTATGTTCACTCTCTCCTGAGCTCCACCCTACTCTAACACACCCCAGCAGGCTGTGTGTGAACTTGCTAAATCTGTGTTTGACGCGGCTCCATATGCACGTTGACGCCGCCGATGAGTCAGTGTGAGGCTGGTTGGAGTGTAGAGTGGCGCTAGAGCCGCACTGAACTCACTTCAGAAAGTGTGTGTGTGTGTGTGAGTGGCAGGCAGGTCTGGTAGAGTTCCATCACCTGTGAACCTTAGGTTGATCCCAGAGCTAAAACAGGGATTGATGGCTTAGTGGTGTTTGATTTGGAGATGCGGCAGCTCTCTAAGCTTAGGGGATCCTACATGTGACCCTGTGACCCCTGTGAACCCTGAGCACTGCAGCTTTATCAGCCCATGACCAAGTATAGTGATGAAGTGAGGTCGTATCACATCAATGTGACGCACTGTTGAATGTTTCCTTAAAGATTTAAGTGCCTATAAAAGGAATAAATGGAGCAATGTTCACCAGATTGTGACACGTGATTCCTCCTCTCCGTTTACAGTAAACGAGGTAATCAAGCTCAGACTAAGCTTCTCATAATGGAACGCCTGGAATTCAAAACCATCAAAACATTCCAGGACTTTTAGGAAGAACTATTTTCCCTCAGGGGCGAGCGAAGCTGTGTGGTCACTGAGTACAGGAGAGGCAGCAGTGCATCGTTCACATGGCAACTAGAGATCATTGTGTCGTCCCTCTATCTGTCCTGAGATTCATCCATGTGATAACTTACTCTTTCTATCAACATGGAACAACAGGAAGCATGCGGAGAAGGTGGAAGTTGGACAAGTACCTTTCCTACCTTTCATCTCCTCCTCTTCTGTGTTATTACAGCTCTCTGTGGAGCCCTGCAAGAGAAGGGGTCAAGGTGAGAGAGAGAGAGAGAGAGAGAGAGCGAGAGAGCGAGAGAGAGAGAGAGAGAGAGAGAGAGAGAGAGAGAGAGAGAGAGAGAGAGAGAGAGAGAGAGAGAGAGAGAGAGAGAGAGAGAGAGAGAGAGAGAGAGAGAGAGGAGAGAGAGAGAGAGAGAGAGAGAGAGAGAGAGAGAGAGAGAGAGAGAGAGAGAGAGAGAGAGAGAGAGGAGAAAAGAAACGGCAGGACAGGAACAAAATCAATTTAATGTGCATGTGTGATGGAGCTGGAAAGCTTCGGGACGCTCCCTCCCTCCCTCCCTCCCTCCCTGCCCCACCCCCGCACCACCACCACCGCAGTCGCCCCAAACGGAGACACAGACAAGCTGACAGACGAGACACGGACGTGTGGACAGACTCCCTCCCAGGAGCACAGACCAGCCAGGACAGCAGCGAGGGGAAGCACAGAGAGCCACAGAGATTAAAGCAATCACTCTTGTGTGAGCAAGGTGTGTGGGATGTGTGTGTGTGTGCGCGAGCTTGTGTGTGTGACGTTTTAATGCGCCATTGTTCCTCCTGAGAAGACATGCTGGGGCGTTTTTGTACTGAGAGGCGACAAGTGTGACAGCATTTGGAAACTTGGTAGATTAGTTTCTTGTAAAGCTCGTGGCGTCAACACGGCACTGCAGGGAATGTGGCCAGTTATCTATTTCAGGAACATCTTGCGTGTGCGTTTGGTATAGAATGCCGACGCGTGTGCAGGTGTTAGAGATGACCGTGGAGGATTTTCTCTTTCATATGGAAGAGAAGAAAGAAGCCAGCTGCACCAACTCACTGCAAAGCTTTGGGGGAGTTAAGAAAGAGGGTGTGGACTCCCCTCTGCGGTCATGAGGGCCTTTGGGTTTGTATGTGGAGGAAACCCTCCACCCGGTGCCTGCGTGTGTTAGTGGCGTGGCGTGTTAAAGCTTGGCTTACCTTGGTGCCGTCAGCTGGGTTGTGTACAACGGTTGTCTGGGCTTCCTGGGGGGAGGTAGGAAACACTTTACCATGCGGGGAGGAGGACGGGACAGGGGGGGGCACCAGGAGAGATGCCAGGGAATACACACACACACACCGCAACAGACTAAGCACAGGGTCTACAGTACGGAGGCTGTGGATTTAGGTGGATAAAACAAACAGGTGACGCCATGTTGCACAATGCCAGCCTGTCTCCTCTGAGGCCTCGGCAGGTGGAGCAGGAACAAGCAGCTGGATTGTGGCTTCATAGTGTCACTGCACGCGCGCGCACACACACACACACACACACACACACACACAGCAGCGTGTACACCGGCACGGCCTCGGCTGAGGAGGAGGGGTCAGTGATTGTGTGTGTGTGTGTGTGAGTAATTACTGTGTGTGTGTGTGTGTGTGTGTGTGTGTGTGTTACCACCCCCCATCCTCAACCCAGACCCTGTCACATAGAACACTCATTACAAAGCCCATTAAGGAGTTCAGAGTGGTGTGTTGTTCCCAAATCCCGAACACATCAAACCCCACTGTTAGAACAAAGTACACACACACACACACACTCGGCCTTCCTCTCAGCTCTCTCTTCATCTTCATCAACGTGATCCAGTGACTACAACCCTTTAAATGTGAGAATTCAGCCCCCTTCTTTGACAAATTAGGAGCAGGAACAGCAAACCTAAGCACTTTTAGGACAATAGTTTCCCGTGGATGAATACACTGCAGATATCAACAAACAAGTATTGATAAAAGGAAATGATTGACAAGGTGGAGGCAAGAGTCCGTTATCGTTAGACACCTGCGAGTGCATTAGTGGGCAGTTACTACAGACAAATACCCTTAAAATCATAATCCTGCTGTTAATCCCGTGATTGATTTAAGCATAAGAATTGTTGCTATGGTTACCCAGCTTGATATACCATTGCAGTAACTCCTTGGCATCGGTTTGAGCCAGGTTTTGACTTTGCCGTTTTCCATCCCTGTGGTGAGGGGGCTACATTCTCGGTACAATCGGGGGGCTTGAGATCAACCAACCGTTCCAAGCTTGTATTCTACCCAGACGTCTTCATCATTTCACGTCCACATATATTGATGAAAAGGCTTTGGCTGTGGCTTGATTTGGAGTTTTTTTGTGCTCTTCTTTCCCGGCGAATCGCAATGAGGTGACTTGCATCAAAAGGGGAAACTCATCAAAGGTGACACAAAAGGAGTCACCTGGGCGTGGCTGAGCAGAGCCCGACTGAAGTGTTGTCTATGGCTGTACCACAAAATGAAAGTCATTCGTCTACCTGTCAGGGTTGTACACGGTGTGAATATCTATATGTGTGTGTGTGTGTGTCTGGGTAAAACACAAGCCGCTAGAGACAGTCAAAGACGCCAACCAGTTGTTCAATTTGAAAGCCATCAAAAACACGGCGATCAGCGGAGTTTGTGATTAAATCAGAAGCGAAGAGGCAGAGGATGAGTTAGAGAGAGAGAGAGGGAGGAAGAGAGAGAGAGAGAGAGAGCGAGAGATGGTGCACAGAAGAGGAGGGAGTGAAACAAAAAGATGTGGGGGAGACGGAGCTGAATAATAGAAACAATGGGATGGCGGCTTGAGAAGCGAAGTGAGAGAAACCAAAGAGAGATGAGGTACCATTGGTGCTGAAGATGACATGCTGCTGTCTTTGGTGCTGCTGCTGCTGACTACACTGTTTTTACTGCTGTTTGCCTGCGACTGGGGCAAAGAAACACAACACACAATGACCTCACGAGGGGATCCCACCCAACAATCGTCCTACGGGGTGTTTCGCCTCCGGCCGAGGAGGTTTTCACCCGAGTTGGTTTGACAATCTGTCCCGGCCGTCTGTTTGGAGCAGTAAGGCCGATACCTCACTTTACCATTTATCACCGTTCAATACATCACCATTCATCATGGTTTCACAGTAACAAACAAACACTAACGTCCCATAATAAAAGAAATAAATTACTTGCATCATTTTGTTTATGGCCACACATTTGCCTAAAATGCTGCGGCTGCTTCTGGAATATTAACGTTTAATGAAATACTGACACTTGGAGTCAGAATATCAATCTTAAAAGATACAATGGTGATGTATTGAGAAATCGACATACTGGCTTTTGATCCAATTCCGAGATTCCTTCCGTCTATCTGCATCCATCCAGACATTACTCGCCTATTTGCTCTGCTACTATTTTGGGTTTTACATGCAGCAAGTCAGGAGCTACTGGATATCTTTGTATTTCCATAGTTTTGCCTTTAATCTTCTGCTAAAGTTGAGTAGGAGACCGTGGTAACCAAATCAATCTGTAACTAAACTTGTCGGACACTTGCGCTCACTACTTTTCGGCGTTTTGTCTTATATTTCGGACTACGAGGGGGAAAATGTAGCAGTGTGTTAGTAACCACAAGCATTTCAAACAGACACATTTCCAAATGGAATTTAACATTTCCCCAGCATTCCAAAAAAAAAAACAGCCAGGGGTAAAAAATGAAAGAAGAAATTTGTTTTTGTTTGTAGCAGCACCACCTTGTCGAGCTAATTGAGCAGCAGTGTTTGGCTGACCCAGTTGTTTGCCAGATACACAGCCAGAATAGTAACAGCTTTCAGAACGAACCGGGATCACCAGTCTGGGTCTGTGCATGCAGTGAAAGGCCTTGATGAAAAGTTTCTCTGATCATGGACGACTCGGGAGTGTGAATGCGTGAAGGTGTGAAGGTGTGTATGTGCCGGCAAATGCTCATCTGTTCATTTTTTGGAAATCAAAGTTAAGATGAAGGAACACAAAGCTTTGAGTGAAGCAAATATAGAGACGCCTTTCTACTTTGTCACACCCCTGCTAGCTCACACTGTCTCTCTCTCTCTCTCTCTCTCCCTCTCTGCTGTCTCTTGTTTGACGCAGCGGTTACCAGCATGTAGCCAACACGCCCTCCTTATTACACACACACACACACACACACACACACACACACACACACACAGATGGTCTGACAGAGTGGTTCTAACATCTCAACGTTGGTATCTTCCCATCTGCAGCTCCACTCTCACATCACTCCCATGTGACCCCGGGGTCACCTGCTCCATGGCAGGAAGTAGGAGTAGAAACGCCGGATAATACTCCAAATTAAGGATATACTGTACATTTCTTTTAGATTAGATTCAGACATCACACACGCGTTTCCTCCTCTGCCAGACTCTCTTTATACTCAGATTACATAATGTGTCATCATACATTTATTCCATCCGTGTACGGCTGACTCACATATTTGCCTCAACTGCAGTGCGGACAAATGATCAGAGAGTAAAGTGTGCATATGTGAGTGTAGAGACTGACTGAGGATGAGTAACGATGAGTAAACAGCAGGTGGGCTGCCTTTAATTACTGCTGCTCCATGTGAGGCTCTAATAAATATCCATAACTCAAGAGACTGGAACGCAGTTTGTACGTTTACAATGATTTAAAATTCTTTCATGTGAACTGAAAGATTGGACCTCTCTGTGTGTGTGTGTGTGTGTGTGTGTGTGTACTTAGACGAGCGAGCTTAAATGCCTGAGCCTATCCACAGATGAAAGACAATAAGGGCGAAGGAATAAACTGTATGTGCAAACAGCAACTGAAATCACTGCATGACTTTGGAGAAAACGTGCTTGCATGTGTGTGTGTGTGTGCGCATGTGTGTGTGTGTGTGTGAGGGATTTGTCGGGAGCTGAAATGGCTTTGGTGACGCTCACGGCAGACGGGGATGCGGAGATGTAAGGATGAGAGCTGGGAAATCCAACAGAAATCTGACGAGGCGAAAACTGTCACAGACGCCCGCGAGCGTCTCTGCTCCAAATGAAAGATGAAAACGAAGGGGGGAGGAGGAGGAGAGGAGAAGGAGGAGGAGGCAGGGAGGGAAGAGAGAGCATGAAAACAAAACAACAGAGCCGATTCTCACCATCAAACACACACTGGAGCTGGACTTCCTTTTCTGACAGACAGCAAGGTAAAAAGGAGGAGGAGAAATAAGGGATCATCGGGAAAGAAGGAACTAATCAAAACAGTGAGAATAAGTGAAGCAGCCGGTTTGACCTTAGGGAGACAGGAAACAACAAGTGCACAAGCTTAACCCAGAGCAAAGATGAGACGGGGATACTGGGGCGGCTCAGAGGAAGAGGAGGAAGAAGAAGGAGGTTGATGTGCGTTACTCGTGTAGGTTGCTGTTGTTTAAAGTTAAACTGCATGTATGGAATTGTTTCGATCATGGCGCTTCACTGCATGCATGGACGACGACTGACGAAAACAAGAAGTGAGCGCCGACACACGACGGCGACTCAAACTGCTGCGGGTCAGAGAACAAGCAGGTGGTAAAGAGAATGCAGCGTTTAAAAAGTCGCCTCAAATGGTTACATCTTTATATTCCCCCAAACACAGATCAACTACGATCCTTACTGAGGGTCAAAGACACATCAGAATGTCACAATATATAGAGTGACAGACTTAAAAGAGACACGCATGAAGACAGGTGAAGACAAAAAATACCTCTTACCTTGACACCATCCGACTTTTTGTTAAGTAAGGTTTTGCACGCTGAGAGAGAGAGAGAGAGAGAGAGAGAGAGAGAGAGAGAGAGAGAGAGGTCATAAGAACATTATTTTCTTAAACACACAAAACAAAAACCTGTTTAAATATCAATCATCAACCACCGGACACGATAAACTGAAGAGTCCGGGAAAGGTTTGACATTGGATTGAAGGTTTAAGGATAAAATCACCCAGAAAATGGTAATAACATGCAAAATTAAGTAAATTTACTTCCCCTGCTGATTATCTTCAGGCCATTGTAAAGCTTTAAATTCCCGTTTTCACTCAGTGTGCACAGAGAGAATAGAAGTGGCGGTTTTAAAACAGTAACTACTAAATGATTGCACCCGAGAAAATGAACACACATTAAATTTGACATGCTTGCACACACACACACAAGCACACATGACAAACACAGACACAGACACACACATATACACACATACATACTGACAAACATTGACAGTGTTAAAGGCACGTTCCAGAGTTCCTCCCTTACCTTCCGTTTAAAAAGTAGGAAGGAGGGCGATGAGGAGGGCGAGACAAGAATACTTTATTTAAAATCCTGTTCATATCTTTACAGCTGGACTAAAAAATGACAACTGAGGGGGAAAAAAACAACTGCAGGCAAAAATAAGACTTCAGGCTCGTACTTAAAGGGCATTCCGTCAAATTCACAAAGCTGGTGGATTCATGCGACTGTAGATGGTGTGTGTCCGGCCAAAACGTTTGGCATGCAGCATCCACGTCAAAGTGATCTGAACATCTCCCAAGAGTCAAACCCGTTTAACTTTCACAAGTAGATTCGTCTGCATAATGCCGTATGGAACAAGCAATCCTCTTCAATCAGCAGACAAATGCAGCGGCTGGACACGGAGACGAGAAACCGATGAGATTTGATCTTTGAGGCCTGTGGGTCAAACTGCGCCTCCTGTAGACGAGGGCCAGCCAGCGGGCGGCTCAGGCGGTCAGCGTGACCGACATTCATCATGTTTTAATGTTTCCATTCACACACAAGCTACAGAGCAGGCAGGTAGAGACAAAGGTAGAAAACTGAAAATAATCCCTGTGCATCCCCGTTCCCATGCAGGCCACCACGCCGTGCGCTCACACACACATGCTAGCTCGGGCTGTTAGTGCCGGGGTTGGCGTGGACTGGATTTAAGAAAGAGGCCAAACCGGGAGTGTGACAGTGTGGTTGTATACTGGTGTGTCTGTTTGCTTTGGCGATATGAAGAGCAGAAGCTATGGAGCCATGACCGGGTGCATTAGAGCAGAGATTAGGTAATGGGTCTTGGCTGTAGGAGCTGGTAGGTGTGTCATGCTGGTTGTGTGTTAAATAGTTGTTGTATCTGGCACAGGACATTAAAAAGGCTGTTGCTTGACGACTGTGGGAGCTTGTGGTGTCTCATCTATATGTGTGTGTGCAGTATGATGAGATGCCCCGGGGCGACAACGTTCACGCATTCAAACTGGGCGGGTCCACCGGCGTGCAGGCAAGCAGGCAGTGGAGGTGGAAAGACAGGCTCGGGTGCAAGCAGCCCAGGCTACATGCCAAAGGCCCCCCGGGGACCAGGTTAGTCCAACTCTGTAATACCACTCCCCCACCCTTCTTCTAGCGGACGTACCTTCCTGCGCCATGGTGGCGGTGCTGGTGGTAGCGGCAGGGCTGGTATGCTGCCGTCCCACTATTGGACAGAGAAGGATTCAAAACAAGCTGAAGCCTCACTAAAAGCCTGACCCGTCTCACGTCCTGCTTGAATTTTTAATAAACCGAAAGAGGTCTAACACAACCAGAGAGAGAGAGAACTTTGATGTTTCCTCACTAACACAATGTTCAGTGACATGGAGGGTAGACAGCGAAGGTTCTGTCTCCAGTGACGCTGCCTGTATATTAGACTGAAGTGTCAACATTACAGCGGTGCTATTTAAGCCTCAGCACCCTGAAATCATCCATCTTGATATTCACATGATGAACATGCCGGCAGCTCTGTATAATGTGATTCAGAGGTCTGGCTCATCTGCTCGCTCAGGTTTACATCACTCCTGACCAGAAGCCAACAGCTGGCCGCAATCCACAAGATCTGCTTTACTTACATGAGAGCGTACAAAAGCGGGGCCGGCGAGCATTAAAACGATCGCTCTGCTCGGCCGCCGTCCAGGGCGCAGATTGGCCGTTCGATCAAAAGGTTTTGCTGCGTTTAGGAGATCAAACCGCTAAGGAGGAGGAAACCCGAGCCAGACTCCTGAAGTGCAAAATCAAACCTGTAGACGAGGCGGCTGACAGGCGGGAGAAATGGATCCAGAACATTAGAACAAAGCCAAAACAAAACAACAAAGGGTTCCATCACTCCACCTGAGGGATGTCACCGGTTCACTTCTACCAACTCTTCCCCTAACAGACTCCTCCGTCACTCCAAATCCAATCCAGAGCTCAGATTGAAGTCTATTAGTAACATCGAGTTTATGCCACAACACCTCGGTGCGATGAACACCAACGCAAAGGTCGTCCTCACCTGAGAAGTTCCTGGACACCAGCATTGTCGTGAGGATGGCTCCCTGTAGAGACGCAAAATCAGAAATCACATCTTAAGCATTCTGTGTCAGACTGTGTGTATGTGTGTGTGAGAGTTTGTTTCTACGCTCACTTTAAGTTTCCTCCTGGCGTTGAACTTGCGCATGCATTCCACAGTCTCCTGGCGGTGCATCATGGAGGCCACAGTGGAGCGTTGCTGGATGACAAAGGAGACAGGGAAACGTATCAATACACTCAGCGTCAGTATGTTTACACACACACAATGAGAGGAGAGGAGGAGGAGGAGCAGGTGACTTACGCAGACCCATGGGTGCTTGATGGCCTGGTCAGCAGTGATCCGTTTGGCAGGGTTGATGGTTAACATCTGATTGATCAGATTTTTGGCCTCTGGGGTCACCGTGTCCCACTCCGGTGACGGGAACTGAGACAGGGACAATGGGAGGTCAGGTAGAAAGAATGCATGACACACACAGAGAGACTCAAATACATGAGCGTCAGTGTGTGTGTGTACTCAGGGGCTGCTTGTTCACACACCAGGAAGGAAGTGGGTGATTTCTATGAACAGTGCTGTGGATGTGAGGGAATAAGGCGCTTTGTCCAGTCCAGTTTTCAAAGTCAGCGTAGTTTCAGTGGAATGATTAAAGCCACTTGCAAAGTTGTTCTTGTGTATAATAAAGTGTCAAGAGACGTTCGCTTCAAGAGTGAAACTATCAGCTGTCAATTACTGCCACAAAGGAAAAGAGATGAGCGATCCAAACACGTGACACCGATGACATTCAAGAAGTGCACAATATTACAAGTGCTTGTCACAGTCACTTCATATCAATGCTCATATTATGCACATTCATTAGATGTGGTTGCTTCCAATTATGGAAATTAATACGGGTAATAAATTCCAATCTCCCAGAGGACGGCGACACAATCTGATAAATAAGCCTGATGCTCCGGCGGAGGAGGGCGTCCCTCGCTGCTGTCATGGTGCTGAACATGCACATCATGCAGGAGAAAGCGGCGAGCAATTAAAAAGTCAGATTAGATTTCAAAATCGCAACCGAACTCGTTATCGACACGTCTTCAATCAAGTCAGCGCTCCATCCTATCCTTTAATATCACACAAGTCTAGACACAAACAAACTCCTTCCAGGTGAGCTGCACTGCCAAACACAGTATCACAACTACATACACACACAGATAGAGAGACAGGTCAGCAGTGTGTGTGTGTGTGTGAGAGAAGTACTCACATCATATGCACCAGCCTTGATTTGCTGGTACAGTTTGTGTTGGTCCTCGTCCCAGAAGGGGGGGTAGCCAACCAACAAGATGTACAGGATCACGCCTGAGAACACACACAGGAGGCATTTAAATGGCAGTGTATGTCGTTAAAATGTAGTTAGTTCAAGTAAAATCTTAAAAAGCAAATACAGTAGTCTGAGTTATAAGGTGAACCCTGAGTAACTGACCACATGCCCATATGTCCACTGGTTTGCCGTACGGGTCCTTTCTCAGCACCTCAGGGGACAGATAGCCTGGAGTTCCTGCAAAACCTGTGGAAATACACACATTACACACACATTACACATATCATAACTGCAGGTAATGTTAAACTACAAATATCATCAAACACGTCCAGCTACATCAAAGCTCTGGTGTACTTCTTATCTCTCATCTCTGCATTACTGCCTCATCCTCAGGCCGTCTCTCTCTTTCACTAGAGCAGGACCTCTGTTTTGATCTGAAAGGGACTTGTAAGTGATCGTTTGTTTTGTTAGAAGCACAAATGGATCTGAACCCGACACCGACTATCAAATGTAAGCACTTCACCTCGCCTACTCTCCCCTTTACCGTCTCATTGTCTCAAAGCCTTCTCATCTTTTGTGTGTGTGTGTGTGTGTGTGTGTGTGTTTGTGTGTGTGTGTGTGTGTGTGTGTGGTCTCCTACCGAACCAGGCCTGCTGGTCCCCCTGCACCTCGATGGCCAGGCCGAAGTCTGCAAGCTTCACCGCTGCTCCCTTCATCTTACTGGCCAACAGCAGGTTCTCTGGCTGCAACACACACACACACACACGATTAGCACAGTATTAAGTTATATATGAAGAATGATAATGAGAAGAAGAATAAAGAAGAAAAGCTCACATTTGAAAAGCCCTGACAAAGCAAATTTCATTTTTTCCACTGGATAATCAAACATGTCATCGACAGCTGTGTTCATAGGACGTCTGTTTCCAGCATTGGTCACTGCCTCCATACACAAAATGAGCTGTCGGTTTAGATAAATGTTGTTGAATTCATCAGTGGGTAAAGTCTGACAGTTTCACAAGCGACAGTGACGTGAACAGAATGCATTCATCCTGAGCTGGAGGAGCTTCAGTCCTAATGAGGCCTGATTGTGTCGTACAGTCGAACAGCTCTCCCCCCAATGAAACAGAAACTCAGTCAGCTGTCGCACCACCTGACGCAGGATTTTGACACCGTCCTCTTAAATGACATCTTTCAAAGTCGGCGTGTGACAAACAGAACATGGATGGATGAAGCCAGACAGACGTGACGCCAGACAGAATACAAAGTGTCTAAGGGACAACGACCAACTGATGAATGAGAACAGATCTAATTCATGACAGGAAACACTTAAACCACTCTTGTGAAAAGTTTAACTCGACTTTAACCCGAAATGTAATCAATAAAATGCCATTTAAAAGGCAGGATCAGCATCTTTTACAGTGCTAAGACAGCAAAGGAGCCACACTCACAGATCAGCTTCCTGTCAGCAGGCAGACGCTGTTAACTGATACAGACTGGAGCTTCATCCTCACCTTTATGGGCCGCTTGTTTATCAACACCTGTAGTTCTAAGGAAGGAGCTTAGCGGGCAGTAGAGAAGCTTAGCGGTGGTTCAGAGAGCTCACTACAGATTTCTGAAGATCTCCCGTGGTTTCGCTTTGATTTGGATCCAAATACATCATTTAAAGTCTACTTGTCCCATCTGTCCCCCTGGCAGGGCTGATGTGTGTGTTTCTCTGTGTGTGTGTGCCTTGAGGGAGCAGAGCTTTGCTATGTAAGCTGCCCTCAGTAACTTTGACAGCTTGAGGGACGTCTGACACATGCAGAAAGTATAGGCATGGAGATGGACGAGCGTGGGGACAGAGACAGAGACAGAGACAGAGGTAAGACACAGGACAGACAGACAGACAGAGGCCGAGAGGGAGATCCAAAGAGGAGCAGATAGAGATGGATGGATGCAAGGTGGCATAATGAGTCCCCTGCCCCGGTGCTGCAGCAGCCGGGTGACCTAACCCCGCAGTTACCATGGCAACCCAGCCCTGCCACCAGCCACTGGCACCCCCCCCCCCACCCCCATCCCCACCCCCATTCTTGTTTAGACTTTAGCCACCGGCCCTCCCCAGATGACGGCGAGGCAGCAGCGTGATGTGTGTGTGTGGGAGATCTGTGTGTGAGATCACACCTCTCCACAGCACGCTCGGCCGGGCGCTGTCATTTTTATGTCCCCCGGTACGGATGGAGCTTTTGACTGCTTCGCCCCCGTGAGGAAAGGATATTGCTTTCTTCTTCTTGAGCCGGTCGATGCTCCAAAGACTTGTCCCGCCCGGCTGTGTTTTGCGGGACTAATGGCACACAGATGCAGGATTGATGCATGGAGTGAGAGTTGTACATTAGCTACCAATCTAATTTATTACCGTCCCTCGCCCTCCTCATCTATCATCGTTATCCGTTCCTTCTTTCTAACCCTCTTCCCTGCCCCGAGCTCGTTTGACAGCCGGAGCCACATGCGCGCTAGAAATCAATGAGAGGCAACCCGGGTTGATTTTATGCCGCTCTCACAGATGTATTTCTCAATTATGTTTGCCTACTTACCCTAAACTAATGGACCAGAGGCTATACTGTCACGTGAAAATAATAGAGGGGATGGTAAAGGACCCTGTTAAAGTTTAAGAGTCGATACTGGCAATCAAAAAGGAGGCGCTTCCCACACTTTATTTCCTCAGGGGTTTGAATCCCGGCTCCTTCCTCACCGTCCTGTCACCATGTCATCGGGAAAAACCAATAAATAAGCACGGCGAGGAGGTCAGAGAGCAGCGGCGCTTTGCATTAAGAGGTGAGCAATCCTGCAGCTGGGGAAGTCGTCACCGGCACTCATCTCACACACCGATCCGCTATTAATAGAAGCCAGCCTGCCTTCGTCACTCCCAGGCAGCGCTGAGCGGGAGGAGGGAGGAGATGCAGAGGAAGGAGGGGATAGAGACGCAGAGAGGAGGAAGACGGCACTTCAGGAGGAGTAGGAGGAGGAGGAGGCAGACAAAAGGTGAGAGAGAAGGGAGGGACGGCAATCACCTGCGCTCGTCCCAGAAGTTTCTCCTGACGTCACTGCTGACGTCTGTGCGAGTGCCCGTGTGCGAGCGAGGCACTTGGAGGCAGACATGATAATATCCTCCCCTCTGTGTGTGTGCGTGTGTGTGTTTGCCTGCCGACACTTCATAACTCACCTTAAGGTCCCTGTGCACGATGTCATGTTGGTGAATGTGACTGACACTCTCCAAGATCTGGTTGATGCAATGGCTGCAGGAGACAAAAAGAGGAGGACCGTCGGTTACCTAACAGCGTGATACACACTGGAACTCACCCACTCACACACAAACGGTGTCTTGAGATTCTGTGTCTTGCTAGAGGAAATTCAAACTCACTCAGACATTTACATAAACATGATAATCCAGTTGTTATCTGTGCAAATGGGATGGGATGTGATGGCAAATTGCCCCCAAATGGAAAGATAAGACAAAGCATATCAACATATTGGCATTAACGTCCATGTAAGCTGCAGGAATCTAACCCCCAACCCTCTGGTTAATGATCCGTCCCCTCCACTGCCTTCACAATGCTCTATTGTATACACTTTGAAACGCGATACCCTTAAACAACATTGACTTGAAAACGTTTAAGTAAATATGAGCCCAATCAATGCCCCACACAGGCGGTGAAAGGAGAGACGAGAGAGGAGGAAGACTAAACCCGGCGTGGATCTCTGTGAGACCGCAGCCGAACAATGCAAAGGCGAGCGAACTGCAGCGACGAAGGGACCTGAAGCTGCAGCGTGGGGATACGGAGGAGGGATGTGTGGCATCTGTGGGAGACCAGTTGGCTGTGTTTCTATGTGAATGTGTGGTAGGACGCGGAGGCAGAGTGTGTGAGCGTGTGTGTGAGTGTTGATTCTAATGGCTGCTAGTGTTCTCTATAAAACCGAATTAAGAGAGAAGCTCTGTTGTGTCCAAATCTGGCCTCCACATTACATTCTGTGCAAACTCCATCCCACGCACCCCTTACACACACACACGCACGCACAAACACACACACATAAACAATTCCACTAACTCTTAATGAGCGCCTAGTTTTTTCTAAAGCTGCACACAAAAGATCTAATTGTACGAAGATAAATGAAGAAGACGAGCGCGAGGGAGACGAGAGCAGTCGCAGGTGAAGGCCGACCGGGTACCGATGATGTAACGCAGCCGGCGGTGAGTAATGTGAAGGTGGCTTTATGTGCTGACCAAGGCCTGTTTAAGCATTAAATGTGTGCCTGCTGGATTCAGACGGATCCTCTGTGTGTGTGTGTGTGTGTGTGTGTGTGTGTGTGTGTGTGCGAGCAGCGAAGGCTGGAGAAATTTAATTAACGCAGCAAAAATACAGCAGAAGCCTTCAAGATGTCTCGGATGTTTGTTCGTCCGTGGAAAGCGTATGAGGAACGAGGCAAGCAAATTAATTCAGGCCGTAAAAAGACATCCACAGTGTGACTTCATTTCTTAGGAGATCTGTGAAGGAAATGGGGTCTGGTTGACGTCGGCGTGATGAATATACATTACCTGGCGTCTGCCTCGCTGTAATACTCTCTTGCCACGATGTCTTCAAACAGCTCTCCTCCAGTGACCCTGCAGACGCCACACAAAGGGGAGACGGTGTTACAGCTCGTCTCTACCCCAGAGAATAAAGAAGCCGTTCATCGGGACCGCGACGACGTCTTTGTGTGGCATTTGGAAAAGGACAAACTTCATGATGACGTCAACGGACAGGTAATATAAATGCTACGGTGCCTCGCCTCTCAAACTTTGGTACGAAGACCAAATATGATATGAAACAGCTGACACATCTAGAGACAGACAGACAGACAGACAGACAGACTTACAGACGGCTGCTTTAAGCCGCATACGGGAGGGGAAGTGAGACAGTTTAAGCTGCTTGAAGGGCCCGGAACATGTTGACAGCAGTGCTGACATGTCGCCACAGCTAAAGAATGCACTCTGTTCATGTGTGTGTGATGTAAGTGCTGCTTTCAGAGGCCACTTGACTTATCGCTGATGTGTAAATCCTGCAAGACTGCATTTCAAGCCTGTTTTTGTCTGTACAACAGCCAGAAAGAGTGATTTATGTATTCATTATAGAGAAAGTTATATTCTCCACGATACATGCTAGGGTTTAGTGTTGGTGCAGAAATATCACATTTTACACATTTCACTTAATAGATCATTTCTCTGACAGGAGGGTGGAACACTGCAGTGACATCATGTATCTGAGCATATGTGGATCGTTCAGCACAAACTCAATGTCCCACACTCGCTTGAAGCAAAGCGACATGAAAGGGACACCAAGCTACTTTTGTTAGGGGAAATAACAAGGCAAACAAGTTAGTGTGTGTGTGTGTGTGTGTGTGTGAAGTACTTACAGGTCAAACACGAGGTAATGGAAGCCTTCCTCTGAAATACTGTCATGGAGTCGTACTAGAGAGAGAGAGAGAGAGCGAGAGAGAGAGAGCGAGAGCGAGAGCGAGAGCGAGAGAGAGAGAGAGAGAGAGAGAGAGAGAGAGAGAGAGAGAGAGAGGAATACTAGTCAATGAGATCAAGCTTTGAAAGTGTAAAACATCTTCAGTAACACCTCCTCAATCACCTGAAACGAACTTGCAGTGTGTGTGTCTGTGTGTGTGTGCACGCATCGATCATGTGTTGTGATTGATGTGAATTGCTTGTGCATAATCAGAGTCATTCATCAGTGGCTGGTGAAGAGGGGAAAACAAGCAGGAGAAACACACAGAACACAGAACACTACAGTTATTTTGATCATTTCATTCTCACACCTACACACACTCACTCACACACACGCACGCACAGAGCTCGTTTAACTGCTGTCTGAGAATCTCATTTGCATATCTGACACAAAGATTTGATATCAATGTTATCGGGTTTGTAAGTGCGGCCGTGAATTAGTTTCCTTTCTACAAGCAGAGTGAGAATCCTGCTGGAGTCTATGAGCACGTTTCCATTTTTAGCAGAAACATTGCAGGATCTTGCAAAATTCCTGAAGGGCCTCATTATAGAAACCGGTTTGTGATGATGAACTTTTGAACGAGCAGTCGCCAGATTTATCATTTATCAGCGGTGTGACGATGAGTTTGATAATCTCTGTAAAAACACAGTGATGACGTCATGTTTGTCTGTTATATTCAGAGTAAATAGTATAAAATAGGAGGAGGAGGAGCTAAATGTTCTCTGCGGCTCCACCCACTTCACACTGTGCCATTCAAACCTGGCCTGCCATTGTGTGACATCATTCATACGCCAGGTTGCTAGGCTACCAGGTGCCCGGCGTGTAAAATGCTATTGTGACTGCAGGGGTTAGAAGCGCATGGGGAGGTGGAAAGAGGAAGCAGCAGCAGAGGCCGCCGGGTTTTAATGTTTTCACAATAATGATTACGACGTGGATCATAAACGTGAACGTGAACAAACATGAACCGACGGGCGAATGGTTAAGAGATGATTTGTAGCTGGGCGATGTGACGTCATGGGAACTTTCTCCTTTTCCCCTTTTTTCCACCAGCGGCTACAGCGAGGACTCACCGATGTTTGGGTGTTTGAGCAGACGGCATATCCTCGCCTCCCGGTCCAGTTTCTGGTGATCTGCAGAGGAAGAAGAGGAAGGATATGAAGGTCAGTTTCGAGATGAGAAGCAGCTGTTTGGTTTTGTACATCGGGTGAACTACACCACTCACAAACCTGCTGAGGGGATAAAACACAAGCACAACACAGGAGCTACACACAAAAAGGTTACGTAACACACACACACACACGCAACACACACACAGCTTTTCTTCGACAGTTGCATCCAAAATCAAATTAAAGTGAATGTCTGCAGGCGAAAAAATTGATGTCAAAAAAGCTAAAGGACACGTCTGAGCCAGACAAGGTCAGAGGTCAAAACAATGGATATTAACAGGTTGACAGAGAGGAAGGAAGACGCACACACACACCCACACACAAGCACACACAAGGCTAAACTCCTGTGGCAGCAAAAGCATTATGCACTTAGTGAAATGACTCTCGTGGGTCTGGCTTTAATATAATCACTGTCCAGTTAATGAGTCTAATGGTGAGGGTGTGTGTGTGTGTGTGTGTGTGTGTGTGCAAAAGCATGTGTGTGTAGGAACTGGACATTCCTATTCCCCCGTCCCATAAGGCTTTGTGGCAGTGCAGTCTGGATAACCAAAGAGATCGTTGCCTGCCAAACAGACGAAACAGACAAAAACCATACACACACACTGCGATTTAACCCTGATGCTTGGTGGTTAGGAAGAGGAAGTGGGTTGGTAGGAAGCACATGAACGCGCGTGACACTTGTTCCCATGTTGACCCCCTGCTATGGCGACCTGTGGATGAAAGGTCACACTTTGATCTGCCACAGACTGAAAGCTTTGCATGCGTTGACTCGTCTTTTCATTCTTGTTAATTCACAACCTGACCCTCGCTGCCACACACACACACACAGAGACAGGCATCAAAGCTTTCCTCTACAGTATAAATGGGCTATTTTGGTTGCCGTCGGTATTCTTAGACGCGATTTCTGTCTGCAAAAAATAAGACAACTCATTTTTGGGCTCTGCTTGTGCCGACGGGCCATCTTGGTAGAAATGACCTCAAAACGTCCAATAGTGCTTAAACAGGAAATGTGAGCGAGGAGATGGGCTTCAAAAAAGGAGAAAGGACAGAGGGGAGATAACGCAAGGAGCAATCGAGAGAGGATTCCATCACACACACACACATTCACTAAGGTGTGTCGAAGCCTTTGTCTCACACACACACACACACACACACACTCTAGTATGATGAGATTTTCTCTGCAAATTGAATCAGAAAAGTTCTCTGTCTCCCCGCGCGAAAACTTTCCACGCTTCTGTAAACACTCGTCGCCCCGAAACAGGAAATGAAACGCTGTACGTCACGTCCGACCTAACCGCCGATTTCTCCCCCGAAACCAACCAACAGCTGCTTCATGAGAGGTGGATATCATCACGTCTGCAAACTGAGAGGATAGAGCAAATCCGTCCTTTGAGAGGTGATCGTGCCCCCCCCCCCTTCCCCCTGCCCCCCGGGGAGTCTGTCGTGTTGTGCCGCACCAAAATAACTCCCTACAGCACCGAGCACAGAATCACAGCGGACTCTACAGTTTTTTTATAGCTCATTCCGCTGTCAAGTTGCTGTGGCGTTTCTCTTTTTTCAGTCTCGGCGGATCAGCTGTCAGTCAAACAGTGGGATGATGATAATGCTGATGAAGATGATGATTACTGTGGCAGTTTCTCCCAGTTGCTGAATTTGGAGTTTCTGCAGCTGGTGCCTGACTCTCGGTCGTGACGATGACTCACGCCTACGTACCCAAGCCGCGTCGCTGCGAAGCATAGATCACTCTCTGTCCCGTCCTCCGCAGAAAGAACCAGAAGATGCAAAACCGCTTTATGAAACGTATAAATTAGAGCCACGACAGAGAGAAACAAAACATTTATTTACGGCCGTCAGCGGCGGGGCCTTGGAGCGGTTAGACTGTTGAATGTGCAGCTCCGTCACGATCCCCCGCAGGGAACCTGAGACAAGCAGTTGCGATGAAGCATTCTTCACCCGCAGATTGGGCTCCGACCTGCACCCTGGGCAAAGTGAGATATTAGCAGGATGAGTCAGGCGTTAGCTAGGCTTGGCAAGCAGGCTGCCGCCGCCGCATCTTTCCAGAGCACTTCATCATGAAGTCATTTATCTGGACCCGCCGTGTCAACAAGGCGCTCACGTGTGTGTGTGTGGGTGTGTGTTCGCATCCCACTATACATCTGAATCTGGGAAGAAGCTAGATATCATCAGGAATTGCAGTGAATAATATATGACGCAATCTATGCTGGTATGCTAGTATTAAAAGCCGTGTTACATTGATGTCTGCAAAACTGTCGTGTGTGTGTGAGTGTGTATGTGGAGATAAAGTGGAATCCACTAATATGGTTACATAAGAACATCTGTTGCCCTCTGTGGTCTGACAGAGGCCGACATACTCAAATGTCAATCATCTAACTAATCTCCAGGTCAATATGTTATGGCTGTCTGAGAGTATGTGAGTGTGTGAGTGTGTGTGTGAGCGGAACATACAGGAGAGACGTTCTTGTAAATGCTTGCTGAAGGAAGCAGTTTTGTGTTTGTGTACTTCAACTATGAGCAGTACATAATATTATTTAGAGTGCATGAAACCATTTGAGTGGCACGGTTTTAAAAGTGTGTGTGTGTGTGTGCGCCGACTTTTCTTTTTCAATTGACAAAAGCCATTAGATAACCTTTCAACATTCCATTTGAAGCCTTTAGTAACGTTCCAGTCGAGCCAATGAAAACAGCTGTGAGGACGACTAAGAGCACGGCTCAGTCTCAATTCCCTCACACACACACACACACACACACACACAATTAAGTCAGCAAAAGTCATCAAGACTTGAGTTGGATCTTTTTCTAACCAAGTTTATGAGGACATCTGAGGAGATCAGAAGAACGGGCGGGCGGGCGGTCACGGTTCCATCGCCCAGAAAGAGGAGAAGAGACGGAAAACCTTTCTCTGCCTCTGAGGGCACAGAACTCTTGTGAGTAGGATGGCAAACAATATAGATCCGGGAACATATGCAGTTTGTTGAGAGATCTTCAATTCCGTCTCTCTACCTCCAGTTTGCTTTTAGACAGCAGGGTTGCCAGTGTTTACAGAGAACCGATCATAACATTGCAGCGGATGGCAACAGGCGTAACACCCGGGCTTACTGCGCCACACACACACACACACACACAGACACACACGGTGGATTTACAGCTGATCCGTGGACACTGCAGCCAGCATGGGATGTGTCAGTGTTGTTATGGGATAATAAAGACGGGCCGTGTGCTGCAGTGTGGCGCTGCTTTATGGCCGGCGTGGCCGCATGACAAGCTGCTCAGGTGTTCCCAGACTGTGGAGTGAAGGCTCAACCATAAATAACATTTGCCACACACAGGGCTGCACGTAATCATGATTCAGCATCATCGTCTTCAGCGTTGGTAGTGAAGACAAAAATGAGCTCATAGCAACCTCTCTCTCTTGCTCTACAGTATCTTCCTCCTCTTTCTCTCTCTCTCTTTGCTGTTTGTCTCCTGCCCTTCTTGACCCCTTTTAACCTGTATTGCACACAACTGCTACCACCCCGTCTGAATGATTTTATTGATGCCTTGCTCATGGGTAGGCCGTCTCTTGTCCGTGTTCTGTATCAGCCAGCTACACTTGATCAGATTCAGATATTTACAGACACCATCAGTTGTAGATGACCTCACCGCCTCTTATTCTTTATTAAACATGAAAGGAGAAAGTACCGGGCATTAGTGTGTCATCATCATCATCTCATCAGGTTTGCTCAATGACCCCAAACTAATGGTCTTAGTTTTATGGTTTCTTTTAAAATAATGGATCAGAGCTTTAAATCTGTAGCAGACGACACATCAAAGTGTTCAGCATCCCCAAATGGACTACACAAGCAAACCACCTGCAGGGTCATCATCATCTCATCTATACTGTTGCCAAGCTAAACAAATACAACATGAGAGAAACAACACAATGCTATGTAATTCAGGAGCTATTAGAACGTGGAAGTTGAACGTACCACAATAAAAGCTTTAACGCATCTTTGTGGATTCCCAAATAGAAATGTTTTATGGCGTAACTATGGTAACGTCTTGTAAAATGTTGTAGAAATCAATACCTATATAAGGTTGGGCTGCAGCTGTGAGCAGGAAGCAAAAAGCCCTCACGCCATTTCCCAGCACATTAATACGAGCGGCCCTGATTGTCCAACCTTGACGTGTCTGAGTGCAGCCCTGGGTCCCTGCTCAGTGAAAACAGAGTGTTGATGAACAGCTACTGCCCCTCCCCCCCTCCCCCCACCCTCTCAAATGACCTCCATTGTGTGTAAGCGACTGTCAGCGCTTATGGAAAGACATGTAGTAACAGACATGCACACTGCAACACTACACCGAAATTTTAATGCAACCAAGGCAGCAGAGAGTGACAGCTGGCCGACTGTCAGCAGGAGAACGCCTTAGCAAAATAATAGTACTATTTTCCACTTGCCAATATTGATCTAGCGTTTCTATCAAGCGAGATCGAGGCCTTTCAGATGCTTATTCTGGAGCTCCTGCACAAAGTGACTCTGTGTACAAAAACAAGTCCTAACACAGATACCGCCGCACTTTCCAGGAGATAGCAGTGTTTTGTGTGTCGCTGTTGTAATCATTTCTGAAGCTCCGGCCGTGATCAAAAGCCACCTCGCCGCCCCCTCCCACCTGCATGTCAGTGTGCCGGGGCAGCCGGATCCTGAAAAGGACTTTTTATTGTGAGTGCACTTTTATTATGAAAAGGTGTTTTGATTGTAACCTTGGAAACAGGCACAAGTGTGTTGGTGATGTGCCAGTCAACAAAGCGCACACTTCAACTGGATGATGTAACCGCAACACTCGACGCCGCTCCGCCAAATTTATGAGGATCTCACAAACTCCTGTTAGTGCTGCAGAGTTACACTCAGCAGGGATTATCAAATGATTTTAACTTGGCCAAAAGCCTCTGGGCCCGCTGCCAAATACTGAGCTGATGTGTGCCATTAAACAGACCTCTCGGACCAAGAGCGGGCCGAAAAAAGAGGGACAAAGAGCCGCTTGTGTATTGTGTGTCTGCGTGTGTGAATGCGGGAGTGTTTGTGAGTGGATGGTCAAACATCCTCCTCTTGGGAAAATGGGAGCTTTGTGCACGGAAAGCTTTGGTGTAAGTGGAGATAAAAGGTGAATCAACATTTACACAGATAACTATGCTGTGTGTGTGTGGGAGAGAGTGTGTGTGTGTGTGTGTGTGTGCGCTTGTGTGCACATCCTGCATGTCTGTAAATATGTTTTATGTCCCTTTATTGGTTGAGGTTAGGAACATGTCTAATAAGTTTTCCATTTTTTTTTATTGGTAATTTGAACCCATTGACTTAATCACTGGGGGAAAAGTGACAAAGAGCAAAAGAAAGAACATGAGTGGGTGAGTGAGAGAGAAAGTGAGTGTGAAATGAGACTGAACAGTTATTAGAATGTATTTAATGTAACTCTGCAAACCAGTTGCTCCAGTGAAGTTTCAGGCTCCGAACATCTGAAGCTCCCAACAAACAAATCTTACCAATCACCATCTCAGTTTGGACAGACAGCTACCAAACACACGCTTAGGCTTCAGTTCTGGACTCAATCTCAGATATGCTCTGATTATTACAGCACTGATTACTGTACTGTGTTAGTATTCTCTGTGCCGGGGGAATCCAGTGACCGGGGTTTATGTAATCTAGGCTGTCAGGTGTGAAGGATAAGATGCGTGTAGGCTGGCTGTTACCACGGAGACAAGCTATGTGATTGACCGTGTGCCGGGGTGTGAGAGATCAGGGGTGGATTATCCTATAGCATGTCTGAGAGGCCGGGAGTGTCACGGCCACACACACACACACACACACAGATATACAGTGTAGCTTCTACACGTGTGTGAAATAGTGAGAGATAGTAGAGGGGGATTGATTGGGAGTCGTTGAAAGGGGGAGAAAAGAGTGGAAATGTCCTTTTCTCTCTCTTTCTACTTAGTTGGCATACATGCTCATGCTTCCTCTCACATGTTGGAGTGTCGAATAGAGAGAACTTGATCAAAATGTAACTGAACACACACACACAAACACAGAAAGTGTCAAACAATGGCGACCACCCTCAAAGGGTTAAATAACACAGGTAGTTTCAGGAAACATCTGAAGCTCCCAACAACAAACAAATGACAGCTGTCGACAGGAATCCTGCCCACATAGTAATCAGATCTAACTTGGCTCAGATTCATCCATTTTGTTTCTTCTCCCATCTTTTTTCTTTCTTTCTTTCTTTTTGTTGTTTTTCCCCGTCTGTCACTGCTCCGGCTGCAGCTACATGTTCAGGGCAAGTCACAACTCCCGACTCCAAATAACTTTGCAGGGGCGAGCAGGAGGGCGAGCAGGAGGACGAGCCGGTTTTTGAACTGGCAGATTTGGATCTCAGGTCTGTGTCCCGGCTGCACAGATTGCATTCACACCTGCGTGGCTACCTGTGACCCACATCTGATCGCAACGTGAGCCGGGCAATATCCGCAGGCGTGTGTGTGGTCTGGTGCAATCGGATTACATTCCAACCTACCGCCCCCATTTAAAACTAGGCTCAACGTGTGTTCTATCTGATCTGGATATCTAATCTAGTGTAAAGTGTAAATGAGGTCTTCCTCAAGTTTTCACCCGTGTTATTAACCGCTGAAGAGGTCAGGTTTCAGTCGTATCTGTTGTGTGGCGGGTTGGACTTGATCCAGGACAGAACCTATTCACTTTCCTTCCTGATGGTGGGGGTGTCATTGTTTTTGGCCCATAACTCTTCAACCAGAAACCATAGAATTGTGTTATTTCCGTGCATCCGCTTGCAGATTTTACATTTTCTTCCCCAAAGCAGTTTGTCTCCTCCTACAATACCACAACAGTGTTTCTCTGTGTATCTCTGTGGTTTGGTCAGTCGACTGTTACCAAACCTTGTGGCCACATGCAGCTACTACTTGTTTAAAAAGAAAGAAAGAGCAATCAATGTTGTCAATAACTAAGCGAACATGGTGCAATCAAAGCTTTGTCGTCCGGTCAATAAGCTGTTACATTTCCTCCTTGATGGACAGAGCCCTAATTGGAGGACGCGGGCTCTCAGGCTGCCATATGCCTCAGGAAAGAGGGGCCAGTGATGAGCAGATATCTCCAGAAAGAGGGCAAGACGAACACGCCAGGGGACAGTCGCAGAATCTCACACTTAACATAACCGGCACGCAAACACACTGTGTGAACTGTGCGCCGCGGTGAGAAGAAGGCCTGCATGCACGTGTTACACTGCCCTATTCTGTGGCGTACATACGGAGCGTATCTCTCCGTCTCCATATCTCCATCTCTGGCTCTTTGTATATACTGTATATGACACTCTCTCCTTCTCTCCGTCTCCCGCTCATCAAATATTCACAGTTGGTCCCATTAAACATTCACCGCCGCAGCGCTGCTACGTTTATCTGCACTCCGCCAATCAGCCTCCAGCCAGTGTACTAGAAGCTCACCAAAAATGAACACACACACACACACGCCGTCTGTCTACACGGCGTGCCATGCGGAAGCCTTTCAGAGAGGAGAGGAGATGTGTGAGGAGGAGGAGGAGGCTAAGAAAGAGGGAGGAAGAAGTAGAAATGCAGAGCGAGAGAGAGAGAAAAGCGGGGAGGTGGGTGAGGAAGTGGTGAGAAATATGAGAGAAAACGGAGAAATGGAAAGGAAGTGAGCCCAAAGTGGTGGGTGGGTGGGGGTGTTTGTGGGTGTGTGTGTGCGTGGGGAGCGATAGAGGAGGAGAGGAGGGTCCACTCTGCAGCCTCGTCCGTGCTCAATGAGAGCAGAGCAGCGTTACACCTCAATAATTCAGCAGCAGCAGGGCGAGTTCCATCAGCCGGGCGGCTTTTTCAGCTCTAAAACACCATGGAGGAGAAATGAAATCAGCCACTCAGCCGCTCTCTGCCGGGGGTGTGTGCGGGGGATTTCATGTGAGCCTTCTGGTTGAGCTCCTCATCACGTTTTAAAGCTGAAACTAGAAAGCATTCAGACGGCGTGGCACGCAGCCCACCTGCCCAGACGCCACCATCCTCTCACAGGGAGGGAAAGTTTGCAAATGTTCAGTCTGCATCTGGATTAGCCTACATTTCAGTTTGGAGCTGGCCTATGGGGCTTTACAGCTTTACAGAACCAGCACTCCGTCGGACTTGGTGACAGTTTATCCGACAACTTGACTTCATCAAAAAGACGCATCAAAGAGCGAGGAGGTGATCACCGCTGGGCAGTAACGATGATCTTTAGAGGCTTCGACAAACTAGCTTTTTGATAGATCTTGGGCTGCTGGAGACGATTAACAACCGTGAGAGAATCTTGAGGAAATCTTTGATGCGTCACTCCAAAAATCACATCCACCTACGATGAGTTTACAGTTTTCATAAGCGAATGTCCTCCGTGCAACAGCGCCGGAAATTTACGTCAAAACATCTCGCAAATCTGCTGTGATGATGCAAATCTAAGGGTTGACTGGCACACACTCCTCCGCTTCATTTCCCTCGACGTATAAGCTGGTAAACGTATTGCGCCTGAGATGAAAGTGAGCTCCATTAAAGGGGGAAACTGCAGACTGATTGACTCTGACTTTGTAAAAGCAATAGCCGGCCGCCTCGTATGAAATGTATTGAGTTTATATTATCCTACAGAGTGTGGATGTAAAGATGAGCTAATGGACTGACTGGGAAATGCAATCTCCATCACCCAAAGGAGCGCCTATGAAGCCTCCGCCAATAAACACACAAACACAACCTCGTGTTTATGCTTAAGGTCTTCACTTCTGCTTCCAGTGATTCTTATCAGGCTGTCTGTTGCCGCGCCGACCTCAGTGTGTACTTTAGTAAACTGGCCCTGGTGTGTTACAGACATCAGCTACCAATCTCCTGCATCAGTCAGTAGCCTGTGACTATGGATACAATTGGCTCTCCCAGCATGTAGATACTGTAGGTCTTTATCTTTAGTCCCTTTTTGCTATTATTCTTTAATATATTTGATTGTACACATGGAAATAAAGATGTATTACAAACTTGGCAGGAGTAAGCAGAGCGGTACTCGAGCCGTATGCTGACACTAATCCTTTACAGGATACAGGACGCCAATGATAGCAGATATTGACTGAAGAAATAGTCCATACTTTAGACACTGTATTATAAAAGCTTTCCTATTAATGCTTTTTGATCTTTTCCATCCGTTACTCATTATATTCAACACACTCTGTAAAATACTGTTAGTGTTTATTGATGAGAAACGTGATGTGAAAAATGGACACTGGCCGACGAAATCCACACGATGAAGGATTAAATAGTACGTCATCTTGACAGTTTGTGTTTGCATCCCTGCACACGTGTGTATGTCAGTGAAAGTGACAGACCACGTGTGCTTGTGTGCGTGTGTGTGTGTATTCGCCTGAGTAACCGCATGCCTGCATGTGACGCCGTACGACGACAGCGACCGAGCCGTAATCACTGACCTCACCACCAGCCAAAGTGCCCTCACTGAGCCACCAGACGGGGCTTAATCCCTTTTATACACACACACAAACACACACACACACATGCACACACACAACACGCAGCCGATGTCAAAAGAAATTTACACACTTCGATTTTATTTCACTCCCCTTCAGGGAAATATATCGCCCGTATATTCAATCAGTTGCGATGCAGCGCGGATCTGCCAGACGTCTGAGGCGACAGTGACTGATTGATCAGACGTCATGCAGTAGCTTAGCGGCGATCCATCACAAACGCCGTGTCAGGCGGGAAAAAACAGCGACTTTTGTGCCCGTTAGGAAACATCGGTCACAACCAGCGGCTGGATGCGAGTTAGTTCATATTCACCGGCTGTTAACTGTTTAACATAAAGTGCCAAGCGTGTTTAGAAGTGAGTTTATTTGATATTCAACAGCTGGACTCCCATTCAACATCAATATCTGTGTTGAGCGTCGGTGAGCCTGATTAGACAGTCCTGCCTCAGCCTCTCCCCAAAACATCCCGCAGGCTACATAACACGGAACTCACACACAAGCAGGCTTTAAACACACACACACACACACCTCAGGTACCTGTTGCTCATGTTCTCGCTCAGTCACATCATTTCAATTAGCAGGGGGGTTCTGACTTTCTTCATGCTACTTCTGCTAATGATGACAAAGTGAAGACGTGGGTAAAAGTAAAACCTATCACATTTCAATTACCCTTTCATTAACAGCTGCTTCGCCTTGGGCTGTGTTTGCACCGTGGGCCCAAAAACCTTCATAACAACATGACGGACAGCCCTTATTTCTCCTTAATTACACCAAACAACATGGCAACTCTCCCACTAGCTTGGTCAGAATGCAACAACGGATATGATTGGTTGTTCGAAATCAAGATCGGGCGCTCTCCATTGGCCTTTCTGAGACCATTTTCAGATCAGGTTATGAGAATTATGGACCAGTCAGCCAGTTGGTATTGGGTTTTTCCATGACCTTCTATTGACCAATCAGACTCAAAAGCAAAGTGTGGAGTGGAATCATAGTGTGTGTAGAATGGGTATATAGACAGGCTGTATGCAACTAAGACTGAGGAGGGAGAGCTGGTGAGAGGGAATGTGTGTCGCTGTGTTTTTGCTTTAATAACAAATAGCATAGATCTGTGTGTGTGTGTGTGTGTATGTGTGTGTGTGTGTGTGTGTGTGTGTGTGTGTGTGTGTGTGTGTGTGTGTGTGTGTGTGTGTGTGTGTGAGAGAGAGAGATAATTGTGACCACAGCCCAGAGAGAAAGTGGTCTCTCAGCCTGTCAGCCTATGGGACGAAGATTTTCACCCCTGCTGTTGCCGGGTTACTAGCTCCAGACCACTGCCAGCGTAGCCATCCACAAGACACACACACGTACGTACACACACAACCCCAGATGTAATCGCCTTCTGAGAAGGCTTTTTAAAAAAAGTTCTTTCCTCAAATCAATCTTTTGTTTACAGAAGAGGGAGAGGGAAAGAGGCTACGGAAAAGATAAGGGTGGAGAGGGGGGGGGAGGGAGGGAGAGAGAGAGAGGGAGAGAAACGGGCAGTTCAGCTGGCATCTCCCTGGGAAAGGAGCAGCTCAACCTTTGGTGGCCCTGACTGACACACAGTATACACACACACACTGAGGGATAAATCAGTGAACACAAACAGGAACCCACATGACACACAAAGGCCAAGACATGAAACTGATACATGTGCTTGGTTTCACACACACACTACATGGCAGTTGGTTGCTACCACACACACACACACACACACACACACACTATGGATTGCAGTGTAACAACGATAGTAACTAAGTGTGACATTGCTGTACGTGAACACACACAGGCTGACAATTAGTGACGACCTTGCAATTGTGAACAGACCTCATTGACATAAGTGACATCATACGACTTTTGAATATTTCACTGTAGAGGTCAACACACACAATCGCTTCAGCAAGGTTCACGGTAACCATAACAACAAAACTGAGCTACTTCCAACTTAAACCCACAGCAAACCGTCACTGCCAAAGAGCCGTGGGCTTTTTTGGGAGCCTCTGCTGACATGTACAGAACAGCCTGGCCCACTGCTCTTAAGGGAATAAACTAACTCTCCTTTGTCTGATTTGAGCAGAGCAGCAGAGCGGCAGAGCGGCAGAGCGGCGGGCGGCGTGGACACCGGCCTCCCCGCTATCAGCTTTCAGGTCACATAGATTCAAGTGTTGGTGCTCGACTGTAACGGCAAGCTACATAATGGATGTGTATCCCCCTGCACTCACCTCTGGCTGAGAGCTTTTTTGTGTTTATAATTTTAGCAGCATACTCCTGGCCAGTGGACTTCTTGACACATCGCCGAACGATTGAGAAGGCACCCCTGGAGCAAAAAGAAATCGATACATTAAATGGCGGTTTGGCGAAAGCACAAAACAACATCCCCCCCCATCACAGCTGCTACGTCCCAGTGAAAGTGCTGTATCAGTGGACATGCATGCATCATACACACCTAAACAAGGGGAAAGGAAGTCACATGCATTATTAATATTGTCTGATATTCAGCGTATGAGACGTGCAAAGAAGTCCTGGCTACTAGAGTGTGACAGGCGAGGGAGAGAGCTTGTTCCATTGTTAGAGGACCCGGTCATTATCTCAGGGAAACATGAGCAGGCTACGGAAAGGAAGGGCGAGTATTAGCCTCTCATTTAAAGGGGAATTCCACTCATTCTTACATGTCCAATTCAGCTCAGGGAGCACTATTTGGCATGTGAAAACCAGACTGGCCGTAGGGCGCTGTGCAAAGTCATAGGAAACTGACCTCTATGACATCACTTGGGTAACCTGCTGATGGTAAAGTATGAGTTTGAACCTGTTCTAGGTGATTTCAACACCTCTACTCTCTAAGGAATGGCTCCATTTTCTAACTTGTAGTTTTCAGACTTACATGACAACAGCCTTAACATACAGGGTCTAAAACTGCATTTCGGCAGGAACCGTCCAACGTCATCAACTACTGCTCTAACGTTTAAAAACCTAATTTGCACAGCCTTCCATCACATACCAGTGTAATGAAACCATCATATCTTGTGAATTGCTCAAATAAGGCAAAGACTAGAGATCGAGTGCATGACCAACGGTTTGAAACTAAAATAGCAGCATGTAACGTCAGCAGTGGTTTTCCAACCCGGGTCCAGCACTGCATCTTATCCACCTCTCCCTGCTCTACACACCACTGATTAACTGGTGTGTGTAGCCAATCAAGATCTGGGAGGCACCAGCTGCTGATCAAGGGAACACACCGAGATTACCTACTCATATATGGGAACATGAAGGGGGGCAACTCCTGCACATCACCACGTCAAAATATTACTCCAATTACATATTTTGGGGACGTTCAAGAGGTTTTTACCCCAGAAATCGGATTCCACCAGTAGGAGGTGCCATAGAGACACGTACATATTCACAGATACTGGATGTATAGATTCCTATCAGGATATAATGATGATTTACATATTGTAATAATGTTTCAGCTGTCAAAACATTTCAGGACAAATGGCTTTTTAAATTCTTGACACTGTCGTTCATCTGAATAGTTTCCCCTGTGACCAATAAACTCAACCTGAAGTCCACCTTTAAGTGTACCTGGCGCTAAACTGCCTCCATTAAAGCCACGCTGTCTTGATGGAGCAGCTCTATTAACTACACGCTGACATTGAACGCAACACGGCGCCTTCGTAGCCAGGATACAACGCAACAAATGGGGGGGTGGGAGTGAGAGGAAGATAAATGGTGCAGTCCGTCAGCTCCATGTGTGAGGATGACACCGAGACTGAAACAGCGCTGCAGCCGGGCGAGAGACGCACGGAGGCGGCTGAATGATTGAGCCACCAGGCAGAATAAGCTCCGCTAATGACTTTTACCTGGAAAATAAATGAACCAACAAGGAGAGCTTGGTGTGCAGCGCGGGTCTTTCCGTGCGTCTCTGGGCTTAGAGGAAGACGCTTACATGCCCGTGAGACAAGCTAACATGGAACGGGGAGGGCGCACGGTCTTCCCCGCTCCTGACAGCTCCTCTCCTGGCTTGACAACAGAGAAGTCGACGCGCGGCAATGGTTGCAACATAAATGAGGGGAAAAACGTGCACGCACACACACCCACCCACACACCACCCACACACACACACACACACACACACATATATATATACACACACACTGTATGCAACAAGAGCAGCCCCGCTAGCGAGTCTTACTTTCCGAGCTCCTCGAACAGCTGATATTCGTCCGTGAAGCGGGTCGACGTAACCACTGTAGACATGTTGAGCGGAGGGAAGAGAGGGGGGAAGACGCGTCTCGCGCTCGGGTTGGTTTCTGGAGGAGGACTTGCAAGAAGGCGAGAGGGAAGAGGCAGATAGGCAGAGGAGGGAGGGAGGAGAGGAGGAGAGGAGGAGGGGGAGAGCGAGGCTGTAGTGACACAGATCGTCTATTAAGAAGAGGAATCACTTACAAAGTGAGAGAAAAAGCGGAAATATGGAGGCCCTTTTTTAAGATTTTGGGCATTTCCTGATGTGAGTATTTTCACAATTTGCTTTATTTGTTTGCACAGCTGTGAGTGCACATGTCCACTAAGTTGAGATGAGATACTTTGAAAGGACAAATTGCTCACTGAGTCGTGTTCCTCTTAACATAAACATGGGTCTTCACACTCTAGATCTTTTCTCGTGCTGCATCGAAACCTCATATGTTTCGGATACAAGCGTCTGCTAAATGACTAAATATAAAAGTATACTCTGAGAAACATACTGTGTAAACAATGATCACTGCAGCTTGATAGCGCAAACCTTAGTGCTTCCTGATGAAGTTAACCTCACTCCTCTTTTCCTTAACCGCCATTTTCTTTTACAATCCTCTCTTTGTCCCTTAGCAAATATTTGCCTGATAAGTGTCTGAGGACGAGGTATTTACTCCTCCTGTGTGCACATCCTGCACATAAACGTGGTCAAAGAGCAATAAACAAGCAACAGGCACAGGCAGAATCTGGATCTGAAGTTTTCCTTATGCAAAGGGATTTAGGGGATTTTTTTTTATTGCTTAAGTGGAAATACTGTATATGTTTTGACAAAAAATACTTTCCATATATAGTTTAAATTCGACTCTAAACTTACACAGAAATGGTATCAGAGTGGGAACTCTTTCCGTTTTCTCGTCTGTGGTAATAGTTGTTGAGGTGGGATGCAAGCCACGCGAGATCTTCCCTGGTGTACCCACAGCTACAGATCCAGGTTCAGTTTCACCATCCTCCCCCTGTCTCTGAGATTTATGTGCACAAAAGTAAAGCTGACATTAGAACGGCTGAGACAGGCAGAATCCCACTAAGACCAAGTCATGTAGTGAGAAATGTGATGGCGCATTTTTTTAGTAGTGGCACAAAGAGATGAGCTGCATGGCCCCAAGATCATTTGAATGATTCCTAAAACGGGGGTCTCCAAAAAAGGGGGATTGTTGTCAGTCTCACCTCAGAATGTTCCAGCTGGGGTGATCAAGACTGGACTGTTTATGTGCACAGCTCTCCACTGTTTTCAATCCTTTTAGGCCTCAAACAATTAAATGGAACTGTTCACCTATAGAGCTTCACATTAGGTTTTTCTGGAGATGGATCGGAGTGCCGTATTTGCCAATGCAATGGAAAATATTGGAGACTTAATCTTGGAAATGTGACATCTGTGTGTGGTGAAATTGATTCACGAGGCATCTCTGGGGAGACATTTTACATTTCTCCTTCATTTTCCCTATAATGGCTTGGGAGCACATTAGCATCCATCAAATAGGCACATAAAGCACAGTTACTGTACAAATGAGCTCCTGCAAAGCTCTGCAATGCTGGAATAAGCCACTGATGACATCCCACTGTCTTCTGTTGTTAGTAGTTACATGTAATGTCCGGTCAGTGAGTCAGTACTGATGTTTGGCTGTGACAGTTACATAGTGCTGTGACACTTCACATAAATACCACAATCACCATCTATGATCATCCTCATCATTATTGCGAATATTAATTCAACCAGTGTAATGTGCCTTGGTGGCAGTCATCTACATTTTGGAACAGCCAATGGGAGCTGACACGCCGATTCGGCTTATATGCAGTTTTAGGGATTTGTATTCTGTGACGGTGCATCATTGTGTGTGCGTGTGTGTTTGTGTGTGTGTGTGTTATGTAATGACCTACTGCGCTGTAGGTTTATATGAGCTTCATGAATATCTCATGAAGGGTATTCATTTTTCTAATTCCTCCTTTTGGCGCTGTGTGTGTGTGTGTGTGTGTGTGTGTGTGTGTGTGTTGTGTAATTATAGACCAGGAAGGGGTTTTATTTTTCAGAAGTCATGTGATCGTTTGGAGAGATTTATAAGGTTAAGATGCATTGATTAATTTGCTTACATTTCAGCGTAATTATAATGATTCTGTATTCCGACATGATGGAAATGTACATTCATACAACTAAACATACAAACAGATGTGCACATTAATACAATGGCACATTTGTACTAATGTGTTTACCATTTGCCGTAGATCAGTTTGAAAAATACAGAAGCACTGAAAATTCCCTGAAAGATCCATAAACAGTTTCCTACCATAAATATATGTATATTTTGGAAATGCGAATTCTGGTTGTTGTTTTTTCTGCTGCTCCTTTTCTTTTTTTGCCTCTGTGCTGTAGCTGCATGTGTGGACATGTGTTTAGAGAGCACTGCTGGCGATTAAGGAGTGTTTTGCAGTGAACACAGGAGCAGCATGAACAGCTTCTGCCATAATTACAGGGAGCCTCTCTGATATGAAAGCCTAATTAGCCAGGGTGCAGAGGTAGCTTCATATTAATTGCAGCGTTTCTCATTAATGTGCCAGCCTGTCGAGTCTGGGGCCGGGGCCGGGCGATGGCAGGATGAAGGTTGGGGCGGTAACAGTAGAGTGTAAGACCTCGAGAGGAAGGATGACTCAGAGAAGGATGGGGACGACAGGGAGATAGGAGGCTGTGGGAGGAGGGAGACAGGAAAAAGGGGGGAGCAATGTTGAAGGAGGAGATGCATGAAACAAGTAAAGACGTATCGGCCTGCACAGCGGTTTAGCCTTATTGTAAATCAAGGACACAGAGATCGTGTGTCTTCCTGTTGCACGCTCACAAGCTGCACTAGCTGTGTTTCAGTTTTCTGTGATAATTGCTGCTCAGTAGCAATAACACATTGTCCTGCTTTCCTGTTTGGCCTGATCCTGCCTCATCACATGACACTGCATTATTTAACATGACGACAACACACACCCACAAACACAGGGCACACAGGGAGCCTGCATCATCCCAAAGCTGTCAAAACATTAGAACAGCTAAAGGGTCGCGCTAAATCACTGCAATGACATTTTGCAAGTATTACTAAAGGATATGAACCCTTTTTTTCATTCTAATGACGATCAGATATTTGCGGTTTGGCATGTTGGCATCGCTGTTTGGCATCAACAGCAGTGACTCAGATCATTAACTTGCGTAAAAATAGTAATACCACAGTGACGAAGCACTCCTATGACTAAACGTCTTGTGTTCAAAATTCGACTTACAGTAAAACCAGTTTAATGGGTCAAACATAGTATCAAGTTTCAAAAAAATTGTAGACACTGTGAAAAAATAAAACCCCACAATGCAAATAAGTGCTGCAAGGGTTTTTCACCTCAATAACATATTTTTTAAGTTTAATTTCAAGGATTTTGAAGGATATGATGTTCCTTTGCATTCAGCTACAACAAAGCTGTGATATAAGATATTCACCCAACCACAGCAGTTATATTCTATGAGCTTATTCCAGGCTTTATTTAAAGTAAACATCAGCAAAGTAGCCAGTAGCTTAAAAGATGCGGTGAAAGGGACAAAACGACAAATAACACTGGTCTGGTGCCGTACACGGAGGCTCAGTCAAAGCCAGAGCAGAACTCTGCGTGCCGTAACAGCTAAGTCTCCTTGCAGCGATAATGCAGACGCAGAGCAGTGTGGTGGAGCCGCTGAGGCCGAGGGCGAGTGACTCATTCAACAAGAATGATTTCAACTTGGCTCACGGCTGCTCTTCGTATCTTCGGAGAGCCTCTCCTTCTCTCCTCACTTGTGTTGACCTGATCACAATATCTCTTTTTGTTTTACTCTCTCTCTCTCTCTCTCTCTCTGCGTGCCTGTCTGTCTTCTTCTCTCCGTGCGTGTCCCAGAAAATGACAACTACCTGACACCCAAAGGTCAAACCCTCCTATTTACTGCTGACCCGCCTCACACTCATGTTGTGGGTGTTGCATAATACAACAGTTTCATTGTTTATCAAATACAGCACATGCAGAGCAAACCTATTACCTGTCTTTGTCAAATACTAAATCATTTGAAGTGTCCCGGGTAAGTTATTCAATAGTACGTAATGGCTGTTTAAGTACTTAATAGGCTGCCATTTACAGTGCAGGCGACTTTTGTTTATGGGTCCCTATCCAGTCAGTGACATAACTCTGCCTCGTTGAATGACTCTTAATATATCACTGTATCTGCTTTTAAAACAGGGATGTGGAGATTTCTTATCCTTTTCTCAGATGCAGTGAGTGAGAGAGAGAGAGAGAGGGGAGAGAGATAGAGAGAGGAAGAGAGGGGGAGAGATAGAGAGATAGAGAGAGCAGAAGCCTATTGTGTTTAACTAGACAGCATCAACAAGTTAGTTATCGTTCATGACAGCAAACTCCCACCCACATGCTACGGGTGTGTGTGTGTGTTTGTGTGTGTGTGTTCACCTCCTCATTGATTTACAGCATCTGACAGTGCTCTACTTCTTCTGGCCATCAGAATAACCTGGGACTCAGGCATGTGGGCAGACTGTACATACAGTATACTGACAATGTTGTCTTCAGTGAATTCCTGCTGTTTACTCAAAGCAGCTTCTCTTATCATAATCTAATCATGCCTTGAGAGGGTTTTGCTGTGTTGAAAGGTGCTTCCAATACTCCAACCTCACCTTTGTGTGATTGGATTAGATTAGAAACACCTTTCAATGCAGTCCAGTCTTATGTAACCACGACTATACACAACCACTGATTCGAATCAATGACCCTCTGACGCGCTGTTAACAAAAATACGAACATTATCAGCTTGTAAGATTTACGACGAGAGTGTTAGATTGGATCGTGTCTAAGTGGCTGTCTTCAAAAAACAAGATATTATAGCGCTTCAAACATGACGGCACTATGCAGCCCCCATGGGGACCTCTCTCTCTTTCCTCCTCCACTCTTTTTATGTAACAGCGTACCACAGAGCTCTCAGCAAAAGTGTTGTTTACATGGCTAATACTTATCATTTGCTCTTCCAAATGAGCAGAACACGAGAGAGGGATGATGAAGAAGATGAGGAAGGGGGTGGGTTTGCCATTGGGAAATAGGCAAATGGCTGAGGGATAGACAGATGGAGAGAGGGAAACAGAGAGAGAGAGAGAGAGAGAGAGAGACCAGAGGGGGATGTCAGGTCAAGGCAGGGCAGCTGAATATTCATTATTAAAGAAATCTGCAGTTCTTGTGTTGTTACTGCTTGTTGGATTACTGCTGACACATAGACTGTATATAAAGACATAACCTTTACCTTTAGATATTAGATATTGAGCTGTAATATATTTTGACACGCGTTGTGATAATGTGTACATAAGATTAACACAGCCAATTTTGATATTAATGATTTTATTTACATTATATCAACAAGTTTCCTGTCCTTTATATCAGCTAAGATAAGTCCTGAGAGTAATGTTGGTATGAGCTGCTGTGCTTTACTGGGTTTGTCATTGCTGCAGGACTGGACGTGGTGTTAGGGGTCATAGGTCGTTTGAAGGCCTGCAGAGTCTACATGTGTATAACCCCTGAGAAGTAAACAACAAGGTGACATTTGACAAAAGCAAACCCCTGAGGATTTCTTTGGGTTGTCCTGAAAGGTTACGCTCAGATGATTAGGGGATGAGACACGGAGATGTCACCCTCTGTATCTCTCTCCCTCTTCCCACACACATCTCTGCAGGCCTTGCACGTGTTCTTTCTCTTTGTGTTAATCAAAAGAAACACGTGAATACAGTCATATGCACCGACAGTGACACACACACACACATACAGATGATTCTCCTTACAGTCCAGTAGTGTTTCTAAAATTACCCTGCAGCTTGGCCACAGGATGGCGAGTGACTCAGCCTGCTCAGCAATTTGCACACATCTCTGTTTGTCCAGACTGCCTCTTTGTCAGCGTCCTTGTTTGATTGTGGATCCGTCCTGTCTGTCTGACCTGCTTGTTTGTCTGCCACTTTGCATTAGCGTTATTTGTCTGCCTCTCCCTTTATCTCTCTGCTTGCTTCTCGCTGGTTCAATCAATCTTGTTGGAAGACATCTAGAAGAAGAAGGTGTTCCTCTGCAGACGTGAACCCACCTTCTTGAACAGGGCTTTTATTTTGCATACCTTGCAGTGTTTCAGCTTTGTCTTCCTTTCTTTCCTGCTTTCTTCCTCCTCACTTTCCCCCTCATGCCCCTCCAGGCCAAGCCAGGGGCTCCACACCCCACCATGGAGCTCAGGGTCAGCCATGGGGTCATCTGGTGGATTCCTGGCCACCACAGCTGTCTGGTTGTATTCGGCCAGCCTAGTCAGCAGATGTTTCACCACCTCTGGACGTGCCTCTGCAAGGTCTGACCTCTCATAGGGGTCAGAGGTGACATTAAACAGCCACACTGACTTCCTTCTCTCTCTTCGCTGCTTCTCTAGGCCCAGCCACCTCTCTGGGCCACCCGGCAGAGCCTGTGGTGGTATCCAGTCCCCGTCACCCACGTTGCCTGTCAGGAGCTTCCAGTCTCCAGCTCTTATTGCTGACCTTACCGCCGTGTCCCAGATTCCAAAGCCGTTCAACACCAGAGCCCTGCCATGTGGCTCATCAGGCCTCCTGAACACCGGGTCGATGTTAAACAGGATCTCAGTACGAGGACAGGTTAGGTCCTCGCTGATGGCTCCCCACACGTCATGACCATCTAGGTCAGGACTGGACTGCACAGCCCCGGCCAACCTCAGTAATGTGGGATACCAGTCTGAAATATGGATCAGTGCCCGGCTGATCACACCTTTCCTCTTCAAGAGTGGACTATGGACAAAGCCCACAGCTCGCACACCCCCTTCCCAGTAGGTCCCCTTACCACCTCTCAGAGGCCAGTTGCTCCCCCCAGAAAGTGGCTGCCCACCATTATCAGATGAATAGATAACTACAGAGTTTTGATATAAGCCGGTAGAATGCAACTCCTGGACAACTTCTCCAACACCTCTGTCCAGGCAGCTTAGCATGGCTGCATAGTTGCGCCTCAGACGGTTTTCCATGGAATCATACAGGTGCAGAAAATGGTCAGGCACCTGCAGGGGGGTGTGGACAGCCTGAAGGGACAGGTAGAGGAAGAGAGGAGTATTGGGGTCGTGGCTCCTCAGGATCTTCTTCACTCTGGTTGAAATGAAGGAACAGGGGAGATTTTGACACATCTGTCCGACTTGCTGTGATATAAAAAGAGTTCATTGCAAAAACCTGTTGGTGGCGCTGTTCTGGAGAATACTCACCTGTCAATGTAGAGCAGAGTGGAGTAGTTTCCAGTCATCTCCCAGGCAGGTTTGTCTCCATCATGCAGGTCAAATCCACAGGCTTCAGCCCCATCGCAGCTCTGATAGGTGAAATGGTCTCCGCTGCCAGTCAGAGTGCCCAGGAAACTCTGGAAGCCGCGGCCAGTGGGCAGGCAGCCCGGCCTGCAGAAGCCCAGGTGCCATTTACCCACCATGTGCGTGGCATATCCAGCTTCAACCAGGCGCTCCGGTAGGGTGGGAGCGTCAGGGGGCAGGCAGAGGGGCTGGCGTGGCCGGATGATGGAATGCTGGAGGCCAGTGTGAATTTGGTAGCTGACACACCAAAATATAGGGAGAGTGTGATAAGAGATGAGAGGAAAACACAGCGTCTGAATGAAATCTGAGACTGAGATCTTAGATTAAAAAACACACACTTATTTTACTACTTTCATAGAGTTGCTGTGATGAAGGGGTATAAATCATTTTTTGTTGTCAAGATTTCTATCAGAAAGCTTGAATTTGTATTTGATGATATTTAATGTTTGGTACACAGTTTTGTGGTGAAAACAGACATCATCATGCATCATCACACAAAAGAAGAAGTGGCTTTTGATTAGTTTTGATACTGTTTTAATGAAAAGCTGTGGTTGACATCTCCAGTAGACTACACGGTGATACTATAATAAGATTTGTTTTTGTTTTTGTGGCCATTATCATGATGCTAATCCATCAACTTTTATTTTGAAGTTTAAAAAAGGGATTTTATTTCTGTAATTATACACTTGGAAAATACTTTTTATCCAAAAATCAGACTATGAGAACATTTTGTTCCAGTCACTACATTATCTACATATGGCATCTCTTATTCCTTTTTTGACCTTTACATGTACTGGAAGTTGTCTCAACATCATTATAGATGTTATAATCTGCAATTTGTATTGTAGTAATGAGATCAGGTTCAGTAGAGGTTCACAGGTTTCCCAGTGTGAACACATACAGTATCATGTAGTAATGAGATTGTGAGAAGAGTCACTCACCGCCCGGTCATTAGCTGACTGCGAGATGGTGAGCAGATGGGTTGGACATAATAATTTTCCAGTTTGACCCCCTCTGCTGCCAACTGGTCCAACACCGGGGTGTGAATGTCAGAACCATGGTACCCAATGTCCGCATAGCCCTGGTCATCCACCATGATGAAGATAAGATGTGGGGGTCTGGGCCCGTCTGAGCCCAGAGCTTCATCCTCCTGAGCTTCACTCATGCAGCCCAGGCCACTCAGCAAGGTCGCCACCATCGCCTGTAGCAGCGCAGAGCAGACGCCTCCCTTCATCTCCACCACTTTGTAGCTATCGTGAGCAGAATCCTGCTTATTTGCTGCCCTGCTTATCCTGCACAGCCGGCGACTCTGGAGCGGGCGGACTGCTGCTGCGCTATCTGCGCAGATTTATGTCTGAGAAGCAAATCCAGAAATCTTACCTGTCCATTAAGTTTGAGTGGTGGTCTGCTTCTGAGGATCATTCTGAGCTGAGTGAGACGGTGCTGATCCGGTGCCAGCAGCAGTGGGTGGAGAAAAACTGCTGTCTCAGGAGATTGGCAAGAAGTTTGTAGTGTGTGTGTGTGTGTGTGTGTGTGTGTGTGTGTGTGTGTGTGTGTGTGTGTGTGTGTGTGTGTGTGTGTGTGTGTGTGTGATGTGTGACAGAGGGAGAGCAAGAGAGTGAATCTTCCTCGTAGCAGCACCATGTTACATTCCTCTACCTCTTCATATGATGGGTGGAAAGGACTGGGCAACTGAAAACACACACACACACACAAATGGGCACACAGCCAGGTAGTATGCAGACAGTATAGACAGACACTGAGGCTGAAAATAATAAGTAATATGAAAGCCTCTCTTCGTTACCTTGGTCAACCTACAGCCATAAACACCATAAGCAAAGCTACGTCAAACACACACACACACAGGCACTCACACACTTGTTTCTGGTGCAGACGAGCAGAGGAAAATCGATCCCCCCTCATTTAGAAGGCTATTCTCATTCTGCATTACAGAGGCTTTCAAAAGAACAACGTGTCAATACAAACATCTGTCTTCATCGTTTACGCCACAGACAGTATTGATCAGTTTAGATACATCTAAATAATTATGCTGTACAAGAGTAACTGCATGCTGATCAGTCATTTCCAGTAAAGGCTGAATGGGAAATATTGTAAACAGAGTGCTGCACATACAGCAGAGACATTACACTAATAACAGTCAGTGTTTTTAAATTAAAGGCTGTAATGTAGCCCCAAATTAAACAGAATGATCCCAAACTCCGATGCACAATCCTGGTAATAATGCCATTACTGCCATTGACGTCATCGTTGCTCCTCTTAGAGAACCCTTGACTGCTTGATTGTCTCCATTTACAGATCACTAAACTACAAAAACCATAATGAAAATCAAATCAACCTCTGTCATCTCTCTTTGCTCTGCTCCATCCTGCTCAATTAAAAGGGACGTCGGACAATAATTACGGCCCTGGCGAAAAACAATCTTGCGGAGGGACATCCGGTGGTGTGACGAGAAAGCGTATCGACCGGGGAGAGCTCTTAGCCTTCACCTCACAGCCATCTCCTTCCCATAATGCTGAGAGGAAATCGATGCCTCAGATAGGAGTCCATTTCCTACAGTGTAGAAGCAAACTCGTGTTGCTTCACCCTGTGGGAAATTTCACAGGCTTTTTGCCCACAGCCAGAGTGCAGCGGATGCGGGAGAGATCGAAATCAAGGGCAGGAGAAGAAGCGATGAGGATGAGGTGAGAATGAGGTGGATAGATAGATAGAGGGAGGAAGGGGTGAGAGGATTGGATGGGAGGTGGGAACTCTGTTCACCAGGAACTTTCCACAAAAAGGCCCCTGATAGCTTTGTTTAACACTTTTTCTCATTGTTTTGCAAGCAGAAGCACAAAAAGGTGACGACAGAGCAGCTAAATGCGTTGCTGTTTGTCATGCTGATGTAAACATATGTTAACAAATGCAATGTCTTTGGAACTTTCTGCACCTCTACAGGCAACCAGAACAATTTACAGTATAGCCAAGTGTGTGCATATATGGATAGGCGTAATCTCTCTCACTGTGTGTGTGTCTGCATGTATGTGCATGTGTGTTATGGAAAAGGCGGCAGCGCAGGGTAGAAAGGAGTAGGAGTGGGTGTGATTTATTCATGACGACGAATAAGTGACTCACTCGATCTGGAGGCACTAAAATGGGGGAGTGTGTGTGTGTGTGTGTGTGTGTGTGTGTGTGTGTCTGTGTCTATGTCTGTGTCTGTGTCTGTGTCTGTGTCTGTGTCTGTGTGTGTGTGTCATATCATTTTCAAACCCTGGTTCATATTAAAGCTGTACTAATCCCGTGATTTTGAGGACATTCGTGTGTGAACTAGGTCACTGGCTTTTCTTGTTTTTGGACGTTGTAGCATGCTGGAGATATTTGATGTTCACTTCCCAGGTCCCTAAGCCTTTGAATGGACCTCTAAACGCTGAACTTTACCCTGAAACTTTTATTTTTGTATTGCTACCCTATAGTAACTTGTGGCTGCATCAGTTTGCAGTTCCATGATGGAGCAGAGAGAACGTTACAGAGACCAAACATTGATTACTGCAGCCTCATATGTACGTATATATATATACGTCTACCAGAATGTCTACCAGAATGTCCACACGTCTACCAGAATGTCCACTGTTAATACAGTATTTATGTCCATCAGCTCACATCTTGTCCAAGTCTGCATCATACAAGGACCTACATGGCAGTGTGGAGGTCGGTTGGAGCTGAAATATAGCCTTAAATATAACAACTGGAACATTTGCGGTGAATGCAGTTTAAATAATTTCTCCATAAAACCGAGCTGCACCAAAGAGGCGAGACAGACGTTCATTTAAAGCACATTAGAATGCAGCATCATACATATTTAAAGTCCTTAATTTTGATGGCTAATATAACTTGACAATTTCCATTACGGTGACACACACATACACACACACTGAGGCGATGGGTGGTCCATAGTTCCAGTCCCTCTCACAGTGAGCCTGAGACGTCGCACGCATGTCGTCACTCCCATCAGCCTTGAGGACGATGCTCGACAGTGACCTTCGCCATGCCGCTGCTCCTGAAATACTCCAGGATCATCTTCCAACCAGTAGAAACCTTATCCACTCTCTATTCTTCTTACTTTACTCAGTGATGGAATGATGATATGGGGCTGAGGTGGGGGGTCAACCATTCATCACATCAGACAGAACATCCACACCAAGGATGCCAGTGACCTTATGTCAAATTCACAAAGTTTTGGGGGGAAACTTTCTCTCCTTGTCGTTTTTTCCCCAGCATTTCCGTGACTCAAGCACAGACTGAGGTCCGTCCTGTCCGCTTGTCCCCTGAGGAGACTGAGGGTTTGACTCATCAAAAATAAAGAAGGATTATACAACCTCTTTCTGTGTGTGTGTGTGTGTGTGTGTGTGTGTGTGTGTCTGTGTCTGTGTGTGTGCTGTCTGCAGGGGATGGAGTCAGAGGAGAGTGCCACCCTGAGGATTAAAGCAACAATGCATGCAGACTGAGGGGGAAAAAGACGCCCGGGAAGCAACAACACAGAACAGGACTGTTTCTCCTAAACCAGGTGGATCTGTGGCCTAGAAATCTGAATACAAGACACAATTTGACATATTTGTGTTGTTTGAATGAAAAGAGCCAATAGTACAGTGTGTGTGTGTGTGTGTGTGTGTGTGTGTGTGTGTGTGTGTGTGTGGGAAGCAGCGAGATTACTCTTATCTTGTTGTGCGAAAGAATCTCAAATATTTCCAAAAACCAGCATAGCAACCAAAGATGGGAATTTTAAGCACGGGTTTGTCTCCTCAACCAATCAGATCCTTTGGCTGGAGTTCCGTGTTGTGTAACAAATTCTTACGGCAGATGGGCCGCACTATTGTTTTGCATGTGAGTTAAAGTTTGCAGGTTGACGAGAGGCCACCTGGTGTAATGTCGCCTGTGTGTCATGCAGCAGCCAACAGAGGGGAAATCAGGCGGGAGGCGAAGAGGGGGACAGAGACGCAGAGAGACAACAAGACTCAAATCATGACTGCAGTACAGGTGGTATAATAAGGTGAAGTCAAATTAATCATTAGGATTACAATTAGCAGTAAAATGTGCTGAAGTCCAAGGGAAAGTCATCGCTGAGAAGTCAAAGTCACATCTCTGAGAGTAAAGATAAAGGATTTTCCCCGACAGGATAACACACAATATAAGATTAAAGTTAAAGGTGCTATGATGCTGAAATGCAGAAGCACAGCCAGATGTAAGGGGCTAATATTCATTCAGGCATTGCCTCCGTTATGATTCAATTCGGTCAAAACATGTCATTCTCTGCAGAAAGGTTGGTTCAGATGATTCACAGACTTTAAGAAATGTAAAATGTCAGAAACACATTTCCTTCAAACTGAGCTTTATACCCTGACCTTTTGAAAATGGGAGGTTCTCTCAGGTTACTTTAGACGTGTTGGCCAAAAGAGCATGTCCAAGAAAGTAAAATGTGTCAAAATCACACTGGAGCATTGTCTTCTGCATGGTGTGTCGGTATTTGGGACATTACTGCTTAACTTCATATAAAATAAAACCCTCATCATCCTGATTTTCTTAGAATAAACCAACACACAGCCGCGTTGTGGCCTTTTTTTTAACAGTTCAGCCTACGTCATGTTGTTAATTAGTATGTTAGTCTCAGTTTCACCTCGTGTGAGCCTGGAGGCCGTAGCTGGCAATGGCTGGCGGCAGCGGCTGGCATGCTGGCACAGATGGATCGGTTAAAAGGTGCTGGGTCTGTGCCTGCTGCTGCTCAACAAATATGTCTGTCCCAATATTCCCGGGAAGTCATTAAATAGGGAAAATTAGAGAGAGAGAAAATTACTAAAGGCTGGCTGCGGTTGAAAGGTGGGGGGGTAAAACCAATGGTAGATGGAGAGAGAGACACGAGTGGATGAACTGGTGGAACAAGAGAGACCAGAAGCTGTTTCCTGGCGTTATACTTTTCCCATGTCCACAGGAAAAAACACTCCGCTTCCTCCACTTCCTGAGTGCAGCGACAGTCGGGAAGTCTTTGCCGCGCCCTTATTCACTAGTTTAACTCATTTTGCTGCCACCGCACAATAGAAAACATATGGGGGGAAAAAACCATAAGCAGCCACAGGGGAGAGCAAACTGCGGCTCTGTGCCTTTGCTCATCTGACCTCTTTACTTTCTTTGAAAGACATCCAACTTCTTTCCTGGGCAGAGTGACTTAGCAGACCTCTTCCTGACTTGTTGGAGGCCTCGGTGAGCCACAGGTTTCTGCGGGAAGGTCTTTTTGTTTAGTTTTGACACGGAGGCTGGCAGTACACAGCACATACGTTAGCAGGACATGCCTGTAGAATGTCCTGTCCTGTTGTGTTTAGGATTTTACGACACTCGTCTGATAGCTTTATAGTCAAGTCTCTCAAGTTTACTGTTGCAAAGTTAAACACAGAACAGAAATACTATTTTTAAACGTGTTTGTCCTACAAGACAGGTCGCAGCTTTGTTGAATGTAAAGTAATTCATTTGGAGCCACTTTCTGAGTAATGGCTTTAATGGTGGTTAATAAATCATTTATTGGCTTAAGATCAATAAAAAGCTATTTATAACAACAGTACTTGTGTTGGCAGGTTGTAAAATGAGCTACGGCAAATTAGTTCATTTGTTTCTTCAGCTCTTCAGTTCAGATGGAACCTGTCCAGCTTCTTTTCCATCCATTTATTAACGTTTTTTTGCTACATATCAACAACTGCAAATTTGTTCATTGTGGTTATATAGATCATCACAGGTCAGAAAGTGAGGACTAATTGATTTGTACTAGCTATTATTTATGAATGATTAGGTACGAACAAACTAATCTAAACTTAACTAAAGAAATCTCAATACTAATAAGATAAACTGCAAAAACTGAAACGATATCTCTGCAGGAGGCCAACCACCTATAATTCACCACTAGAGGGGGGCAGTGGTACAACTGAGCTGCAATGCCATGGTGGTGTTCTGTTATTCTTCACAGTTCCCTCTTTCCCACCTCAGCGCTGATCTGATATGAGACGGATCAGTCAAAGCTGTGCCGTGGGATCTCTTGCTTTCAGCTGCAGTGATTTGTTAGATCTAAATGTGACTGCAGGAAGCGAGGATGACATTGTTGGAAGTCTCTGACCCAGGACTGCACTTGGTTTTTATCCTGAGGTCTGGAGACAGCTGCAGAGCACGGCTGCCAAAGAAGGCAGCTATCATTGGTCACCTCCTGCTGCATTGATAATAGCAGAGGGATCATCCAGCCTCTATCAGCGGGTTCAGAGGCCTGTCAATGACCCAAAGGAGAACACAACATAGTTAAGAGAAGGTTACAGCAAGTTTAAGGCTCCTGGAGGGACTATTTGAGCTGTGGAGATTGATTTGTGTCCGTATTTACATGTGTTGATTTCATTTATAGTGTTTTAATTATTGTGTTTAGCTGTACAGTACCAGCGAGGAGAATTATCCAAGCATGAGAGAGAGAACCAGAGAAAGAAGGAGCTGAGAAAGACCAAGACATACAGCACATAAATCACATTTATGGATGATTTGGGATCAGTTTCTCAGGAATGACACGCAGGATCGACTCCAACTTTTCTGTGTGTGTTCCTAAACGCAGTCCCAGACCTCCTTCTAAATTAGTTACTAACCATACAGTGAATTCTGGGATTAAACCCAAAGACATCTAAAAATTACAGCTGCTGTATGTAATTAGATCTGATTTGGCTTCGGAAAAACCCTAGAGGCCCCAAAATACCACAATTCATCACAACGGGAATAACTTCATGGTGAATTATGTGGAGTGCAGGACCGGGGCGCAGCAGGTACAAAAGAGGGGGTCAGATTTTCACCATGACTCTGATGCAAAATCAGTTTTATCCTGTAAAATTATATTTGCACTTGTTTTCATGTGCAAACTTCGAGAGGGCAGTGAGTATAGTGTTTGGGACATTACGCCAAAGAAGATCAGTCAAAATATAATGCTGACATTGAGAAATAGTAATATTTCACTCAGTTAGGTTCTCATCTATACACAAAGACACTGAAACTGGATTGGGTTTCATCCGTGTGAACCTGACTTCATAAAACAGTAAAGCTCGAATGTCCAAGCACTAAAGATCAAATAGAGTGTGTGTGTGTGTGTGTGTGTGTGTGTGTGTGTGTGTGTGTGTGTGTGTGTGTGTGTGTGTGTGTGTGTGTGTGTGTGTGTGTGTGTGTGTGTGTCTGTGTGTATATATGTCAAATGCCAGGACTCTTCTCCCTTCTGGCCTTCCATCGCTGCGACCACATCCAAGAGTTTGGCTTGCTGTAAGAATGTGGGGTCCCATTGTGATGGATGCCTGGGCATTAAGATAAAGCAACATGCGGTGAGGTAAATCCACATCAGCCTGTCTGCAAAAACAGATATTATCAACATGCCACTGTGATTTTTATCACAACGGTCTATACCACAGAAATGCTGTGTTTGGATCATGCAAAACAATGAAACATTTATCATGCATGATATCCTGTCTCTGTTCAACCTCTTTTTTGCAGTCAGGTGATAAATCTCCCAGTGGATTCATTTCAACACGTTTCCAATAAAAATTCTGTAGCACTGAGGTATGATATCACCACAAAACTCAACCTCCAGGTATGAGAAACTGGCTGTGACTCTGCAGAACATACTACTGACCTTGATGCTGTAAAGCCAGATATGAAACAATGTCATTTTGATGCTGTGAATGTGAGCTTTCCCTTTGGTCTACAGAGGAGAAGGCAGCGCGATGGTGCTGGTGGTGTCCTATTTTTGGAGGGGCTATCAGTAAACCCAGTGCAGAGGTCTGAGTGACAGGACAAGTGTTGTACTAGACCCTCCCCTCACTCATTTTGGGGATGGCATTCCTCAGTGTAAGCAGACCCAGACTGCCCCATCCCATATTTCTGTCTCTCACTCACTTTGCTGTGATGGTTGGCCCGCTCTGGGCATGGGTGGGTGCAAAAAAGAGTGTGTGTGCGTGCATGTGTGTTCAGGTGTGAGTGTTGGCCTCGGAACTGGACTCAGAGAGAAGTCAGCGCCTGGACAGTGTGGCAGGCAAAGAGCAGGTCAGAGCTCTTGGAGGGGGGCCTGACAGATGACAATGGGGCCAACACACTGAGGGCCCCCAAACAAACAAACTGAAGGAGCAGAAAATAACCAAGAAAAAGAAGAGAAACTAAAAAAGAAAAGACAGCGAGAAAGAAAGAAAGAAAGAAAGAAAGAAATAGAAAGAAAGAAAGAGAGCAGAAAAATGGTCGCCGAGGAAGTGATAATTACTTTGTCCGGTGGAGCACCGTGGGGTTTCCGTCTGCAGGGAGGTGCGGAACATGAGAAACCGCTACAGGTAGCTAAGGTAAGACAAGTCACTCCACAGGCTGGAGGGGGAGGGGAGGGGGGGATCATCACTGAATCATTTTAAAGGTTTGCTGAGTGGAAAGTAAATGCAATTCTTCCCTCAGTGGACAGCCACACTTAAAGAGAAGTGCTGCATCAGCTGAGATATATTAGGTAGAGATTTGAGGAGCTGTGAATGAAGTTGAAATGGAATATTGGCTGTCATGCATGGTTGGTTTGTGGCCTGAACATGAGTCATCGTCTTGTTTAAGAATGGCGTTCATGTAAAGTCACACTGATGATTGATTAGGCGAAGTTTAGCAGGGAAAGTAAGGCAAACTGTTGGCAGCATGTCCTGATAAGACTCCAGACAGTTCAAAGGTTGTCAAAGTCAAACTGTTAGTGTTGCTAATTAAACCCATACTACACACTTGGTCATTTTTATTTGCCTCTTATTAACTTTGTAATGTGTTACGAGTAAACAATGGAATAGAGATATTATGCAGGTTTGGGTCATAGTTTTATGGGATCTGATGATTTTGCTCACCTAGCTTATAGATACTACACACAGTTCCCTCATGGTCACATTTGCTTTTTTACTACTGAACGAGGTATGTTTCCATTACATCAGTCGTATTTCAGTAAGAAGCTCAAATCACTCTGGCGATGCTTGTTCCAGTTTAAACTGGAGACTTAGCACACCGAATGTGGTAACAGTAGATACCACATAGCAGTCCAGTCAGTGTCATCGTCATCATCCTAGTTAAACTAGTTCTTACGATCACTGATGTACAGGCCAGAGTGAAGACTGCAGCAACGTAACACATTGCTTCAATTCAGTATCAAATGCTTTCTCAGATGGTAATTGAATCACCAGTCAACCTGATGAAAAAAAATATCCGGGAAAGAAAATATTTGAGTTTACAGCTCTTAAGCCTCCTTGCTCGAAACAACGGGACATTTTAACAAAGGTTTGACCAATAAATTCAACTTTAGCGTGGGCGTTATGAGTGTTAACATTTGAGAACTGCAGCCTCAAAAATATACAACCAAAAATTTGACCTAACTGAAAATGTACAGCAACAAACATTACATCAAAATAAAGTCTTTATATAGATCTCATTACAGGATAGGATACTTCAGATTGTAGTACGCGTCCACGTGCAAACAAATACCAAACAATACACAGAGACATGCTGTCAAACACACATACTGCATAGACTTTAACTAAATGTTAACTGAGCAAAATCACTTTTCCAGGTGGCTATTTTTGGCATTGAAGCTGCAGGTCACTAGGTCAGCCAAGGTGTGTGTTTCAACTCAATACTCAAAAATTAACCTCATACACTATTTTTGTATCTGTCAAACTCAATATCTTGCGGTTCCGAGAGAAAACATATAAACTGATCTAGAGTGTCACATTCACGCCCCTGTGCCCCACCGCTTTGTTCCATTTGGTTCTTTTTGACTTCTTTCAAAGAACAGATCATCATACTAATGGATCCAATTATCAATCTTGCACAATTTTCCTACCATGTCTGTCTCAGCGAAACAATTGCTTCATATCATGGTGCTGCTGCAGTCTTTGGCATGTTTGTTCCTCATATTGATTCAGCAAGAAGCCCACTTATTCAGAATGTGGTAATAAGTACGCAAGAGTGCCACAGGACACCAACTAACCTTTATGGAGGCGGACAGCTGTGTCTGTCTAACCAGCCAAAACAGCATGCTCCTTCACCCCTGAGAGCGTGGAGGTGCAATCATGTCAGGTCTCATACTAAATGGTCCCTAACAGGTGGAGCTGTTTGGGGTTTCACTGACAGAGCTGAACTGCGATTGCTCGGTTTGTGCCTGTGTGCATTATTATATGTCTTTATGTGTCATTTATATCAGTCAATGCGATGTCTTGCAACCGCAACATTACTGACTGACTGAATAACTGACACCCTGTACCACAAACACTTTAAAAGGCTTAGCTAAATGGAGACCTGGGATTTCATTACAGTCACACCAGAATAGCTGAAAAGAAAACTAATTAGGTCAACCTATGCAACCCTTTCTTATCACTGCATTGTTACATGGAGTATTAAATTATTCTAAATGAATGTCTTTATAGACTTGCAATCACTGTCTTTGAATGATTTGAAACATGTGCTTTAAATTTATTATGAAATATCTTGAAATGGCTTCCAAAGACCTGAGGTAATTTAGGTGGGCATAATGCCATAGTCCTAACAGAGCTTGGGCACAAATAGAAGAGCACCAAATGAAGATGGCTGCTGGCTGGCATTTCCTAGTTAAAGTGTGTTTGAGTGATCCACTTGAGCTGCAATATGTGGCACATGTCTGCAACAAGATCCAGCTGTCAGGACAAAACCTGCACTGTGTCAAGCACAATCCCCACGTAAGACAAGACCGATTTCATTTTCTATTCGCTCTGAAAAACAGGAACACCGTATATATCACCCTCATATCTCTGATCTCTCTCTCAGAATCCAGATTACAGCTCTCCACATCAAAGGTTTTTACCACATCAAAACTGATTAAATGTGGAGTTGTGTGAGTTTTTGTCTGTGTATAACTTTTTGTTTTACCTTCTGCAGATACGTAAACGCAGTAAGGCATGCAGGGCTGGACTACGTGAGGCTGATGAGCTGGTGTCCATCAACGAACAGCCATGTGCAGGATTATCCCATGGCCAGGCCATGGAGCTCATCGACAGCTCCACAGGGATTCTTCACATCCAGGTCAAAAGGTCAGAGGCACAAAAGTATTATGATCTTACCAGTGGAATCATCCATCCAATGTAATCAATAAGACAAAATGCCATAAATAACATGCTAAAGTATAAGGTTCTAAATTTTTTATTTTCAGTGTACTTGTATAAACATACATCCTAACATGAATTAAACTTCAGATTAATAAAAACTTCCAGTGTTTGTGTATTACAGTCCTAGCAACTCTGACATCATCACTCTATGCACCCTCCTGAGGACCCTCACTTGGATTCATCAGTATGTTAAATACTGTCCTTGTTTGCAGAGCACCTGCTGGTTTTCAGTCTGTGGTGCTTGTGACCCGTGCCCCATCTCCCCGTATAGACAAAGAGTACTGTGCTGCTTTGCGTACCCTGTCACCCAGCAACCCCCAACATGCTCCAGTCCGCGAGATCCACCGTAGCCAATCCTCCTTGACCAGTGGGTTAACATCTCCACCAGGAAGTGAGGCATACTACGGTGAGACTGACAGTGATGCAGATGTGGCAGGGTATGAGAGGCAGCGCCGACAGAAACGTCGCAGTCCCAGCAACTCCACCCCTGGGAAGCCATCGGGACGAGCCTCACCAGAGGGTGGCGAGACCTCAGAGATGAGTGGCTACGACAGTGCTCCAGACGCACAGGTTTACCCCGATTTGTTGGACGGACGTGCAGGAGGAGATGAAGGAGGAGGACTACCAGGGGTGGCACGGAGGGAGGTGGTTTACCAACCTCCTGTTCCAGGATTGTGGTCCTCCCAGACATCCACTGAGACCTCCTCCATCATCTCCTCTGCAGATGACCAGGGGCCACGGGACGGAGCGCAAGAGGAAGACAGTGGTTTCCTTGAGCCATCCAATGTGCCACTGGTGTCCCCAGAGAGGGCAAAGGAGGCCTTAATGCTGAGTTCTCGTGACCAGCTTGTGCCCATGGTGGGGCCTTTAAGCAAACCAATAGATGAGGAGCTTACAACAACATACGTGGAAAAGGCCAAGCAAGCCAGTAAGTAAAGGAAGAACAATGACAGACCTGGGCTTCACACTGAGGTCACTGGTTGGTTCAGGTGTTGATATCTTTTTCATACCAACATTTGCCAGCCTACAGATCATCAAATCAAATTAATCACAATAGCATCACAAGTCATAGCATACTGTAGCTTTTTTTAGTTATGGGCCTTTAACTGGGCCCATTATTTTATGACCTTTGATGTAGAAAACCAACCCGTGTTCGCCAAACCAGCACAGGTTTTCTTTTAGTTTAGTAATTCCTAGAGTCAACCTGATCTGGGCCTCTTAAGGACACAGCAGATACAGTCATCTATATTTACTTCTGGTTCTGCGGTGCAATAGACTGGGTGAACATCATGGGAGCTCATAAAAAGTATCTACAGATTTTCGTGGGTGTCGTATAGCAAAACAGGGAGTCTGTGAGGAAGTCTGAGATATGTTTTGAAATACTCATTGTGCCACTATTCCACTCTCAACACAGTCAAGATTTCTGGACCCATACGTTGGATGGATGCGCCAATTAGCTACTATGTCACCAAAACATTTCCTAATTAATGGCTATTAGTGACTAGTTCCTGTATATGAAGTATTTTGAAGAGAGGTTGTTAGTGACACAGAGCTGAGGGACAGCACTCACACGGATCAAGAAATCTTTCTTGCTTGTTATCTTGTCCATCATCCCATAATAAGCCTTGGAAAAGGGCAGAGCTAGGCTATTTGAAGGTGACAGGTTGTTTTAAGAACATGAATAAATATACTGTTGTAAATCCCCCTTGTCACGCCAAGTTCAGGTTTGGCATTCCAATGTCCTACACAGGACCAGTGACCTAGTCATACTGAGAACTCCAGTCATGTGACTCTGGTTATATAATTGATCTTATAATCTTCCTAATGCCCAAACAAGTCAAAGTATATGTAGCAACCATACTTTTTAATTTCTCCTTCAAAGCACTTACATCATACAGCATTACCTTGTAAATACATCGAGCTTAGTTACATGTTAGTACACAGGACTAATGGACAGGACAAATTTGCCCTTCATCCAATCTAATGTGAGAAGCCTCAGGCTTGCCAGGAATTTTTCCGGAAGTGTTCCTGTGAAGACATTGATGCATGTGGAAGGCATAATGGTCAGGGTGGATTTAGATTGGCTTTAGACTCATGTCACACTCTGTTCTTAGTTTAAAGGTTAAATTTGTTAATTCAGACCTCTCTGATTTCACTGCAGTAGTTGAACATGAGGTAAGTTTCGGGTAATTTCAGTTGTATTCTGGAACTGGGTAATTGAATACTTTGTATACATTGAAATGATACCTTTTATATTCTTATTCTGTGTGTACAGATAACAGAATCCTTCTTTCTATGTGTTTTTCCATTGTGCTTTTACATCCTGCAGAACTGAACAGGGGCGATACTCTGCAGGACAAGCATGTAAAAGAGGCCAAAAACAAGTGTCGGACAATTGCATCCCTACTGACTGATGCTCCTAATCCTCACTCCAAGGGCGTGCTAATGTTCAAGAAGAGACGGCAGCGCTCCAAAAAGTACACCCTCACTAGTTTTGGTAGTGTGGATGAGGATACATGCCAGGACTCACAGGAGGAGGAGGATGGCGTGTTCCCTGGTAGTGAGTCAGAGATTGATGAGGAAGGCTTCTCATCAGTCCCTGATCCAACTTGGGATAGTGACTACTTGGATATGCTGGAGAAGAGAGCAACTGCAGGCTCTGAGGGTCGGGGGGATGGCCTGGAGGATGCTCCCAGTCCAGGGCTGAGTAATACCACTGGCAAGGGTGCCCAGTTATTTGAGCAGCAAAGAAAAAGGGCTGCAGAGCACGCAAAGAAAGTAGAGGCTGCACATCCTCAGCCACCTTTCCAGTCTCAAGCCATGGAGTATCCTCAGATTTATCAGGGACATTCAGAGATACAACCAAACCTCCAGCCTCAGCAGCTGATGCCACCTGTCCCAACTGCCTTACAACAAGAGACACAACCATTGGCTTTCCAAGGTCCAGTTACAGTTGGATTCCAAGACATGTCTCATGGAGATCTGTCCTACTCTGCAGTTAGTACAGCTAGCATGGTGATGTCACCTCCAGCTGTGCCATCCAAACACGGTACAGCCTCAGTGTCTATCCTGTCTAGTCCTGCACCACCAGCTGAAACACCGTTACCAGACCTGCCTGCCAGTAATGTTCTAAACAGAACTGCACGTCCATTCACACCTGGGTTCATAAGTATCCGAGCTGCAACTGCCCCTGTAGTGTTTCGTCCACCTGTTACAAAGGCGCCCCAACGTCCAGCCTCAGCAGCTATTGCGTCACCACAATACTTTACGGCCTCTGAGCTAGCCATCAATGCTCCATCAGTAATGTCACAGCTGCCACCTGGCCCCCCTTTAATTTTCTCCTCCCCATCCAGTGTACCTAGAGGTCCCTTTGCCCCCACATTTGAAGTTTCTATTCCCCCCCTGCCTTCAGCCCCCTGTGTAGAGACAGTGCAAGCAGTCCCATCAATGGCTTCTGTCCAGGGTCCATTTGTAAATGTGCCATCAGTATCAATGCCATCATTTATCCCAGCATCAACAGCTCAAACTCCGCATGCACTCATGATGCCACCCCCTGTTACTGCTATATCCCAGAGTCGTATTTCAGCTGCGCAAGCTGCGGCATTACCTCCACCTCAGTCTCAGCCATCTCTAACTCAGTATATAGCACCTGTTGCTCCAGTGTCAGTGGTCTCTCAACCAGAAGCTGTAGCCCAAACTCCTGCCCCTGGGCCAGGAAATCGTACAGGAATCTTACATGATGCTCGGCGACGTGGAGGCAGACCCAAACCTATGTTCATTGTGCCAGAAGCCAAGAAGTACTCCCCCAATCCTGCGTTATTGTCTATGGTGCAGAATCTGGATGACAGATCTGCGAGATATGGCCAGTCTACCGCTGAAGTATATTATGAAGGTGCAGAGGAAGAGAAGTGTGGTGAGGCAGGCAGGATGCCTCCTCCAGTGGCACCCAAACCCCGGCTTATCCATGAAGGCCCGCAGATTCTTCAAGCAGAGGGCAAGGGGGCCCAGCTGTTTGCACGTAGGCAAAACCGCATGGGTATGTATGTGGTGGACACCCCACCTGAGACCCCTTACCAGCAGGAAATTAATTACCAGCAGCAATATTCTCCTCAGTTTTTTGACTCACAGAATCCTTCCCTTCCCCCTCAGTTTAAGTACTCCCCCAATGTCCGTGCCCCTCCACCCATTGGGTACAACCCGCTCCTGGCCCCCACTATTCCTACAGGGCCTCAGAGAGATACTAGCAAGATAGACAGCAGAGGTATGGGAGGCAGCCAGAAAGAGGGCATCAAAACATTGGATTTCATGAGACGACAGCCTTACCAGCTCAACTCTGCCATGTTCAACTATGGAGGGAGTGCTGCTAATCAATCAGGCATGCCCTCTTACCAGAGGCAGTATCAGGGTGCCTGCACGGCAATGGTTGGCAGCTCATTGACCTCACCTAAGCAGATCCCCATCAAAACAGCCCGTGTCATTGAGGTAAAACGATTCTCCACACCAACACCCATGTCAGCTCCGACTTTGACACCCAAAGTCATTGCGCCACGCTCTGCTACCAGCCTTGGAGAACGTTTGAGTCACCATGGCATGACTTCCCCACCTTTTTTGCCTTTCACTACAACCTCTGCCCCTCTCTCAGCACCAGCACCAACCATTGCACCGGCCTTCACCTCACCTCATCCCGCTCCATGTGCTATGCCTAACCTCCCAAAATTTTCTTCCGCCACTGTTCCTAATCCTGTGCCCACTGCAATCCACACACCGTATACTCCCGCCTCGTACACTACTGGGCTCCAGGCAGCCAAGCAGTTCCAGAGTGCCCCTGAGCTGAGAGTGTTTGCCTTCTTACCCCCCAAGCACAACCCTGTTCAGGTGCCCAAGCCACGTTTTGTTGCCACCAAGGGAGGCGTTCAGCCCGGTGTGTGGCGGCCTGGAGGACAGTTTGAACGCTATTAAGTCACTACCAGTCTTGGAAAGCTTCACTTCCATCAATTCAATCAAGAGAAAAAATATCCAGAAACATGTTTTTGAAGTATCTGTTAGCTTGAATGATGGTGATACAGTATAAACATGAGGTTGGTGTTGATCCTGCTTATCATATTAATTATGCTCTCAATTTGAGTGACAATCATGGGGTTAATTTTATCATACATACAGCTTTATAGTCCACTCTATGCCTGTCCTGGGGGAGGTTTGTGTATGGCTTCTGGAATGTTTTCTATTATCTAAGAATCTAAAATCTAAACAGAGCCTATACTGAAATATTCTTTGAAACTTGAAATGTCTGAAGTTGCTGAAAATAAAAAGTTTTTTCAAAGAGTGCAGGATGTGGTACAGCATGTTGACAGGTGGAGCATCACAAGGCAAACTGGGAAGCTTTTACGACTGTACATGTACTATTACTGAGTAGCAGTCCAATTAAGCACGGTGAGGTTTGTTTGTTTTTTACAACACTTTATATTTAGTATAACCGGGAGACTGTGGACCTGATGTGACCTAAACTACTATTCCAACTATGCATGAGCAATTGAAGTTTTTTGCAGCGTAACTTGCTGTGGGAGTGTAACAGTAATGGTCTGCTCTTACGAAGTGTAGGTGAGTTTGTGCTAAATACTCTGGCTCACTATAGCCAGCTATCTTTTTTAGCACGGGTCACATTCAGCAACTGCCAAATTTGTCACTGATTGTACACTTGTCACTAGATATCACAGCTTCCAATTGTCACTTAGGCACAACAAGCTTCATAGTATTAGCGTGCCGTTTGCATAACTCTTAACCTGTAAACACTGTAGGTGGTTGAAAACATTTTCTTATTTTTTTCATTGTGATTCAATCTAATATCCCATATGAAAAAGTGCATTGACTGAGATGTATTTGTTAAAGGTATGAGAGTGGCTGTAAATGGGGTTGTCAGCAGGATATAGGAAGGCCAGATGACTGAATGTGGTTACGTTTTAGTGATAATCTCAATTGGCACTTATAATTTGAAGACACAGCCCACTGTTTCACAGAAATTGGTATGATCAGATATAGTAGCATGCTACAAAACTGAAAAAAATCTTATCTTATCTAATTGAATTACCTGTTTTGAACTGATGTAGTTTTAAAGGATGGCAACAAGGAAGGTTTGGGACCTAATGTTTGTTAGTAAAGCTAAGAAAGAAGATGCAGAGAGGTACATAATTTCAGTTATGCCACTGACTCTGCTACTAAATCTTGAGAGTGTGAGCAAGTCATTGTAAGGTCCAAAAAAGGCAAATGTGAAGTAACAATAAGCAAAGACAGATTGTGTTGCGAGGCAGAGTTTCTTTTTTTTTTCTTCAAGCATTTTCTAAATATTACTTTCTTAAAGTTGTATTTTTCTTAGTGCTATGGCTGCAAAAATAAATGTGGATATAGTTTTTGTTGAGGTGTAAAATATAATACGTACATGTTTGTGGATGTAGAAAGTGTGAAATTGTGAATACTGCAAAGTGGGTAAGTAACTGCTTTATACAAATTATTAGAAGAAAAAAACATTTAAGAGAAATAAAATTTGACTTGAAAGCTGTCCAATTGCCTCATTTGTCTGATTTGTTAAAAATTGTTTCTTTTTTAACACTTACAGAAGCCAAGATTCTATTATATCAAGAAAGCACATCCTCCACATCCTCTCTCTGATTCCTGTGAATTATGCGTTATCAATGAGTTTCACTATGTTGTTCTACTGCTTAACTAGGCCAATAAAACACACCTACACACACACACACACACACACACCGTGTAAATATTGCAGGGGAATCGAATTATGGAGTCACACATAAGAGCGACAGAACACCCATAAAAGAGAAAAAATAACACCAGGAGGGGTCCTGACAGTTATATTTGTCATAATTTATGTCCTCACATAAGGTGACCATCTTATCTCTTATGTTTTCATCATAAAAACCACCCCCCCAAGATAAACTTTAAACATTAAATGTAGCTCAGTGATGTGATCAAACAAGCTAGCTATTATCTTTCTTTCAGCTTACAGTACAGTTATAACTAATCTAATTTAAATTGAAGCTCTTATTTTCCAATCTCTGAGAAAGATATTGTTTCAAGCCATCAAAGCCGATTGCTGCAACAAACATTTACAATTATTTAGTTGATGATAGAATGATCATAATACCCTGTACAAACAAAAGTGTGTGTGGGAGCTGCCAGCATCCAGGTCTACTGTCTGTTTGCTGTAATGAGCACAACTGCAGAGTAGACATACAGTACGTTGTTGTGATCATGCCCCAGGAAATGTGTGGGCTGTTTTTCCTTTACACCTTTGCCATCACATGAGGAGATACTGTAGTCGAACGTGTAGTCAGCTGCCTGTTATGATATTCTTCTGCCACCTAGTGACAAATGCTTAAGCAGAAATGTGCAGGTGTAAATGATGTCATATGCCTCAGTGCACCTACTGACAGTTCTGATGTAAGATAACTGCATTTTGACATTTAACACATTAAATAGCTTATATCAACTGAAAGGTCAGACTTTAAATAAAGAAACATCTAAAGGTTAAATTACCGGTGTTGTAGTTATCCTATCTAAATCCTAAACCGGAATCTGTTAGTGAGCCACTATGGTCTGACACATATGGAAATCTTCAGGGTGTATTTACTGTAACATTGTGGCTCATTATTCTGTTGCCATTACCACCCTATGCCTCTTAGCGGTGCTGCGGGCTGTCTGTTGAATTCCAGCTAAGCCTCCCTATGTGAGGCTGCAGTCAGAGCTGCATTTAGTCTCCAACCTCAACTCTCAGGACAGGCCGGGTGTCTATATATAGGGCTGTTAATATCCAAACACTAGACTGTTTACAGTAGAGAAAAAAGACCTTTTGCCAGGTCACACCACTGTAATCAGGAATTTGTTCTTAATGTAACTGCTTAAAGGACTACATTAAAAATTAAACTGCCAGCTTAGCTAGTGTTTTGTCTTTCTTTTGTATTGAACCATACAATAATTTTAGTGGCAGAAATAGAATTAAAGATACAATCATAATTACAAAGCACATATTGTTTGATATATCGCATTCTCCCTGAAATCTCGTACTTGTCCGTCATGTCTGTGCACAAGTTGCCAATTAATTGTTTGCATGGGAAATCATGAATTCAAAGTGAAACTGAATGTTCATCCCAAGTGTCTGAGATATACAGTAAATCTTTCTGAATATACAGAATAAGAACACATACTCTATATATGGGTGATGCTCTGTGTTCTTTCAAGACGTAGGCTGCTGCACTCTAAATTCACTGTAAAGTAGAAAGGTTCTGTCACTGTATGCTCAGAGGAAGCCCTTGCAGACTCACTGGAACCTCCAGAGTCCTAATTTTGGAGATGAAGACTTGGAGCCAATAAAACCCCATATTAAACATACCCAGTGCTGAGTCAACTGAGGATCAGGAAGTGCATAAGAATATTTGAGGTTTTCAGTAAAGTTTTACATAATTACTACAGAGAACCAAATTACAGCAGAGAGAATCAGAAATTCTCTAAATTAAATCCCTTGGCCTGCATGTCTTCACAGGGATTTCTAGTGTTTGGCTTAATAAGACTGTTCTCAGGTTACAGGTAAGCGGAGGCCAAGTGGAGACATTGAATATCATAAAACTGTCCCATCTTCACTGTTTAACAAAACCAATGCAAAGGTTACAAAAGCAAAATACGTTGAGTCTTTAACACGTATTGCCTTTGCCTGCCAACACCTCTTGCACTCTGACATTTGTAATCATAATCATCAACTGCTTTAGACGTACAAACATTAGTGGTGAGCTACAATATCAGACAGCAGCTGTGAATCCATATGTCTGTCATGTCCAGTCAGTGAGAATCTAGTGTCACGTTAAAGCAAAAATGTACTGTAGGGGGTAAGAGAGCAAACATTTCCCTTGAAAAACACCCTCACATATCGTTTGGATCAAACATGTCAGTTGCGTCCCTCGCACTGTGTACCCCAATCCCACCCCAGATTCCTTTGAGACTATCTTATAACTGCCCTCCGTTCTGTTCCTCTGGTTCTGTGCTACTAAATATAGACTTTAGAACCATCTGTGAGAATAATTTTGCTCTCTTAATATCCCCATCAGCACTTTCAGCTGGCCAACAGAGACTTCCCCCCCCCCCTGCCTTAACAGCTCCCCAACCCCTATTCATACTCCTAACCTCAACCTACTCCTCCACCTCCCCTGTTGACACCAACACTGCTGCCACCCACACCCCCGACCCTCTGAAGATCTGCATTTTGAGTCGAGGGTGGGTTTTGCACTTTCCGGGACTTGGGTCCAGCTATAGGGTCAGAGGCACAGAGGGATTTGTAAATTTGTGTTCAAGATCATCACCATTGAACTCAGAGTCTCCTCTTCTCTGGTATTTATAGGCCCGTTTCTCTGCCCAGGATTACAACAATAAATCGGTGAGTGGCTCTGCACCCCATCACTGTAATTTGTTCTATACTAACAAAACAACAGCGTGCATTTAACCAAAGGCCAGTAAATGTAAAATGGAGAGAGGGAATAAAGATGTGCAGCAGCTTTACCTTCATAAATTCTGTTGCAATTCTGCAAATTGACAAGGAGCTCAGCAACTCCACAACCATATTTCCTAACTTCCTTCCTGATTATGATGTGGGTGTTCAAATGCTTTCAATTCCATTAACCATTCATGCAAAATAGCACTGGGAGTCGCTTTTACATATTTTTGATCTGTTAAAATGACCAAAGGAATTGAAGAATGTGCTGATCATCCATCACTATGGGCTCTGCAGAGATTTTATATGGTGTCACCAATCCCTGACTGAAACACTCAGATGAGTGGGGGATGGTTATTAACCAAAGAGGCAGGGCCCATCTTGTAATCCTGAAGGAATCAAAATGGTTTCCAAAGATGCCAGTGTTAACATCTCAGACCACAAACACTCCAGTGCTCCTTCATATTCTGAGGGACAATAAAATATTCCCCCAGAACTGTTTTCTGGAGTTGTGTGTCGTGTCCTTATGGGTTCTCTAAAGCTCATTTGATAGTCCAGTGACGCCATTACTCGACTCTAAAATGTCTTGGCTGCAAATGGCTTTTAAAAATAGATGCAGTGGGTTTAGTTACAGTCAGTAGATGTGATGTGATGTTTGTTCTTGTTGAGGCCTTTAAAAAACTGCTGAAAGCAGAGGGTGTCATGTAAGAAGAGACAAATACTGTAACATACAGATGCAACGATGATCTGAGGAGGAAGCAAAGATCATAAAAAAAGGTTATTATTCATGCTGATGTTCTCAAACTATTGGTAATATCTTTGTAGAGAAGACAGAGGAAGCGTTACCCTCACACACATTTTTCCCAGGCTGCAGATTTTGAAACCATATGGATGAAACTGTACTAAAATGTACTGATTTCACTGATTTGTTTGTTTCTGCCGGAACAGCTGTGTGTTTCCGTTTCTGTAGACTCGGTGTGTGTTCAGATCTAGACCACCTAAAGATAACTGATATGTTTCCTTTGGATCATCTGCTTCGTTGGGGAATGTGGGGAATCTCAGGGCACTGACATCAGCCTTGAACTTGAAAAACGAGGGCGGCCCTTTCTGTCTGTCTGTCTGTCTGATCCTGGTGTCAATGTACTCAGGTCATGTCTCTTCATTTTCCGTGGATGTTTACTTCAGTTATGATGACTGATGAATTATCTCAAGAGCCTGGTGCAATGGTCAGAGATAAACACAAATAAAGCAGATTGAAGTTTCGTTCTGTTGTGTAAATGTACCTTAGTATTCAAGCAGAACAGTTTTCTCAGTTGCAGACCTACACCAAGGTTCATGCCAGCTTCATTGATTTTAAGTCACTGAAAGCCAAAGCCTATTTAGATACATTATTGATATATCTAAGATATATTCAGACTCATTCAGAGATAACATCATCAAGCAAAGCTTTTTTGTTTTCTTTTTAAAGAAATGAAAACACCATAATAGTATTTTACTGCAGTGTGACTCTTCCTGAAGCAGCTTAATGATTTCCTAGATTGCCTTTTGTCTGTCTTTGTAAATAAAGTGGTTAAATATTTAGGACCTGCAAGGTTATGTAACACTCTCTCAGTTTCAATGTTTTAGTTCTATGTGTATATCCGGGGTATAAGTCTAATACTGTTATTGCTGACACATCTCCTTTCCTCTGACCCTGCAGCCATGCCTCTGGGAACACCTGCCCCCCTGATGAAGAGGAAAAAGCCCTCCAAGATCATAACTGACCTGGCGCACATCATGCAGAATGGTAAAACTGACATAAAATGAAACACAAACCACATTTCCACATGGTAGGGCTACTTTAGCGCCTACCACTATTGCAAAAACACACATGAGATCAATGCTAGGTCATAGGTAGGTGTAATTAATGTAATATTTCAGGTATATGTTATTGACTAATTGCAAAAAATTGGCAATTAAAACAATGTATTTATTTCTATGATAAATAATGAAATGTAAACAATATTCTAGAGTGCTTGAATATCACTAGATCTAGATCGCACACAGGTATACTGTATATTCATTAAAGAGACACTGTTGGATTGCAAAGTCTTCCATTGGCTTGGATGTTCTTTATCGCAGAGTATGAGTCGGAGCCAGAGGCATCAGAGTTCGACCTGGGAACAAAGATCAGGACTCCCAAAGACATCATGCTGGAAGAGCTGTCGCTGATGAAGAACAAAGGCTCAAAGATGTTCAAGTTGAGGAAGCAGAGAGTGGAGAGGTTCATCTATGAGAACAACCCTGATGTCTTCACCAGTGACTCCATGGTGAGAGCCTTATATTCTGAAATGTTACAGGAACATTAATGTAAATGCAAAATTCCCAATAGATAAATCACCAAGAAATTGCATCAAAAGAACTGTTTCAAAATACATCATTGAAATGTTGAAACCTTTGATCTGCATTTGGTCTAAGAGATGCAGCCTCTGATCTTTCCATCTGTACTGACTAGTTGTGAACATTTTCATTTCAGGATAGCCTCCAGAAGTTTGTTCCCGGTATTGGAGGTCAGATGGTGAGCACGTCTGGGTGCCTTGTTGGACATGGTGGAAACCTGTATTTGAACAGGCTGCAGACTGGAGGGGGGCCCCCTGTGCCCCCACCAAAGCCAGGAAGCAAAGGTGGAGCTGGTGCTGGTGGGGCCGGAGGAGCAGGAGGAGGAGCAGGGGGGCAAGGCAAGGGCAGCGAAGGTCAAGGTGGAATAGGAGAAGGAGCAGGAGGTGAATGGTCTCCATTAAAAGGTGGGTGTCTACTTACTTTAACAGGAGTTAGTTACTGTTGACTGTGTGTTTGCTGTATTACAATTTGAATATGTATTTAAAATCTGTTACTATACTATGTGCTTTGATTTTGAACTCAAGTGATCATGCCTGAGATTTGAGTATTGAGCCATGGGAGCAGGGTGATGTAAGTTGGTTTATTAATAGGATTACATCTTGAGTTAGTTTTGATGACATGCAAGGATGATGAATGTCACCCACAGACTGTTGCTAGTGTGTCAAATCTCCTTGCTGTGGGCTCTTCACAGGTGGTGGAGGAAGTGCCGCAAGTAAGAAGCTGATCATGGTGAAGACATATGTGTCACCATGGGAGAAGGCCATGAAGGGTGACGAGGGTCTGGTAGCCACTATGAAAACTTCAATGCCAGGTCCCATCATGTCTAAGGATTTTATGAAGTATAAAAGTTTCAACAGGTACTTTGGTCTGAGCCTGACGTTTAAGGTGCCGTATGACAGACAGCAGTTTAATCCTCTCCCTTGCTCTGCTAGGAGTGCTATGCCCTTCGGTGGCTATGAGAAGGCCAACCAGCTCATGAAATTCCAGCTGCCAGAGCCTACCCAAAAGGAGCCTGAACCCACAGTGGTGTACCACCAGGAGGGCGGCGGGCGACCTTCCTTCAACCGCACTCCTATTGGCTGGGTGGGCAGCTGTGAGCCCAGCAGCATTCATATCGCAACGGATGCTGTGCCTTTTGATTGCGGAGAGACCGATGAGCTGTGAAAAATACTCATACTGTGACTACACTCATTGTGTACAGACAAACACACACACATGCAAGCATGCACGCATGCATACAGGTACGCATGCACACGCACGATAGATGAGCTTACAGTTAACTGTTCTACTGGGGAAGTTGAAAATCTCAGTGTGGATAATAATGTGCATACATGGGATGCGATTATGTTAGTGTCCTGCTGAGCAGCATGTGGTTATAAAGAGACGAGATGCAGATATGATGGGGAGACAAACTATCAAATGTTTCTTTGTGTTTTTGTAGCACACAACTTCATAAGTTGAGTCCAAACACTCAAATCAAATTCAAATAGTGAAACATATAGTTGTCTTTGGTGTGAACATGCACATTTTGTCATGCTCAGTTACCCTTGTACGCGCTGCCTTGATGCTATTGTGCTCCAGAATAGATAGCTTGGCTTGCAACAGTTGTTATTGCTCAGTGCTGTTTGTGTTATTACGGTCCTAAGACCACATGGAAACCCTTCAAACATACAGTATCTTCTTCAGGATCCATGCATAGAATCAGTTGCCGATCCTTACAGATATTGTACTATCAACAGTTTCTCTACAATAAACTCCTTCGAAGTGTAGTAATTCCTCTGGTACTGTGATTCATATTACAAGGAAAACCATTTTTGTGTGCATGTTTGCATGGGATTACTATTATTACTGTTAGTAGGAGTGGCAGTGGTCATGATGGTGGTAGTAGTAGTGGTACTGCAGGGGCATCCAGTTCCACAAATAACACACATAGGAAGGTTCTATCTTAAAGTCCCCAAATCACTCACTGCCCCTAATACTCACAACATTACTAAGTGACATCAATTGAGTGGAAATACAAAGTTACATACAACCATAAAGATATTTATCTACTTATACATATATTTATATGACACTATGTCTTTTCAATTGCACTGTCACTTTATATTGTGTTTTCCTGTGAACTATTGTGTCTGTCAGGTCCTATGTTGCATTTCATTTTGTGTTACTGTGCTTATTTTAGCCGAAAGAGATGTTTTATTGTGTTTTTCTGTTGTGATGACAATAAACGAATTGGAATTGCACAGTAGTAATAGTATGAAGTATGAAGTATTATACTAGCTAGTAGTTCTTTCTGACTCCCAGGTGGGAGCAGTGTTGCACAGAGAAACAGCACGTCCACCGCCTTTAACTGAAGCAAAAGGAACAGAAGAAGAAAAGAGTTGTTGATGCCGGTTGCGCGGGGCACAGATATGTCGTGTCCGTGTTTACATGTGTGCCGTCACCATGGAGCTGCTGTGTGTGAGGCAAACTACTGAATCCAGCGTCACGCGCAGCTACAGTGCAGGTACGTTCAATGTATAGCTAGCTGAAGTAGCACTAGCTAACTTAGCGGAGCGTCGAAGTTTTCAGGCGATAGAATTAAACTTCATTTTTGTATATTGAGTCTTATGTTTATGTACTAAATACATGAATAGTTCAAAAGAAAAAAGACAACAGTTACACAACATTGTTTGGTTAACAAATGAAGATGGTTAACTATTTATCTACCATGAAATCTGCCGGTGACCACTGTTGATAGGTGCACCCTTTAAATTAGAAATGAAATGGAAGAAAACATAAATATTCCTAAATACAATATTAAAGGCATATAAGTAAACGCTATATTGATTTTTTTTCAAAGCTGAAATTGGACTCCAGACTTAAACCCCAAACATTAGTGTGACATGTAAGGTAGTGTGAAGTTTTGTAATGTTTGCGTCTTTTTTAGGCTCACTAGCTCAGTGTTAAGCCAGATGACATCTCAATCCAAGCCCCACATGTCTCCTCTGCCATGGCCAGAGATCCTTGCATACTGGCTGCTGTCCTTTGGCTCTCATCTGTACTCTTTCTACGAGCTGCACAGATTCTCCAAAGGTTTGTTTGACTAACAGACAGACAGACAGACAGACAGACAGACAGACAAACAGCAGGCAGCATGCAGGAATGAAGGTGTAATTTTCTGTATTTTACATCAGATCATGAAACTGGATTGGAGAGGGAAATCCAATTGGAGAATGGCCTTCTTAAGGGTTTCAAAAGGGTGAGTTGAGTGTTGAGATTGTTGCTTGTCTATACATTAATCAATAAACAAGTTTGGAGAATAAGTTCACCTCACAGAAGATCATGTTCATTCCTAAGTTTGCTCTCAACACATTTGGCCTTTGAAAGTTGCCTTTGCTTCACAGGCGTCACATTGGTGTTGGCGACCCATGGTGAAGTTGGTTGTTTTTGTCAGGACCCCACAGACTTTGAGTGGAGCTTCTGGAGTCATTGGGCTAAGAAGTCGTTGCTGTGGACGCTGATTGGACACGGAGTGATATCTCGATTATTCAGCACATTTTTTTCCAAGGTAGGAAGCAACCATTACAATTGTATACACAGTATATGTGATTTTATTCAATACATTTTCAATGTTGTTCCAACAGCTTAGGCTGCCGGTGCTTGCAGTTTATGGCCTCGTAGCAGCCAACAGCATATTGGGGGTGAACGGCGTGTGTGTGCTGCTGCTACATCTGGGCCTGTCCTTCTCTGTGGCCCAACTGCGAAGTCCTGCTATGTCATGGGCCTGTAGCCTGCTGTTACTTTCCACCCTCTACATTCAGCCACTTCAAGAGATCCAGGTGGGTTTCAAAAGCTGAGGAATTGATCTCAGTTGTGTATCTTAGTGTAAGGTAAAGCAAGAGACAACCTTAGATTCCTCTCATGTTCTATAAAAGGTTAGGTGTTCACACGCAGATAGTTCCTGTTTTACTGCACTGCAAGATGGATAAACTTGAATTGTTTCACTTGCCATGATGATTGTCCAGGAAGCAAATGGTAATATTTCAATAGAACACAAGGGGGCGGAAGCATGAAAGAGATCTGGAATCAACTGGCCCACTCATCTCCCATATTCAATCCCTAGAGCACAGGATAATAATTGAGTAACTGTAACTTGAATCAGATTTGTAACATCAAGCAGCTTTTTCCAGATTATAAGAGGAGGAATTGGCAGTGTTGTTATGGAAGCGTTTAAACACAGGGAGTCACATTCAAATCCAACTCGTATAATTCTTGCAGGAAAAATTACAGAATACCCCAAATGCATGCATGTAAGGTTTTTTAATTCATTTATTTGATCGATTTTGATTATTCGGTTTGGCCCAGAAGACTGCACTACTAGAACTACGAGCGAAAGCATCTTTATAATGAAGCATTGTGCTGACATCTGCTGACCTAACATGTATTGTCAGGGCCAGGCAGCTACACTCCCGTCACCATGGATAGACTCTACAGCCAATATAAATGATATAGGTGTTGAAACCTGACAGCTAGGTGACTTACTCCTTAGCTCTGTCACACACACACATTTGTTTGGGAAACAAGGTTGACATCATTAACATTTATCTTAACACTTAGCAGTATGGTATATTTGAGGAGTAACTCACATCTGCACAGGCACATCAGCTGGTGTATCTATCAAATATTAATGTATGGATTTGCCAGGAATGTGTGAAAAAAATAATTGGTTTGTCTGCCTTATGAAACAGAGAGGCTGGTATGAGACGGAGGAGGAGTACTACCTGCTTCTCTTCAGCATTGCCGTCTGTGGTCTGCGCTTCGTCAGCTTCAGCCTTGAGCATTGCTGGTGCCCCCAACAACCCAGTGGAGTGGTGCAACTCTTTTGGTTGTTTTCATACACTTTCTATCATCCCTTCTTCTACAATGGACCCATCATCACTTACAAAGACTACATTCAGCAGGTAAGAGGTGGTTTTAGATGTACACCTTCTGTTTTGCCTGGAAGAAGCCTTTCTTACCGTGTAAAATCTGCAGAAACTTCCTGTAAATGTAGCCTTGACCTGCATTTGTAGACCCTCATATATAGTAGCTGTCGTTTCGCCATTATCACATCAGAGTGTTTATTCTTTTCATACTGGAAATACAGTTGGTGACCTATTCACTAGTAAGTGCTCTTCCTCAACAACACGTCGACCTTCTCCACTTGCAGATGCGTAGGCGTGCCGAGGACAGTGACGTGGAGGAAGAGGCCTTCAGCTACACGGTGCTCAGAACAGGAAGGATCTTCCTCTGGTGGCTCATAGCAGAATACATGATCCACGTCATGTACATGCATTCCATCCAGACCAATGTGACCTACTTAGAAATTCTTCCTCCTTGGGCTTTGGGTAAGTGTTCATTATAGAGTTTTGGGGGTCCTTCTGGTTAGAGAGTTTACTTTTGGAAGTACTGTGAAGGTGCTTAACATCTGTCTGTCTCTCCATGATGATGATATACGTACATGTTGCTGTCCTTTTCCTCCTCCACAGGTGGTCTGGCCCTGGCCCTGGTCCAGTTCTTCTACGTGAAGTACCTGGTACTGTTCGGTTTGCCGTCTATGCTGGCTACACTGGACAAACTCATTCCTCCAAAGCTTCCTCGTTGTGTCAGCATCATGTACAGTTTCACAGGGATGTGGAGGTGTGTATGCACTTCACTGAACACTGCTGATGTCCCCACTGTCCTAAATGTGTTGCTCAGCTGTATGTAAACATTGTGTTGGTGGCCGTACCGTGCTTTAATGCCTCAGCCATTGGAGAAAGTAGGGTTTCTGGTATACTTGAAGAAAAGGTATATTTAATGTCAAGTGTTTGAAGTGGGCAGTGTTCTTTGGCAATCAAATTCTCTGAGCATAGTAATTTGTCTCATCTTCTGTCATTACTGGCAATCAGAACAATAGGTCACCTCCACATCAGGAAAACTGCATCCTTCTGTCAGGTTACAGCTAAAATGGGAGCCATTCCTACATTTACTTGATGGATCTTTTTTCTTCTTTGTTTCTTTTTACACTTCCTGGCCTTTCTCAACAGGTAAGCTGCAGTGTTGCCAGGACAACAGCACTTATTAACCCAGAAGAAGAACAAAATGCTTCTACATGTTAAAAAAAGAAAATCATGATTGGCATCTAGTGCAAAATAGGAAATTATGTTAACACTTTCAACCCTGCAGTATCCACATTCACATACAATAACTGAATAAGAAAAACACACTTTCCTGCATTTAGAATGAAACAAATTAGTTTTGTAAGAGTTCAAAGACGGTTGGCAAAAATATTCACTGCAATATTAAATTCTCCTCCTTAGATGTTCTCTCATACCAAGGGTTTATTCATCTATTTAACTAGTAAAGTGTCTGTGCCCGAGTGATGGCAGAGGCTATGCCCGGTTTATGCTGAAGGGGTCACAATTGCTTAATGAACACACATTGCAGTGCACATTACAAGGAGATGGAACACTTGCATCAGCATGACTTTAAATATTTTTAAAAAAAAGCTCTGTGGCACAAAGCCTTCACCGCTTAGAGGGACAGGTCAGGACGTTCAGGTACAGGACCCGGTATTCTTTCCCTCACATCGTCACCCCGACAGAAGGAAAGCTGCTTTATAATGTGGCGTGTACGGCTTAGAAGACAAAAGGCATACAATCAAATGGAGATGGAGGTCTGACAGATTAAATGCAGTTTTGGGGGCAAAAAGTTCATATTTTAGGAAGCCCAGTGCTGACATTCTTGCTTCTCTTAAAGGCCGAAGTGCTGTTTTCAACGGAACTTGTCAAGAAAAAAAAGTATTGCCCCCTCCCCCACACACACACACACACTTAATTCAGATGGTATTTAGTTTGGGTGGAAAGCTGTGTGTTGGTTTTTACAGTAAACCTATCTGGACCAATGTGCTGACACTGATGCACTCCAATCCAGCTGGTGTCTGCTGAGCTGGCCAGTGTTGATAACATTGATGGAATGCATAAAGCTGTCCACCGCCGACATTGACGAGACTGCACGGGTTTATAGGCAGCGTGAAAGAACACTTTGTAATCTTCTTAATAACCGAGCCACTGCACACACACACATACACACACACACACACACACACACATGCGTGCATATTGTACATGCCTCACTGTAAGCTCAGTGCTCAGCTTTCTTACTGTGTGCTTTATTGTTATGTAAATGTCTGACTCAACAATCCAATTCTTGTCTTTCATTCTAGGCATTTTGATGAGGGGCTGTATCGATGGCTCATCAGGTAAGAGGCCCTCGATGACAGACAAAGATCCCAACGCTTATTAAAAATGTAGATTGCCTCTAATGGTAAATAACAGCAATCTAACTTCATTGATTACATTGATTCGGAATGATTTTGCTACAAATTCCCTTTTACTGGCACTGCAGCCACACAACAGTTTCGGGTGGATATTTGTGATAACCCGCGTCGAATCGATGCTGATATTTATTGCGCAATTAAAACGCTCATTTACTGCAGTGCACTGAACTTTTCATCTGAATGACACCAAAAAAGGCTCCACCCTCCAGCTGCTCAGCCTGCATGTGTCATTGTAATGGACGAGGGCGACCGCATTTGCATGGGGGCTTTTTCATGATTATGAGGTTGCATATTCCAGGTGAATCGCCCCTCTGTTCTGTTCCCTCACCCTGGAGAAATGCCTGCTTGTTTAATATGTGCATATGTGATGGCACCATTACACATTTGCTCAGCTATACTTAGGACAGCGCACATTATTAGTTTGTCTGCCTTTTAATGATGCACACTTGGCTGAATGTAGCCTGTTGGGAGTGTATTGGCTGCTCGGTAATGGGGGGGGGCGGGGGGGAGGGATGCTACGCTAAGGCGACACATTGTAACACGCTTGTCAGAGAACACAGTGATGTTAAGCAGAAATGTTGCTTTTGCCTAGTTACCGCTCGCTCATTACTCTTCATGCTGACTGAATGTTGCTACGTCTGCTTTTCAGATGTCAGATCAGATCAATCCAAGATGAAATGTGGCATTTCTGATAATTAAACCAGCTCAGTTTGCAAATTACATTACATTATTACATTACATTACGATCATTTAGCAGACGCTTTTATCCAAAGCGACTTACAATAAGTGTGTTCAACAAAGGTAGATAAAAGAACTTCAGGTCACAAATGATACCCAAATCTAAATTGCTAATGAAGCTTTCAGTTTTAATCTATGTACGTCGGAAAATGTTTTCTCTCTCTTAATGGCATCGTTTGCAATTATGCGACTGCAGATGCAAAATGATCCCCATGGCACAATGCCTCCATGTTTCTTCCTGTGAAAGTGCCATTAAAGAGGTTTTAATGCAGTTCTGAAATTCTGCTGAAATTGTCTGAAGTGCGCTAGATGAGCGTGTAGGTGTTAAATGATGTGCTCCACATGACTCACTGCTGATGCCCCGTCTCCCTGGGCAGCTAAGTGGCTCTTTCCTCGCCCATTCCACCGCGTTTCCCCACCTGCGTGTCATTGTGTCTCATGTTCACTGTTACCCACACAAGCAGCACTATTCAATGAAAGAGCTCTCACTGGATGTACGGTTGAGTTGTTGCCGCCACATACAACAAAGAGCATTCAAGCTTTAAACCACAACCCTGCTCATAATTATTCATAAATAAAGAAGTGATGGGAATGATCTGAATGTGTCTTTGAGTCTAGAGCAGATGAGAACAGGTCTGTCTCCATAAGACAACCAGACAACACTTCATCATCTCCTTTTAAGCACACGGTCTGTTCCCTCTGCTTGTAGTGGTCAGATGTGATGTATTATGCACATCACTGGCTCATTAACATCTATTGAATATCCACCCATATCTGACATACAGCACTTTTAATTGGATAGACGTAGTGTGTTAGGCGAGTGTGTACATGGTGCGGTGTGTCGGTGTGCTCGCCCGCACCTCTCCATCTGTCTTTGCACCTACTTTCATCCTTCAATACAGCCAAGCTGGCCACTCTATTTAAGCCTCAGAAAACGCTGTCTCATCTTTCAGGGACATTGATTAGCCACAGGGTGGCTGAGATAATGAGTTCCCAGCTCAGCAACACAAGACTGAGAGTGAGGTTTGCTTATAAGTGTGTTGGCGTGATGTAGCATGTTGAGGCTGATGATGCAGCTGAAACAGATGGCTCTCATCTTTGCCTTTTTAATCAATAAAATATCAAATTGCAAGTTTTACTGTTTAAAGTGAAAGACATTACCAATCTGAGCCAAGAAGACAAAGCCTGCTGACGTGAGGAAAATGTCCCTTAGACACACGAAACCACTGCTTTATTATGTATCATTATGATTATTAGATCATTAATCACCATCTATGGTCAATGAGTGCCTTTCATCATGTCCATGTGTTCCTGTGCTCCTGTTTCAGATACATTTATGTTCCACTGGGGGGTTCTCACCACGGCCCTCTTTACAAAATGCTCTCCACTGGCCTGGCATTTGGATTTGTTTGCCTCTGGCACGGTGGCCATGACTACCTACAATACTGGGCCCTGATGAACTGGGCGGGAGTTATGGTGGAAAATGGTCTGCAGACTTTGTGTGCCTCATCCTTCATGCAGGCCGCTGTGGTAACTATGCCAGTAAAGATAAACGCTCCCTTAATGGAGTATTGATGCAAATGTGTGATTCCTGTGGTGAAGGGTTCGAGGAAGAAGTACAGATACATGCAAATGTTTCCCCAAAGCTTAAGGAGGGGAGAATGAGGAGTAATTCAGTGATTAGTGACTAAAGTGGGTGAGGCAGTGGCTCAGTGGGTAGTGCTTCCGCTTGGGAACCGGAGCCCCTGCCGAGGTGCCCCTGAGCAAGGCACCGAACCTTCAATTGCTCCCCCCTCTGCGAAGGGTGGTAATGTAATGTAAGTCGCTTTGGATAAAAGCGTCTGCCAAATGATCGTAATGTAATGTATGTAATGTAAAGTTTACAATACAGGAAGAATCTGAAGGTGATTGATGCTTTGGGTCTGTAGCATGCTCCTGTTATCTTAATAATAATGGCGTCTGATGGCATACTGTGTAATCCTCCCAGTTTACAGTGACACAGTTCAGTGGCTCAGGTATTTTGTTTGGCTTTGTTTCTCTGATTCATGTTTCACGCAGCACTTAAATGATTTCCCAGGAGCGTCGTTTCTCTGGGCCCATGAAGAGGCGCTGCGTTGCCCTGCTCTCCGCTTTCTCCACCGCCATGCTCATCCTGTCTAATCTGGTGTTCCTTGGAGGGATTCATGTTGGCAGAATCTTCTGGAAGCGTGTCTTCGTTCAAGGTAAATTGCCTTCCGTAGCACACACACCGGATAGCATTTGAATAGGGATTTATTTTGGGGGGGATTGTTCCAGCTGGCATCTTTATATTTATTTCCCTGTAATGTTGAACATCAGTCACAGTCTTTTACTGGCGAGTGTTGACTTTCTACGGATGATTTGCATCGTTATTGAACGATCAAACATTCCTTTTTTTTCAGTGATGACAACAGCTAAACTAGGAGGGCTCTCAGTAGAACACACACCTCCACCAAGGCCAAACAATCCCAGACTAAATAGATTTTGTTCTTCTAATAAATTGTAATAAAGAAATCACTATAATAGCTGCTTTATTCATCATAACAAACAATAACATTCAGCCAAAAGATGTGACTGAAAACATGAAGGTAACCAGGCCGCTCTTAATGAACACGATGTAATGGTTACCAACAGAATCTTGAGCATTAGAGAGCAATGCAAACACGTTCTTTGGTGGGTTATGCTCAGTGGCTGTGTATATTTAGCCCTGGTTTAACTGTGCCATCCCTTGCATCTGCATGGTTAGATGGTCCCAAATAAGGAGACATCTGCTGCATGGTGGTGCCAGCGCTCCCTGCGTCTTTGTCTGGCTCATTTGGTACCTAAAACAAGATGGCAGCGCTTCCCCCTGCGTGTAGCGGCAGCTTGAGGCGAGCTTTTACTGCAAACCAACGCAGAAGAGGGAGGAACTGTTTCCCTGGCTTTTAAAAAGAGACAGAAAAACTTTATAACTTCATCTTTACAATTATCAATGTTTTCAAATTTAGGATTAGGATTTCTTTTTTAAAATCTTAGAATAGCAAAAGTCATTGAGTAATAGACACGCAGATTTTTTCCCTCTTTCCTTTAATTGCAAACTATAAACTATATTATAAACTGCCATGCATGTAATGTGAGCAGCAACAATGAGCAGATGTTCCTTTATAGCGAGTAACGTCTGATCTCCGCTGCGTTCTGCGTTAAGATTCCACAGTCGATGGTTAAATTAATTTTAAAATAAAGGGAAACATTAATAATTCAGTAATATTTCTGATAAAAGGCAACGAGCCGCTTAATTTTTATGTGCATTTTTGATCTAGAGAAGTGAGTATTCATTTCCTCAGGTCACATAAAGATCAGCTGTGATCCGACGTCATCAGATGTTACTTGATTGCCTAAAATACCCGGCGGAAAGATTTGTTTGATTCTTTGGTGATTTTTTTTGGTAATGAGTCCAGATGAGATGAGCCGGCTGGTCTGTGTGCAGCGAGGTGTTTCTGCTGTCCTGCACCTTCTGCTCTCCACAAATACTTTTTTTTAACTCTGTACTCTACAGTATCGCCACGTTGTCTTTCTTCCCTGTCCAACCATCTGTGAATCTTTCCGTCTCCCGCTCAACCAGCCTGAAAAGTTTATATTCCAGTCGCCAATTAAGTTTTATTATGACACTAAAAATAGTGAAAGCTTGACTGATTCTCAGGAAGCCATGCATAACATTGTTCCCTGTATTCCTCCCCCAGCAGGCGTTTGCATACACAGTACAGTTGACCTAAATAAGTTAAAAGATCGCTAATAAAAACCCAAAACCCCACAAAGAATAGCTTATAGAAAACACCACTTTATGTCCTGAATTATTCACAGCGAGAAGTAGAAACTGAAGTGGGAAACTCATTTTGCTTTTAGGGAGAAGAAGCTTTTCAATGTTTCACCCCAGCTCGTACGGGCGTAACTAAAAATACTAATAAGTCTCAAACACGGCACTGCACTCTGTCTGTCTGTCTGTGGCGTGTTTAAGAAATGAAAATGGGTCATTTGACAAACATCCATTATTGACTCCCCCTCATTGAGCAGTGGTGATTTTGTACCTTTAAATTGAGAACTAATGGCTCCTCCCCCCTCTCTTCACGAGTATCCCTTATGTCTGCATAATAAACCACACAGGCACACGTGGTCCACTTCATTAACTCCAGATCAATACCTTTAAATCAGCCTATCTATGATCTTTAGTGCAGTCGGCAGTTGCTTAATTGCACTCTGACCTCTGAAGAAATGCAATGTACATCTGGAAGATAAACACTCACTTGCTCTGTGTGTAAAGTGGTCCAGTGTGTATTAATTGGAAATGTGTGCAGTATTTAGTTGGCGAGTGAGGTTTTGGATGTGTGTTAGTTGCCTGAGCTGCCTTTTAGATGTGTGTCAGTACAATGCAGAAGGGAAGAGAGGCAGTGAGGAGAGCGGTATGATGGAGTCCAGGGAAGAACTGATATTTAAATGTATAGAAGCAGAAGGGAAAAACCTCTCACATTAGTTATGACCTAAGTAGGTAGTTTAATTTGGTAAGGTAAGGTAAGAATGATAGATATGCTTTATGTACACTTTAAATAGACTCACTCACATCGGTCCAGCGGTGTGTGTGTGCTTCTTTTAGGTTTAACACTTTACGCAGAAGCAAAGGTAAGATGTTTGATCGCAGGATATTTCACACTGAGGCCGTTAATGAAATGGACATACCTTCAAAGAGGAAACTCTGGGACGCTTTGGCACGGCAGCAGGGACGGATCTGGGCTCCGGGCTCCTGCTGCTGCTGGAGGAGCACAGCCAAGGGGTTTTTAAGTGATTAATCAAATCTACATTTCACAAATCCATATTTCCAAGTGTGAATTAAAAAGAGATCACTGTCTGTCCCGTGTGATTTGGTTTCTCTGATTCTAATTGCTTTCATTAATAATTAACTCGGTCAGATTAACAGTGGTAAAATGGCATTAGGAGTAATTTACCGCTCGCTACCATTACATCACTTTGTTTCAGTTTGTTCTGTCGGCCAAATGTGTGGAAGGTAAGCCGCCGTCCACCTGAACGCTTGGTTTTAGCAGAAAGGAAGCTGGTGTGACTGCAGCTGTGCATAAAGCAGCCTGCCTGGATGTGAATTAGGTTTTGAGGAGAGTGGAAAAGAATAGGTTGTTGAAAAGCATTGTGGGTGCAGGTGCAGGTTTCTGAGATAATCTGGATTGAGGCCAGTTTGAGAGGAGACGCAGGGCAGGCAGGCAGGCAGGCAGACAGGCAGGCAGGCAGGCAGGCAGACAGCGGCCCTCACCTACAAGACCAACTCGAAAGCTGCTATAAATAGAAAAATGTAATAAGCAGAACAGAGCATGGATACAGTACAGCAGCGGGACCGTTACGCGGGGAAGTAATCAACTACTGTAGTTCTCATCAAAGTGCGAGAGTCTTTACAGCCAGCCGAGCGAAACGAGATGAAATCTGATAAACCATTTTGTTCCGAGCCGCCGCCTGGAAAACTCCTGCAGAATTTCATCTTGTGTGTGTTGTAATGCTCGGGTATCAGCTCGGATATCAGAGCCGCTCCAAATCGCCTCCTCTCTCTGCCACAACACAGCTGCTACATGTACACACACACAGGGTTTATCTGTGATGTGATGACGTTTTAGGGTTATGAGCAAAGTTTTAACACGTGAGTCAAACTGCCCTGCTTCTAAAATACTCTGAGGCCTCTGAAAAAACCCCAAACTGGGAACTCTGGTCCAAGAATCAAATCCATCCTAGTTCCTGTGGGTTTGTCACTAGTTCCTAAACTCTAAACTCATGTCTGCAGTAGGAGAGGAGCTCTGATAGGGGGTACTGTGAACAGCACCGCTAGCAGGCACTGGTTTATTAAGTTTTATTGCTCATAAAAGGAACTCTGCTGCAGTTCAGGATAAATTGATTTAAGGCTTCAATTTGCAGCGGGTAAAGACAGACGCTCGACCTTAGTGGAGCTTTTTTCTCCTCGTACTGGCAGAACAGATGAGTTAATAAGTTGAGTCTATTCATTTCTCTGCAGGTTGGTGCACCGTGGCTCCGCCTATGTTGGCATTCCTGTACTGCTTTGCCCAGATCGGACTGGAGTGGACTTCTCACCCAGCGTGAGTCACCTTGATTTAACTTTGTAGAGAGAATCCCTGCTACCAGACTACATGAGGAACCTGCTGAGCGGAGGTCCTGGTGTTCGCTGGCTTGTGTGGCTCACATCCAGCGGCTGTGCTGATCTGCGAACTCTGCCAAACCTGACTGGACTGCAGCTGAGCCAGACTCTCCAAAACCAGGGAAAACCTCCATCCAAGTATTTGTTTATTCTGAAGACGACATTTTGTTGTACCTTGTGGGAAATATCTGTCTCCATCTGCTGTAATACAACATTTAGGATAGACAAAGGAATAACACTTAAGCCTCAGCTGTGTCAGATAGTGTTTTCTACCCAGTACACTACAATGAATGACTGTAATTCCTGAAACAATCTTTGCTGTTTACTCTGTTAAGTTATTGCTCAGTGCTGCAGTAAGATGGGGGAAATGTTCTTTTCATATTCGCCGTCGTGCTTCGGCCAGGCGCAGGAGCTGTCGCTGTGCTCAGAGGTAACAAATGAGCTCACAACACTGAACAGAGCAGCGGGGACCAAATCAATGTCATTATATTCCCCACAGATCTAATAGTTACATTCATACGAGGAGATGCTTTGCAGTGGAGCTATACTTTTGATTGGAGGTTAATTCAGCACAGCAACAGCAGATGGCGATCATTTATCCACCGGAATGCAGAGAAACAAGACAGTGACTGGATTCGTTTTGGCCAAAGTGCCGTCAGACGCTGCTGTGTTCCTCAGAGGCTGCTTAAAGAAATCCCATCAGTGTTTAGGGTTAAAGAATCTGATGTCGCAAAAAACAATTTCATCCTCATTATTCATGGAGCACAATAAGATCCAGCTGGAGCTTGTAATGACTCTATTGTGAGTCAGATTCCTCATTGAGATTCTCTAGTTTACCGCTGCGCTCCTTTAATACGCCGTTACTAAGAGGTTCACGTCCCATCTCCCTCGGGCGATCCCAACCAGCTCCATTTAACTATGTTTTTATAATTTGATCAGGGGGTGAACAGATAAATCCCTAATACAACAGCTAGAGAAGAACTCCACTGTAATCCACTGTTTGTGCTTCTTGTCCATTAGCTAATATCTGTTCTCTGGGATGATACTCTGTGCGACACTAAGTAGGATCAGTGTGTGTGTGTGTGTGTGTGTGGACGCTGAGGAATCCTCTTAAATAGGCCCAAAAACTATACAGGTTTATCTAAGTTAAGCAGATCAGGAGGAGATTATAGTCTGCTGAGTTACACCTGAGTCCTCTCTCAGGAAAGAGCCGGCGAGCTAAACCAAACAAAGTGGACTGGTAAGACGGGGATGCAGTATGTAGAAAATATTTATTATGAATCATACGGTATGTCACAGTTCTTAACAAAGAGTTCCCATTGTGCTTGCAGTAGTAACATTTCTGATCACATGACATTTATGAATATAGAGGCATGTGCACATTACATCAAATGACCAAACACCATATCCAATCTTTTACTCCTTCCTTCAAGGAACCAAACATTGCAATATCATTTGTGCATATATAGAGGGTTTTCTTACTCGGCAGCTTTCTGGCGCTGACCACAAAAATAGGTTGTAATTCTCTGTTCATGCTGCTGTGTTTCAGTAATTCAGATTTCCTGCTTCTTCTTTCTTTTTGTTGTTGCAGGATGTGATGAGGAGCATGGGTCAGGTTTCTGAAGGCACAGTGTTTGCATGCTTCTCATTAGCAAATGAAGGTAATGATGTGACCCTTAATGGAGTGATAGTGACGGTAATAATCGTAAATGTCTCTCATGATAGGTAGCTTAATCTATGCTTGGACCTTTTGTTCGTAAATGACACTAAAGCACTAAACTACGTATTGCTTTCAAAGATTTCAGGTGAACCTTACAACCCAATTTTCAATATCATTTGCTAATGGCATGCCAAAAGGTTGGATCTTAGCAGGAAAATTGCATCAGATCTACGTCGTATCATCAATCCTCAGTAGAAAGCTTCATTTACTGGTTACCCAAAATGTAAATATAACCAATTATGTGATTGCAGCAGAGCTTCGGCAAATAACAAAGTAGAGGAATCATAGGAGGCCATTCATGTGTCGGAAGGGAAACAGCCTTGTGTTGTGACTAAACAATTAAGACATCATGCAATTAAAATCCCAAAATAATCCCTTAAGTGGAGTAAATGCAGGGTTATGTATGACAAACAATCACGCCTGCTCAGTTAAAGCCTCACAATCGCATTTCTACAACAAATGAAATGAAAAAGCTCTGAACCCGTTCACTCGTGAATCAATCGTGCGAATTGAATGCCTTTATGTTTACTTGTACTAAACTCAGGACTCCTGTAACCATTTTTCACATTCTGTTGTGTCAGTTGTCCTGATATAAACAATGATTTTCCCTCAATTCTGTTACATTGTTAAAGTCAAAATCAGTGTGAAAATCAGCTTAAATATGAAGTTTTTGATTCCGTCTGATTGATTTAAGCCAGTTGAGGTTCCACGCCTGTGCCCTTCACACACTCTTTAATAAATAAGTACTATATCATGTTTTGCCCTCACATCTTCTAGATTTTCTTTAATTGTTGCATTCTAGAGATATTTGGCCTTTTCTTACCAGGTCCTTTGAATGCACCGCTATGTTTAGCATTTCTTTTCTACTGCACGCTACAATAAAAGCTGAACAAATCTATCAAATAGGTCTGTTAAGCTATAATGACGGTAACACCTTGTATAAATCTATTTTCTTCGGGTAATATTTCTCCTTACAACTCTCTGCATGTCACACCGCAGCCACAAAGTAGAAAGATTCAGTTCATGCAGTGTTTCGAGGCTTTTCCACACCTGTGGATCCATAAGGGTCAAACATCTCCAGAATGCTCCAATTTTCAAGAGAACAAGTTCATGACATGTTGTTAAAGTATCACATTGTGTCCTCACACATTCAGAGCTTTTCTTGCCAACTGTACAGCTCCTAACAGTCCAATTTAAAAATGAATATTACATTTTTCTTTATACAGTTTTCGAGTAATGTGTTTAAAATGTACAAATGTCTTGATGAGGTTGTTTTGCAGCCATAAGTGTCAAATAGTATTTATTTGTTATGGCTTCTGCTACAACCTTCCTCTTCTTTGGCTACAGGTTTTTTTGGCTCTACCTCGTTTCACTGCGTTTGACTTCTGAACCTTTTTACTGTGATGTACCGTGCATATAAAGCCAGAGCAGCTTTTTAATACACTCTGATGGCAAGATGATTTTTAGTTCCTTTCCAAGATGACATGGTGTGTGAAAACAAAGCCATAAAGATGCACAAACACTGGCTGCCACCCAAATGAGTTCTCACTTGTGTGATGACATACCCATTTATTTTTAGGGAGCTAAATTTTTGATGGAACTGTAGCAGCAGAAAGTGGGGTAACGGCACGTCTTTCCTCTCAGCCTGCCTCACTAAGGGAAAAGTAGGAACATCAAATATCCATGAACCTTCACTTTAAAAATCGTAGAATGGTTATTATTGTACCAAACTATATTTACTGTATCCTCCAGACACATTAAAGCACAGCAGTAAAGCTCCTGGCTGCGCTGGAACTCCTGTGAGTTCTGCTCTACTGTTAATACCTATTTTTAGAAATGTCATTTTGACTAGCGTTAATTTGATTGTGTTATTACCGACTGCAACTGATTTAAACTGGTTGTCATTATCAGGAGTCTCTTCCAAGTGGAGGATTTTATAAAATTTTCAAAAAAACTTAATCACATTTCCTGATATTGCAATCATTCATAGTGATGTCATCTTATAACAAAGTGCTTTTACTCCACGATGAACTTTTTGATCTGAAGCTGAAAGTAAATGAATGAAACGGAACAATAAATAATTGTTCCGTTTCATTTCATTTGTTTCAAATATGACATGGTTGTTGCCATGTATGTGACCTCTTTAGAAAAAAGACAATATAAAGAGGAAAAACATGAAATGCCTGGATTGCTCAATCTGGAGTTTTATTCATGGGAAAAAATTTAATTCATGGATTCTTTTGGAAGAAACAATAAAAACAGCGTTGGACAATAGATGACAAACACACTTCTCAGTGTAAGTATTATTGCTATTTGTTGTAATGAGTTCATCTTGTCCAAATTCACTTTCCTTTCAATTTTTTTTTAAAAAACAATTGCACTATAGTGATACAGCGTAAACAACAAGCAACTGACATCTGTATCCATGGTGATCTGCCTTACAAACAGAGACGGTTGTTGCTTGATCTGAAGGCATCTGACAAATACGGAGAAGCAATGTTCGCCTCCTGAGGCCTGAAATGAGTTATGTGTTACACGTTTGGAGCATCTGAAACAACTCTTTGATTAGAGTTCAAACAGATTGTGATTCCACTTTTTAGTGATTTGTTTCAACCGTGTCCGTGTGTTCTTAAAGGCATGCAAACAGGTGGAACAAACGCAGATCATCTCCACAGCCATTATAAGCAAAACATCACCACTAAAAAAAGAGTCATAGTTTGTGTAATCAATTGTGTTCGTTTGTGTGAAATCAGTAAGGTGAAATCTAACATTACAGTTAATGTACTGACGGTGGTCTAAGTAGGCACAGGGCACATCCACATCATATCTGCATTACCTCATTTTGCATCACCAAAGCTACGCACGGCCCCTCAAACAAAGATTACTGGCTGATGTATACCGCTGTGGTGTTAATACGTGACAATAATAAATAAAAGACAGCAGCAAAGATGGATAACTTGCATCCTGCCTGCGATCCACTCATCGTAAAGCACATCTATCCGTGGTTTATGGAAATTACAGGCTCTGCTGAAAGACCTGCTGAAATATGGCGTCGCTCGGGCCAGAGACCGTCGCTGCGTAATTCAGAACAATCCTGGCAGTTGATCGAATCGAAAGTTCATTCATTGTGGTGGGGAAATTACCCCGGGGTCGCATTTCAACATCTGCAAACGCCTCCCCCCCCCTACGCCGCCATCGTAACATATTGCAAACGACTTTGTGTGCGGCATCGATTAATCAAATATGGAACATCTGCAGTTGGGAGTGTATTTTATGTGACATGCAAGAAATCCTATACAAATGACTCGATGACAAACTAGTGACTCATGCGGTTTCCATTGCAGCCATCAAATACAGGCTGAGATCCCAATGGTATATTATAGTACAACCACATTTTATTGTTTAGACTCTCAAACGCCATCTTCAATTAACCATCTATTTTCCCCCGTCTTGGTGCTGTGGAAAGCGTATATACAACCATGGTGCAGCTGTCAGGTTTCCTGTAAACCTCAGTGACCACTGTTAGGACACCAGAATTCGGGCTACCGCACGTCCGGACCTTCACCTCACCTCTATACGAGTTCCCTTGTTGGCCAACAGGTACACGCGCACACACATACCTGTGTTAAGGGACCAGTGACTCTTACAGGCCTCGCTGTGCCCAGTGCAGCCTCAGCATTCCCAGTAATCTGGATTTTACTGGATTCCTGCCGAGTTCACAGTTATGCCGTCGTCTGTTGATTTAGATCCCCTGGTCATTCTTAGGAGAAGATGTCCTCTTTGTCCAGTTCAGGCGAGGCAGGCCGAGAAATGTCAAAGAGAGGCTGTGGAGAGCCGGCTGTCGACCTTCTAGCTTTAAGGAGCTGAAGTGCTTCTGCGAGTTGCGCCTCCAGGTCTGACATCCGAACGCTCAAGTTCTTGAGATCGTCCTTCAGCTCCAGCTTGATCTCCTGAAGCGACGCCTGAAGGGTTTGCTCCGGGATGGGGTAGAAAGAGTGTCTGGCCTCTGGCTGGACCGGACTGCGGTCCTGCGGGGTCATGCGGAAGTCGCCTACTTTGTCCAGGCGCAGTTCGCTCTTGGTGATACCGCTGTCACAGGAGTCCGTCTTCTTCAGGGAGACCTGTGGCTCGTGCACCTTGGTCCGTTCGGCTAAAGTCTCCATGGATTCGGCCTTGGACACTTTGTTCCAGTTGTCGGCTTTGGCCATGGACTCTTTGAAGCGACCCCAGCCTTTGACTTTGACCGGCTCAGCTGCCCGACCCCCGACCAAGGAGGTGGGAGTCGGCACCTGGAGCTTAGCCTTGTCCGAAGGGGCAGCGTTGGTGGGCGATGAAGCCGACGGCGTTGAAGGTGAAGGTGATGCCGGGCTTTCCGTCACTGTTACAATGCTGGTAGTGGCAATGGTTGTGTGAGCAGTCGGAGGGCTGGCGTACACGGGGCCTTTCTCAATATCCTGCTCGTCCAGGTCGGACTTCTCAGCCATGCGCGCTTCCTTCTGCTGCCTGAAGCGCTGGAAGAGTTTTCGTACAGGGTGGTCCGGGGGCAAGTTGAGAGGCGCTTCGTTTTTACGTCTCTGTCGCTCCTCTTCCTCTCGTTTTACATCACTGATCTTGCGGAAGACAATCTAGAAGTGTAATATATCGATTATCAGATAATTATAATTCATCAGAAATGTTAGTCAATCATATTTGGCTGTTGCATCTCATGAAGTCGGTTCAGTCTCTGTAAGTATGAAAAATGAAGGTGTGTGTGCTCTGTAAATGTCACGGCGGGTATTCCCTTGACACACAGGGAAAGTTCACAAAGTGCCTGTGGCTTCGGTGGCTGAGGATGCACACTAATATAACCACAGAATTACTGAGAAATGTGCTGTAAGCAGTTTCACTTTGATAAAACGGTTTGACGTTACAAAATGCATTTTGCATTCTCAGGCAGCTCAAACAAGAAACATAAATTTGAGGACTAGATGAGTGGAATATTGGCTTTGTGGATTACAAAATTATTTATGTGACTCAACTTGTGTATGTGCCAGGAGCTTCATGTAAGCTACTATCACAGAAAATTGGAATGACTTGGTGTACATATCCAGATTCAGGATTCAGCTTTGAATTCTGCTGTTGTGTAGAAGCTTTTTCCCGTTAAAGCTTCTTCTTGAAGTAGTCTATTTAATCCATCCCAGGATTCCCTCACGTATAACTGTGGGAAGTATAGGACCCCAGTGAATAGTCAGTTTAACACAGCAGATGAGATTGCCTTCCATATGCAGGGAATTCAATCTGAGCGCTGCTCTCCTGGGCAGAATAATCTTATTATGAACGAGGTAAGGATCGCCGGCTTCACTCAGCCTGTTGACGTCACCGCTGTTCATTTCTGAATGAAGGATGTGAGCCGCTGCGTATATATGGTCACCGGTAAATCAAATGTGTTTTTGTGTGGGAGCCTTGTGTAGCTGTGAAACGTGTAGAGTGATTGAAAAGTATTGAGCTGTGCATAGAGCGTTTTAACTTGGAGGGATTTTAGCCCAGTTTCATTGAAGTCCCTTTGATTGCTCGCCAGGAAACCCTGCAAAGCTGATGTGACACAGTAATCTGATGCAAAATGTAGTTCAGGCCAAAGCATCTTTCCTGTTTGAGTCTGAGGGGGCAAACGGGGGACCAGGGAGCAACCGGAACCAATACCAGAAGTCAGCAAAGTACTGAATATAATAACAGAATGTGGACTGTTTGACATGTTGTTCCCTCTTGATCCATCCTCTCCATGTCCTCCCTTCCTTTCCCTTTTCTTCCCTGTGCCTCCATCACAGGTAAGTGTCTTTATTAGGATTTTTTTTCAGATTTGAATATTTTTTCTTGTTTAACTATGTTCCTCCTTTTTCAGTTTTTGTTGTCCTTTCAGGTTTAAATGGTAATCAGCCGTGATTGCAGCCACCTGTTGATGGTTGTCTGCCTCACAGGTGTTCTGATTTACTGGTCAGTGTGTGCAGGCGTGACGTTCCCCCGTTTGAGGTTAAATGGTGAGTATTTCTTTCTTTCCCAGGGTTCTGTTTTGATTATTTCCGCCATTAAACGGCATGTATTTGTGATAATGAGATGGCAGGAGTCGGCTCAGTCCGTTGGGGTCACTCACCCTCTTGCGCAGGTTGTACGTGAGCAGCAGATTTCGGGAGAAGTGGTTGGAGAATGCAGTGTAGAACTCCAGCACCTTCTGCAGAGCGTCGCGTTTAATGATGTGGAGGTCACAGTAGGTCAGCGCTCGGACGTTGGCACAGGCCTGGGCCAGAGTCACCTCTTTCCAGAAAACATCCCCAAATACATCCCCCTTACCTGGGAAGAGGACAGGAAGTCACAACACTGACCTTAAGCATCGTTTTCTGCTATCATGCTAATTTCTGCACCACACTAATAACTAAAGCAATCAATTGTTTTACAGAATTTACAGAAAATTAGATCCTTTTTTGTGCAACATTGTTTAATTTGTGCGGCACAAATTAAAACACAACAGCTTCTCACACATGAACGCATCCAAATAAAGTTAAATTTGGTTTTCATGCCTGAACAAAGTCTCATTATTATGTTGAACCACTAGATGAAAACACAGGATGCAGCCTTTGAGGTAATTTCAAACCATTCAAGCTGCACAAACACACGTCAAAGTACTCCTGTAATTCAGATAAATCGCACTGAATAATTCAGTGGGAAATATTTGGCCATGCAGGACGTGAGGGGACGGAAAGTCGGAACGCTCCGGGTAGCAACGGTCTCGGGAATAGATGAGACGGTCCGTCTTGTGTGAAGGTGTACATTAGACTTTGTTTGTGTTCCACGGTGCCATTAGGCTAATGAGATTTTGATTCATAGTAGTAACTTGTTTATCACTCGGGGCTCCATTACAGTGCATCCGTTGGGGTCGCTCGTATCAGCCTGACAGGGTATTGATCGCTCCCGAAGAGGAACCAATAGGAGGCTATCGATGCAAAACAGCCAAGGCTACTGTATGTCACTGAGCGCGCCATCCATTATGCACCAAATCAATCATTTGGTAAATTAAAGGCCGAAAGTTTTAAATCTTATCGAGTAAGGGAGGGAAAACGTCCTTCATGTCATACGATTACAGCACGACTGTGTGTAAGTTGTGTCTCTTTGCTGTGTGCGGTCGTCGCCGTCCCCCAATTTATAGGAGACTGGTTTTCATCTGACTGAAACCAAGATAAAGTTAGAAAAGCATTCAAGAGCCCACAGACGTCGAGCTGTCACTGCAGACAGAAACTGATTAAAAAGTGAAGAGAGGAAAGACTCTTCGCAGAAAGCAGTTATAGGAAAGCCATTTTGTTCCGGCGGCGCTGGAGGCCTCTGCTGTCCTCCCAGACACATTGGAATCAAATCTGAGATCGGCCTGCGCGATGGGCTGGATTAGGAGCAAATTAGAATAGATTTTTAGAGCAAATGCAATTCCTTGGTAACCTTACCTCACTTACCGCTGTCTTTTTTTTTTAATGGGGTGTGTGTGATACCGAGTTACTGAGTCTGTAACTTATTGTGGAATATTTCAGCAGGACTGAGCCGCACATGTCACTAAAACAAATGACAACACCTACAGTAAGTCGTATCGTAGAATCTGGTGTAAATACCTCGTTAACCACAGTGTAAGACGGTCTTGACTGAATCTGGGGAAGGACTACCTAGTTCGTCAATCATGTCTCGGGTGGAAGGAGTCGTATTGACTGACTGGGGTGTGGCAGGTAGAGAGGAGGAGGAGAGAGTGGAGTGCTCGGAATTTTTTCAAACATCTCACCTAAAATGGCCACCACCTCATCGTCCTGAATAACCTCCAGAGACCCCGACACCACGAAGCAAAGGCTGTCCACGCTTTCCCCAGCGTGGTAGATGAGGTCACCGGGAGCACAGTGGATGGTCTGGAACTCCATGGCCAGAGCTCGGAGGCAGCCGTCACTGGCTAAGCGGAACGCCGGGTGCTCTTTAAAAACCTTCCGGTTGAGATGAACGCAGATATCTGCCCTCATGTCTTTGGGGCAAATCTGCAACACCTGAAACGAAGAAGAAGTGAAACAAAACAGGTCACATTCAAACTCCGGAATTCTCACAACACTTTGGTCTTTACTGAAACTGGGTCAAGCATTGTTATGTTGAGCAGGAACAGAAAACAGAACCCTGGTCATGTTCCTGTTTATTACTTAACAAGAGCGTTGAACCGTCATACATGGCCAAATAAAGACGTATGGTCCCTATAACAACGCGTAGGCATGTTTGTTATGCAACACACAGCAGCCATTAATGAAGGTATAACATTTAAAAAAAAAGGTAAAAGGTCTAATTGCTTTTGCCTCCATCAGGTCGTATCAAAGTCTGAGTGGGTGGGTGACATGGGAGCGGGTGAGCGAGCCCCTCGTGGTCGACGGTGGTGATCAATTTATGGATTCCTAAGAGGATTACAGCAAAGGCTCTTTAATGCTGCATCCATGTTTAAAGACCTCAGCTTTTTACTGTCAAAGATGGAAAAGACCCGTCAACCAATACCACTTAATACAACTGAATCTTAAGTGTTGCTATAAATACATTAACTTGGAGTATAACATGGGCGTCCTTTGATACCGGTGGTTGAATTATCGTGTTTCAGGCTTCAGCTTGCCTCCTCGGGGCTGCAGGCTCCCTTGTGTCCTGTGTTGTTTTCCAGGCAGGCGTGTGTGTGTGTGTGTGTTGGGTGCAGTCAGGTCGTTAGGGAGAGCGAGAAGCAGCTGCTCCGATTGGCCGGTCGCAGCGTCGCGCGGGGGCGTCGGACCGTCGCTCCGTCTGCCAGAGCAACTCTAGGGTTCGATTCTCTCTGGGTTTCTTTTAGATATTCGGCTTTTTGTTACAGATTTTAATGTAACAACGCTTCTCTGTGTATGTGGAGAACTTTGCCTTAGATTTCATTTGTTTTCAACTAGGATGTCAAACTAAAAGGAAGGAAGAAGCTTAATTGCATAGTTTTGAAACACACACACACACCGGTTTGTTTGTGAGTGTGTGCGACTGTTGGAGGCCACTGAGCTCGTGCGGGCGGAATTCTGTTTCATGCTCCAGCTTCACTCAAAGGTCACAGCAGCTGTGAGTCCGGCAGTTTTTTGAAGCATGAGCGCCGCGTCGCTCCAAGTCCAACTAACCCACAGGATGCTCACCTGTTGCTGCGCGCCGCCTTCCGAACAAAGCTCTTTGAAGATGAATGCCAAGCAGAGAGAGATTAAGTGCCATTTTTAGACGCGTGGGTTTGGCCCCAAAGCCCGACAGATGAACCAGACAGCGGTTCAATCAAAGAGGACGAGATAATTAACTTTACAAAATGACTCATTTAAAAATAATTTGAGAATTTAACCTTCAAACGCCTTCAAATCACGGACAGTTTAATTTAATAGGAATGTGGTGATAGGAAGCTTTAAATCAGTTCAGCATCTGATTTTCGAATAATGTTCACATCAAATGAAAACAGGAAGGTTGTTTATCACATTCCTTCCTTCCTTCCTTTGTCATTTTCTCCTTTTTCCTTCCCCAGACATATTTCCATCCCTCTTTCCTGAAATCCGATATGCCAACAGAGTCCGCCTCACCTTTTCCGTATCTATGCCTCGCGACATGGACCAGGTGGACGCGATGTAGTCCATGACCCGCTCGCTCAAGCCCTTGGGCACCTGGTAGAGCTTGAGGAAGTCGCGGACGCTGTTCAGCATCTCGTGGTAGCGGTTGGTGTTGGCGTACATCTGCTGGAAGATGGTGGTCACGTTACCAAAGATGGTGGCGTAGAGAAGCGCTGCGGAAAGACAGGAGCAGGAAGAGAAGTGAGAGAATTTGAGTTGTTTTTGTTTTTCTTAGCCTTCCATTCCATTGTCTTATTTAATCATGAGGGAAATGAGCAATTAGAACTCATCATTCCTTCCAAATACACAATCAACACATTCTCAACAAAAGGAAAAAACATAATTGCAGTGATCAGCTGCTTAGTGTGTGTGTGTGTGCGCGCATCCATCCCCGTGTGGTTCAACCTAAATGGGAAAGTCTTTCACTTTCCTTGCGATACATACATTTCCAAGTATAGTCCTGCAAATTCAAGGTGTTGGGTTGATTGAACTGGAACTTTTGCAGCAGCTGGTGTGAGCGAGTGTGTGTGTGTGTGTGTGGATCAAAGCCATCCGATGTCTGCGCTGCGTGTGGAGTGCTCTCTTGGCAATGATGCCCTAATTAGCCCTGCTAGAAGGGACGGAGAGAAAACATGCCAAGCGCACATTTCAATTATCCTCAGATGCTGATGGTAACCTGCGTAAGCGCCCGTGTGTTTGTGTGTTTGTTTATTTTTACGGCACATAATCAAAGTGCTGAAATACTGCACAGGGAATAATACTAATTAAAAAGTGCCCCAAACCTCCTGGAGGGCAAAGATAACCACAACTTAAACCCTTTCATCACTCACTGGCACAGCAGTATTAGCGGTCGTCTCTGTTGTACTTAACCTAAAAGACGAGACTGCGTTCGCGTTCACATCATTGTTCCTGATTCTTGACATGAAGATCATCAGAACGGGCGAGAGGAGTGATGTTCCATCCCTCATGAGATTTTCCACACACTTCAATCTTTATACCAACATGCACTGAAGCTGTTCTGGCCCGACAACCTCACTGAGGCGCTTTATGTCGGCTTCTCCTTTAATTTGTCACCCATCTGCCCACTGTGCTCGTGTACCAATCAGAACACAGCAGCTTCTTCCAATCATGTGGGATCACTGATTGGAAGCCGTCTGCATTTTACTCACCGTGTCAGATAGAACAAATGACAAAATGTAACTGCAGTTGTTATAATGCCACCATCAGGTCAATTGACGTTCAAGTGATCACACACACACACACACACACACACACACACACACACACACACACACACACACACACACACACACACACACACACACACACACACACACACACACACACACACACACACACACACACACACACACACACACAGCCAATTATAGCAAAATACTGACAAACATTCAAAAACAAATACAACTTTTAGCTTGGTCCAGACATTCTACTTCTACAAACCTAAAATTGAACGATGCTCAGGCCCAAGGGATCCGGGGAACAAGAACTATTTAGATTCTACTACTTGCGATTTCAAATTTATGAGCCCAAAGCTAACAGTGGTAATTCCAGTGGCATAATCAGGCCGGCCGGTATCTACCCAAATGTAAGCGCTTCTCTAATGGGCAGTGATAAGCAGTGACGCTGTAGTGAAGGCGCCCGCATGGGTCTCCGGGGAGCGCAGGTCGATCTGCTCTCCAGCGTTCTTTCTCTACATGACGCCGCACAGAACTTCACGGGCAGCACTGCACAGCATCCAACAGCTGGCTTGTTTGAAGGCAGTTAAAAAGACAGTCAGAAACTAAAGCCCCAGGCCAGGGGTTGCTATGGCAACAGGACATATGTATATCCCCCACGACTGCGACCCCCCCCCCCCCTTCTCCCCCTCCCCACATCCCTCATCACACTGTGATCTTGTAGTGCCAGCGCCGATCCAGTACTGATGGTAAAAATAGAACAGTATCAGGGCATCCATATTTCATAGAGAGAACAGGACTACAGCAGATTGCATCTTCAAGTAAAACCCTCCTGAGGTCGTCTGCATCTCAGATATGCAGCCTTTAAGATGATTTGTGTTTTCGCAGTGAAAATTTTTCGACGAGACTAGTCTGCCGACGAGTTTACCATTTTCCCTCAAGAGCCACACTCAGAACGCGAGCGGTCCAAAGTGCGGGGCCAGACAATCATTGTCTCATCACAGGGTTCAGACTGTGGCGGGGAATAAAGCAGAACACACTGTAGGTGAGGAGTGATTGCAGGGGGGGGATTGGAGCTTCTAAATTGATCGGGCGGTATGGCGTTATTGCTCAGAGGTTTGGGCTCTGTGCATGCACTCACACGTAATGGCAAAGCGCCGCACACCGTCTTAGGAGTTACACAAGCGGCAGATACCTTATGAATGTTTAATCTGTAGTTGTGGAAAGAAGTACACACTGCCTCTGTGCATTTTGCAGTTTCCATCAGCTGGAGGGGGGGAGGTTTCATCTAAAGAACCATTCAGGCATTTGTATTTACAGACAAACTGGCCGTTACAAACTCACTTTTGATGTAACAAGCTCCAACACCTGCAATTTATCCACTTTTTGTAGATAACATCGTGTTGAACGGCCATTTCCTTTGGCCTCCTGTGTGTTTCAGTGGACCTGATATACAGTTAGGTACCATATTGATGTTAGGTACGCAACTATCCAGGGGGCAGATCAGAGCCGAGTTACTTCTCAATACTTTCTGCCAGTGTCGTCTGCTGCTGGTGGACAACAACCTTTGAGATGGACGTGACGAAGAAATAAAAAACACTAAACTATTCTAAACTAAGCAGACAAGTCAATGTAGGAGTTTTCTCAGCTAATATTTTTTCTTTTGTTGTGTTTTGTGCCCGGTGCATTCAGGTCCCTCTCTGGATCGTGGTTGTAAAGAGCGAGAGAGTTGGACTCCTCATCCATCACAGCTGCTGCGTTAGATGAACGTTAAAACGGCTCCACTCACATCCAATCATCATCATGGCTACGGCGAAGATTTTCTCTCCGTCCGTAGTCGGCGCGATGTTCCCAAAGCCGATGCTGGTCAGGCTGGTCATGGTGAAGTACAGTGACGTGATGTAGACCGAGTCTTTGTTGGGGCCGCCCTCCCACTTCCCTGAGCCGCTGGCGTTGAAGCGGTACGGCGTTCCCACCGTCTCGGCCAGAATGTACAGCCAGCTGTCCATGCGCACGATATTGGTCTCTTCATCGATGACCTCGTAATCGCCGATGCTGTACCTGAGGGGAGAGGAAGCAGAGGTCAGTCGAAATCCATGTTCAGACCTGACACTTCACCTTTACCAGGGGAAATCTTTAAGAAAGTAAATAAATAAGGGAGAGGAGCCACAGCAAAACACAACCTGATCTTAAAACTACACAAATAAAACTTTGCTGTGTGTGTGTATGTGTGTGTGTGTGTAACATTCTGCTGCCCCACACAATAGAAACTCCAGTTACGGCACGGTTCCACCCGGCACAGTCGATGATCTGATTAGACTTTAGCGATCCATGCACCATAAATTTGCATATTGATGAGGAAAATCTAATTCTCGGTTAGAGCCATTACACCTCCGCCTCCTCCTCCTCCTCCTCATCGCTTTAAGGTGGGAAGTATGTCGTGTAACAACGCGTGGAGACGAGCACCTTGACGAAAATAACTGCTATCTGAGGCGTTTGCTTAATCAGTGAGCTCATTTTATGAACTGCCTGTGTGTCATCAATGTAATGTGACGTATGACAGACATGTGGAGGGAGAGTCAGCTGCTGCTTGTTGAATTTGTTAAATCTATGAAGTTATCAATAGAAGCTCTGATATAAATGTAGCACTTGGGATGACATGGAGGTTTATTATTCAATCTCTACAGACTATAAGCCCAAACAAACTGACCTGAAGTATATGACAGCATGAACAAAAACAGAGAGTCAAAAGCTGAGGAATCAACATTTTGCGAACTATTTGTTTGACCCACATGCATTTGCAAGGCATCAGTTTTTAATTTAGATTTAGTCCTTCTCAAGCGAAGAACATTGTGTGTGTGGCAGCTTCTGACAGCTGTGCAGCACATAGGAGAACAGCTGCAGCATCACCTGAGAGATAAAACCACCCAGCGCCTGTCATCCCATAACATGCATTACCAATTGATGTTTCGCACACTGGTGGTTTAAATTATGCATATCTGTCCTCTTAAACAAACCGGGTCTGGAAGAAGCAGCTCCTCACTTATTTTTCTATGTATTAATGAAAGGAAGCCGGCGGGAAGACGTCATAGTCGTTGAACGTACCAGATGCAGGCGAGCCAGTGAGCGGCCAGTCCGAAAACACACACCAGCAGGACCAGAACTGCGGCGCCGTACTCGATGTAGTGATCCAGTTTGCGGGCGACTCGGCCCAAGCGGAGCAGCCGGACCACCTTGAGTGAGCTGAAGAGGCTGCTGATCCCCTAGAACGTGGAGGCCAGAAGAGGGTTCGGGGTCAACACGTGATTTAAAGTTCCTCATCAGCTGTGAGTACACAAACATGGAGCTACACAATCAAGTACACAACTAATGACACTTACATATAGCACTTCTAAAACGAACGTATTCCTGCAAGGCCGAGACAGGAGTGCAACATTTCATTGATTGATTGTCGCACCCTTGTTGTTGAATTTCAGTTGGGAAAAGCGTCTCTCCACCTTCCCTAATTTTCACCTGCGGGAGTGGAGGCTTCTGTGGGAGGAGTGTTATGTGTCATGTGAGGGGGGGGGGGGGGGGGGAAGGGGCTTGGTTCATGCAGGCGCCTTGACACACCGGTGGGAGTTGCCGGTGCAGTGACAGGGGACTACATCGACTCTGCCGGCCTCCCTGGTGTGGACGCGGGCCAATTATATCCATAGGATGTACGACCGCGCCAGAGCCAAGCGCTACCTGAAAGTGGACTAATCAAAAGTTTTCAGGGCAGTTCAGCACCTACGGGATTGTCTCACTAATTGCATTTTATTTCGCTTTGACCACTTGGAACACGGCCTCCCTGTTATATTACGGAATAAAAACAGAGGGGACAGCGGAACAGTTCCCTCTTTAAAAGGAAACCACTGAGAGGCAGGGTCCAAAAAAAACAAACAACGGTTATAATAAGACACAACAAACACAAGACAAAGAGAGACGACACATATAGTGGGAGAAAACATTTTGAGCCTTTGCCCATAATGCAGTTTTACAACTTCTAGCGGTTACATAACCAGCCAAACGTCTGCTCAGCCCAGCTGTATACTGAAACACCCACTGAGTGAATCAAAGAGACACAGCAGTCTGCTTCGCTGCTGGTGAGAGGATTTCATTACAGTGGCAGGGGTGTTGTGTGTGTGTGTGTGTCTGTGTGTGTCTATGTGTGTGCGTGGAGGGGGCGGGTATTGATTTTGCTAATGTGCTGCGGTGTGCAATGCGAGTACAACTGCAGCGCTCTGTGTCACTTGATCCGATGTAGCTGCCTGCCAGACACCTCAGCTTCTCCAAAATCACTTTACAGACCCGAGGCCCCCCCGACACAATTCAATTACCGCTGCAATCCTGCGCCTCAGTCACACAGCAAACTACCGCTCCCGTCCAAGTTAGGCAGAGAAAGTTCATTAAGGAGGAGTCGTCACCGTGTCGGCACCTTGTAATTACTTGTCATTTTAGTTTTATTCTATCAAATTAAGCGTGAGAGTAGGTGTCTCGCTTTTTACACACAATTATCTTATTTTGAAAAGGAGGGCTGAACCTTTGAATGCATTCTAGTTACATTATCACCACATCATAGCAACTAATGTATTTAAGCTTTTCTTACAACACTAAGGGTTTAAATGTGTGTATCTGTGCAAGATTTTCCAGAATCTGCTTCATAATCCATTTCCCATCCTTTGTAAGTATCCTAGTTCTACCTGGAGGACTTATTTTGAAATTTAAACCCTCACACACCGTCAGCATCCCACACAAACGCAATGGCGGCATCTGCTCATGCGCCTGCTCCTGTGATGGACATTTAGTTGAAACAAAGAGTGTGTGAAGCAGTTGTAAGGGCTGGTGGAGTTTATGTTAACACAAGCCCAAGCTGTCTGTCTGGAAAGCATTTGTTGCACAACACACACGGCAACAACAACACGGCTCATCATCATATTCTAATCAAACTGAAGCCTACTTGAGTGACAGCTCCGTGGTTCCAATTCTTCCCGTCACGTTCGTGCATGAACACAGGCAGAGGAGGAAGAAGAGGAGGAAGGGGCCATGCAAACACAATGGAGGGGTGAAAAAAAAGGAAAGAAACAAAAACAGCAAAAACAAAGCAGGAGTGAGAGGAGACACTTGATGAATTAACACTTGAGCAAATCAATATTCAATAAAAGAACAAACAAACAAACAAAACAGGGGAGCAAACTTATCTGTGTTTATGGAGCGAGAGCAGCATGACCGAGCAGGCAGTGAACGCATCATCACTTTGTTTACTTGCACTCTGTACTTCTGTGTTTGGGCTCTTTAATAGAACTAATGTTTTAACGGCCATTTAAACTGACGGCTATTTCCCAACACACAACCAATCCCTCAAAGTGAAAGTGAGCTTCAGTCAGTGTTTCTTATCCAATAGAGGAACTCTGACAGCCGCTCCTCATTAATGATCCTCCTCCTCTCCTTGTGTGGAAGCCTTTTGGGGGAAACAGCCATCAAGGTTATTCATGTCAGTCGTTAAGGTCTGTAGCAGCAGCAGCACGATGCTTCAGCGTGCGCTTTAATAACACACACAATTGTATTCCTGCTCTCATTTACCGGTTGCCTCTGAGCAAATTAGAGCAAATTGGAGTCGCTGACTTGTCACAGAGCCGCACTGAGGCCTTGACGGGGGTTCACGTACGTAGCCGGCCTGTCTGTTCTTATCGAAAGCCTAAATGACACGAGCCTCAACTATGAAGCAGCACAAAAACACCCGAGCGTAGCGTCTCATGTTACCGCAGCGAGGCCAAATGACAGAAAGCTGAGGTTTTCCTCTCTGCTGACCTCTCCCTGCTTTTGCTCCCGACACTTGAACTTGTCAGCATTTAGGATGCTGAAGTGATGAAAGACTAGAATGGAGCAAAACGCTGGACCTGCAAATACACACCGGTGCTCAGTGCCCATAAACACACCGCTCCCATCCAGGCAAGAAGCCGGACTGCATCCAGAATCACACTCACAGCAGCACAATGCACTCAACTCTCCTGATCACAGCTGCTCAGCGCTCCTGAAGCAAGGAATTTGATGTAATATTTTGTGATTTCTCTTCTTCTTTAATTCACTTAAATAGCTTGTTTGATCCTGTTTATATTTACGTTTTAATTGAATTTTCTGTTGTCGCTTTCGACCGTCTTTGTATATGAAATGTGTCACGGACGTCAATAAATAGCCTTGGCTGGGATGTGTGTGACCAGAGCCAACATACTGGGTTACACACTGGGCTGTTAAATGCTATCACAGCACTTTACACACACACACACAGACAAGCACACACACGCACCCGCACACACAATGATGCATTGATATAATGAAACCTGGCATGTACACAGCCCTGAGGCTCCATTTAATCAATCTGTGTGTGTGTGTGTGTGTGTGTGTGTGTGTGTGTGTGTGTGTGTATGTGTGTGTGTATGTGTGTGTGTGTGTGTGTGTGTGTGTGTGGGGAGAAAAGCCAATGATCTTCAGGAACATTTGTGCACCATACAGAAAGTCTGGCTGCACCTCAGGATCTCACCGGTCTCACATGTGAGCGTCTAAGCGTCCTGAGGAAGCAGCTTGTCTCCTCAGTGACACAAATGGAAGGATCAACAATTCAATTTAATCATGATTAAATAAACAAATAGAAATAGCTTTTATCTTCGGCGTGCCAAGTGGCTAAAGCACCAACCTTAAACCTTTAAGACACAGCAGATATTGAAACCCCATTAGTGTAAAGCATTGATTTGGCACTGGACTGGCTCCTCTATTCACCTGAGAGTAAGGTAAAGCACGAGACGCGTTTTCTCATAATTCAATCTGCTTTGTGTGCTTACGCGAGGTATTAAGTCATCAGTGACACGGCACAACACGGGACAGGAGGCGAGTTCAATCTCACTCACTGACCTGTGTCGCCTCGGGCTTCATTAAGAGCCTCAAAATGGCAAACAACTCATCTTCCTCATTCAAAATGGGCCAATTATCTCCTGCAAACTTCCTCATTATGCTTTAACGCCTTTACATTCACAAACAAGCAGTTGATTGTGGTCGTTTAAGAAAAAAAAAATCAATGCCCAAACAATAACTGAACACTGGAAATGAATGTTTGTTACACAGGAGAATGTGCATCTTATTCATTGTTGAATTAGACACAGCAGTGCTCTACCCTGTGCTGGATGAACACACACACACACACACACACACACACACACACACACACACACACACACACACACACACACACACACACACACACACACACACACACACACACACACACACACACACACACACACACACACACACACACACACACACACACACACACACACACACACACACACACACACACACACACACACACACACACACACACACACACACACACACACGCGCCTCTGCGTGTTCCTCTGGTGACTACTGTGGTTCACTGTTAATCTGCAGCAGGTGTCTCCAACGCGGTCCTCAGTGAGTCCGGTCCTGCAGGTTTCCTACCTGCCATGTAATTAATTGCTTTTACCTGGAATTCCAAGCTGCTCCCTGGAACCTGGGATACCGGCGGAAGGCAATTAATTAGGTGACAGGATGGAAAACCTGCAGGATAGGAGACCCGTGCAACTGCAGCGCTGTGATGTAACTTAGGAGAGGAGCACCGTCAGCACCTTCATCTTTGAGTTTAGTTTAGGATAGATTGACCCGGAAGACCCGAGCTGAGACGGCGGTTCATCAGCAAAACATCCAGTGGGAATCAACTGAGCCGACCACATGCTTGCCAGATCACATTGCAAAGTTACAGTATGCAGTTTTTGGAGAATTTGATGAAGGTGCTCTGAGTCCTATCATCTCAACAAATGATCACCATCTACCACATGGGGAATCACTACTCAACCCATCACCCAACTGTCAAACCAAGGACTGAGGTGCAGCAGTGAGGAAGGATCACAATCTTACAGCCTGCTGCTCTAAACACATCTACTCCAGGGAATTATTCAGCACATTTAGGAAAATGCAAGCAAGTAATGGTTGTGGTTTCTAGAACAGATGGAAGCACAGACATATGGCATTATTAATCCTGACGATCATTTCTGCTTCTGAATACGCTGCACCAGCACCACGGAGACAAACGCTTATCCCAGTAAATCCGATTCATCACCGGAAACCGCCACACTCACCTCATCCACGTTCTCGAAGGCGTTGATGACGTCGTATGGCAGGCAGGACAGCAGGTCGATGACGAACCAGGTCTTCAGGTAGTTCATTCGAATCAGCTTGGGGTCCGAGATGACCTCGCCGGCGGGTCCCACGAAGGTCGTGTGGAAGTTCAAAACGATGTCCACCAAGAAGATGACGTCCACGATGCTGTCCACCACCAGCCACGTCACGTTGTTCTGCTTGGTCTTGAAGGAGACGTTGTAGGGCACCATGATGGCCGTGTAGAACGTGAGGATGAGGATGACCCAGTCCCAGGTGGTCTTGAAGAGGCAGTAGTGCAGGATGATGTGCGGGGGGGTCTTGGGGGTCTCCTGCTTGTACTGAGGTAGAATATCCGAGCCGAGTTGCAGTACCTGCCGAAAAAAGCAGGGGGGGCCAGAAAATGCTGCAGGGCTCGACTTCTGTCCTCCTAGTGACAGAACGCAACTGAGACATAAAAGGGTTCATACCTCAGCCAGGCGGGAGTGCTTGTGAACGTTCTCTCCTTTGTGAACCGTGGGCTGCAGCTGCTGTAGCACCCCTCTGCTGCTCGTCAGGGCTCGGGTCAGCCGGGCGAACTTCCCCCAGCCTGAGGACGAACGCAGCGCAACAATGATGGTGAACACCAATACGTCTTCTGCTATACCTCACTTTCTAACTCACTAACTAGCTATGATTTAGTTTCCCTGTGAACCCGTGCGGACTGTGTGTGAATTGCACATATCAGGATGTGGTTAAACACCATTGTACTTGTGCAATGAATCCCGGAGTCCCTGGAATCACACAAAAGATGCCAGGAGGGAAGATATGAAATGGACACAGCAGGAGATAAATGAGACTCTAACCTTTGGAGGAATCGTCCTCAATGGGCTGTTTAAAGGCTGTGATGTCGCTGAATGTGCAGAGAAACAGGACCACTTTCTCCTGTTCGTTGCGAATGGGAGCAATCTTCACAAAAAACCAAACAGGCGTCCCTGAAAGTAATTAAGAGGAAAGAAGACATTCAGCCACATTGTTGTTGTTTTTAAAAAAAGGAGGTGGCAAAATGTTTCTAGACCGTCTTGAGAACTTCCCTGCTTACACCTGCCAAGTTTTCTGCGCATTGGCAGTCGACCAATTAGTGCGTCTCCACAGAGGTAGAAACGTTCCGGGCCTTTGAACTCTGTATGTTGGCGACTCGGAATACATTTGCATGGCAAGAGCCCGGATATTTCGTCGCGCTCTCTTTTTCTTTCCGCACGCGCGGCGCAGTTTACTTACGGTTCTTCTTATACATGAGTATCTCGAACGAATTCATCTCGTAGTTCTCGAACGTTAGTCGCACTTTGTCCGTCGTGTCCTTGTCCGTCAGTTCTCCGTACATGAAACTGCAACAACACAAAAGGGAAATAAGAGTTTGAATTTTTAATAGATACTCGGTACAGTTGACAAGCACACTCATTACTGCGGCGCTGGAAGGCTGCTGGGTGAAAACGCCACTTTGTGCATATTTGAATGGGTTACTTACATCTCTCTGTGCCGAGTATTCCCTGGGTGCGATGACGGTATTTTATTTGGTTCCAACTTATCCTACATTACATCCAGCACTTGCCTTGAATTCTTTATTAGACTTGGACTGTGTTAATTACACAGCAGAGGTGGATAAATACCCAAATACATTCTGAAGGCTTACATAGATAAATGCTGCCTGATGTCTAATTGGCCGTACGCAGAGCACCTCCAAATAACAAATTAAACCCAGAAGAAGAAGAAGAAGGAGGGTCAGGCCACTATGAGCACATTTAACCATGCTGCAGAGACATTCATCTGCTTTTGCTTGTTACTGCCACCCTCAGAAGCAGCCTGTTCCAGCGTGAGCTAAAAATAACTCTGGAGTTAAGTTATGAAAAACAAAAGGGGGGCTAAATTTAATGAGACCACGTTTCAGACCAGCGCCGATCACACAGTCTCTTCAAAGGAAAACACGGACGAACAAAACGATTCCTCAAATGGCAATGATGTGGCGAAGTCCCCACAGGTTTGGATGTAATGTATATTAAGATCATACATGAAGGTACACAGGAACAACGGTGAGATGGAACAACGGCTTTGATCAAGCAGCTACAGCGCGAGAGGCTCAGATATTAGCACAGACTTCAACTCTCTTAGGAAATGAGCGCATGGTTTTAATATATGACAACTAGAATTTTTTATTTTCTTCAAATATGGGATCTAGCCTCACCAACACGACTGCCACTAGGGGATTCGCTAACGGTGGTGTTTTTCTACAGAAACCTGCTGTTGTGGTACAGAGGAATATTTCACCGTTGGATCTTGAACACATGCAGTCAGAAGATTTTTAGCAGTGTCTCTTTTTAACCATTTCCACCTACGTAAACGCAAGAGTGCACAGGATCTTGCGAGCTAAAAATAAACGCACCATCACCACACGCTCCTTTTATTATTTGTATTGGCGAGTGTTATGAAGCTTATGTTTGAGGACCTGAGGGGCTAAAACTGTAATTGCCGCAGTGCTGGCTGTGACAAACACAGCAGACGCACACATCTCCCACAGCAGACGCACACATTTCCCACAGCAGACACACACGTCTCCCACGGCTCGGAAAGCTGCCAGCTTCCACCGCTTCCTCGCGATCACAATGATTTAGTGGTTATTGACGGGCTAATTACCAGCAAAGCAAAGTCCGGAAATGATCACTTGAATCTCATTTTAAGAAGTCCTAATAACAGCTCGGGTGAGAGCACCCTAGGGACCCGGTGAGTCAGTAGCAATGCTCTCAGTTGCGGCGACAAGCGTTCCTCAGTTGTTACACCTTGATTACATCACTGATTTGTGTCTTAGTTATCTGGATTCTGTCTATGAAAAGAGACATTCAGGTGCTAAAAATAGCAAGTGGACCAGAGGCGCGTGTATGAGCTGTAAGCAGCATCCAAGCCCAACAGGCTGGAATATAGTGTGATTATAACTTTCTCTGCTCTTCCTGAGGGGGAGCTCAGGGTGCCAGCTGGGAGATGTGGTCCACTGCAGAGACCGGCCTGGAACACCTCAACCGACTCCTCTCGATGAGGCGGAGCGGTGGATCGACGGTCTGACGTCTACACAACCCCCTGTTTCTGCAGGACTGAGGTACTTTAACTGGTATACCAACTCTATGTGTCGCTTTCATTCTTAATGCGTACAAATTAGGTCACACCTCAGGACTGGAAGGAGAAGGAGGACAGTAACTGATCCAGCGTTTCACACATCGGTTACCCGGTTCCTCCATCATGCTCACTGGTTCCTCCAAAACTGAAAGTTGAAGCTTCATCTTTGGAGGAACCAGTGAGCACATTTGGTTGTGTAGTTTTCATGACCTTGGGAAGAACTAAGTGTTTCACTTCCTGTCTATGACTGCTGAGAGAGTGTGGTTGTTTTAGTGACGCGAGATGATTCACATGATTTACATACAGTATCATCACAAGATATCTATTTACAATATCTATTTATCTTATCCCAGGAAAATGTCTGTCAGGAGGTCAAAGGTCTTCTTTTGTGACATCTTCAGTATAAAATGTGCAAATCCTCATCACAAAATCCAAATGTTTACTTTACCAAACACAAACAGCCTTGCCTACCTGCAGGTGCTGCTCTTCTGCATCACCTCGGCTCTGTGGTATCCTGATAACTTGCAGAATCCGTCATTGCTGTAGACGATGGGCCAGTCCACAATCTGTGCATTCCCCAGGACAAAGTTGGTATCTGTGTAAACGTAAATGCAAAAAGGGAGAAGGAAAGGGCAAATGCTTGAGCGGGGACTGTGTTTCCTAACAACAATAACTACAACATTGATCTACACACTATTATAGCTGGATTTTGGATTGAGAAAAGGTTCTATTCAATTGAATATTAAACCAGGGAAGGGGGGGGAATGCAGTTGAGACACTGAGTAACAGTTATCCAGAGCATGACAGGACAGATACAGAACATACAAATACAAATGTGAGAGAGAAAAGGACATTTGCTGAGATTTGAATCCATACAAACTCCTGCATACTAATATCATAATGCCCAGGAATAACAGTGAGTGGGCGCCCTGATTCTCCTTTGGCACCGTTTAGAATTTTTTGCAATACTTCCAGGCCTTCAAGCTAAACTGAAATATGTTAATAAACCCTAAATATCACCGAGTTACATTTACATTTTAATTAGCCCATTTTGCTTACATCCTGTTTTGTACACCTGTCAGCAGATTCTATAATGAGCCTTCACGTGCTGGAAGAGGGAATATTATGTAAATCCTAAACTCCTCAGGTTCAGTGAAACTCAAGGATAAGTCAATAATTGAATTTATCTGGGATTCTGAATGATTGCCACTACAATAATTACACACACACACACACACACGATTGAGTCTGAGCCAAAGATAGAATGGGTCTAAGTCATTCAGATTCTTGGACAAATCCTCTTAAATGCGTCACCTTAGCATGAATACAGGCTCTTACATTTTATCTTTGAACTGATAAAATGAGCAGATCAGTCATTGAATGCGTCTTTATATCAACATGCACACTCACACTGGCTTTATATGTGTAGTTAGTTTAGCAGTTAGCAATGGGAGGAATTTAAAATGCGACACGCGCAACAGTTCCACATCCGAGTGGGACAGATTCCAAAGAAATCTAGGTGAGACAAATTGAGGAACTGATAGCAAATTTACACTTAAAAGTATTCAAATCAAAACCTATGCATTTCATTTTCGCATGGGGCAGATTTCCTGGACCGATGTCATGATTACAGCGTAGAATATCCACATCAGGTGTCAAAGCAAACTGCAAAGTACACACACACGCGGATGACAACAATGCGACTGCACACACACGTGAAATTCATGGCACACACCTGCCACAACAAAACACACAATAGCATCTTCACACCAGATGTGGGCACACAGAATGTACAACTCACTTTTTTATGATCACAATGAAATGACACGAGAGCACGAGGGCACAGACATAGACAGAGACACACACACAAGACGTTCCATGCCAACGTGTTATTTTACAATGATCAGATGCCTGTCGATGCTTAACTGTATGATGGGCAATAGCCTGAGTTTGAGCCGAATGAGTTGAATTTGCTGTTGTGTGGCAGAAACTTTTTACAAATGTCGCCAATCCTAAGTGCTTTGTAAATTAACAGCATTTGGTATAGAACATGTGGTGATACATTACAAAGAGAAAGAGAGGGGGGATATCAGAGAGGAAACAGAAGCAGCACGCCAAACTACACTTCATAGTACCTGTCTGTCTATGGGACAGTGTCCAAACTGAAATGTTTGAGAGGAAAAAAGTGGTTAACAAATGACAGTGAGAAACATCCTTGAATGTCAGACAACAACAAAAAAGAAAGAGCTGGAAAATGTCGATCAAAACAATAACAACAAGAGGCTGCGACGCTGCTGTGACCTCAGCAATCAGCACAATGCTGCTCTTAACCCGGAATGGATGCAAATGGAAAACTTTGGAGGTTGAGATTAGATGGGGAGTTACTGAACAGATTCATCTAAACTGGGAGCAAAAGAGGAAATGCTGCGATGTTGGATTTTGGTGTGTCTGCTCGTGAACCAGCAGCAGTGTAAGTCTTTGTTTACGAGCCGTCTCCCAGCCGTGCGTCTCTCCTACAGTTACTCACTCCTCTGTTTCTCCGTGGAGCTGCACAGATTAGTCTTGGTCCTTTTTGTTTTTAAGCATAGAGGAGATTTACTGCTGGTTAATCCATACACCACCGCCCAAGGTCGTATAGGAAGAAGATATTGATTTTCCTTTTCTTTCATTTAATAAACGTAGACATTTTACAGATCTGGATGGAGTTGGAGGAGTGGATTCATTGTTTCTGTACAAAGTGTTCCCCTCTGTCAGCACACATCTTCACTTTTAAAAAAGTGAGCTAATCTGACACAAAGGCCTAAGGAGTGCACACACACACACACACACACATTCATACTTTTAAGGAGATTACATAGACAATGGAGCTTTACCCAAACTTTACCATAACTGAGGTCCCTCTGCTAAACCTGGTGGAGATACAAATCACACATTGGATCATATTGAATCCAATGGCAGTGACATCTAATTGGACACACACATTTGGCCCCAAACTGACTGGTGTGCATTAGAAAATCTGTCCCAAATGTGGCCTACGACAGGAACACACACACGGTATACACACACACACTGTTCACACACACCTTCTCTGTCACCATTGTAACATTAAAACGACACATCTGAGAGCCTAATTTCCACACACACGTATTAACAACACTGGGTGAATGCCTGAAATTGCCTGGCAACAAAATGATCCACATCAAGATCCTCAGTGCTGCTCTGGTCAGTGGATGTGTATGTGGTCTATCTATGTGGACTTGAGGAAGGTACAGCGTTGTTTAAGTGCAGCATTAACCACCACAAAGTCCAAATCTGCCAATTAAGATGATCGATTACCATCTAGTTTGTTTTAAAGATGGTTTGATGGAGGTAAACACACAAGAATGAGTGTTTTTACGGAAATGTATTGAGATTTGCATGCATGTGTAGATTCCAGTCATCTATATGATTGGCAGACAGTTGAGTCGTGTGTGTGTGTGTGTGCGTGTGTGTGTGTGTTCAGGCTGAGGTTTCGCTTTACCGTTTAGGAATATGAACTATATTAGAGCAAGGAACGTTGTTGTCTAAAAATCATGACACAACCAGAACAATAGCTTTCCAAATCAAACGGCGGCACAAACGCCTAACTTTTAAACGCACATGTGCTCATTACGTCACTAATTGAACTGCGTCGGTTTTCTGCGTTTGCTTAATTAGTTGATTCGATTGATCCGCTGCCGATTTATTGGCAGATCAGTTTTGTTCCCCCGGTTTTTGAACCCTCGGGGCTCAGCGTGCCTCGGTGATCTTCATCCTTACCGTTCGACCGTCTGACAATATTCTCCAAAAAAGTGTTCTGAGGGGCCACAAGTCCCCTCCGGCCCCCCGCCATCCCGCCGCCAAGCTCCACTCAGACCTCCGCAGGTGAATCTGGACTCCACGCTCCGTGTCCGCCGCTCCACGCGTGCGTCCTCATGTTCTCCGGTGTGGAGGCTCTGCGCGGAATCCTGGCTTGCTGTCGGCTTCTTCATCAGCCGGCGCTCTGCGTTGGCGCCCCTGCACGCACCTCATCATCATCATCATCATCATCTTCCTCATCATCGTCCAGGAGAGGAAAAACAAGCTTTCAGCGCGCAGGAGGGGCCGCGCCGCTCTGAGACCGGTGCGTTGTTCGGTAGCGAGACGTGAGCGCCATCTGCCGGACAGGAGCGGCATCGTGTAAGGATCCGTCTGCCCTCTGACCTGTTCTCAGATGTTTGCTACCATATTTAGATGAACTCCTACAGCTTTTAACTTTTTCAAAAATTAAACCCATACATTGCAATCATTCAAAACTTCGGCCAAAATGTCAGATAAGCTTTATGAATTACATTTGGACGGGCAGATTTTTACCGTTGTCCGTTCACTCATTTTTTGGTTGTTTCAGAGACTTTCTTCATCTCGATGGACATTTTTGACGTCTTACTTCTTTCTCAGTTTTGTATGAATACGGCGTACATTCAGACGACATCATCCTTACCCTGAAAAACATTCCCTTTGCAGTAATTGGGGTCAGAACAGTCCTTCTTAGTGAGAGTACCAGCGTGTGTCAGGCTCTTGATGAGGGCCCAGCCTCACCTCTGGGGTCCCTGAGCCTGTTCAGTAATCCATCTCATGTGAAATTCAATCTAATCCCTTAACTCTCAGTAGTCAGCAGCATCCTGACATATTTCTGTGGAAGGTGAACAATCTCATTTTCCAACATTCACCTAAACTCTAAAGTCACTAAAGTTGAGTTATAGAGAACCAAAACTACTCAGAGCCCAGATTCTCAACTGTGATGAAGCTCTTTTAATCCAAAGCAAATTTACAGTGTTTACACTCATGCTGCAGAGTGGATTCAGTCTTTGTTACACGGAATCACAAAACAAAAGTCAACTGTTTACACATCTGATTTATGAGACACAATTCAAACAAACTGACGATAGCACAGAGTTTCATCCATCTGAAACAGCTTTAACATAAATACATGTGGCACAATAATGTCCAGATAGGTGAGGCGTTTCATAGTCTGGATTAACTGGTCCAGTTCTTGGAGATGTTGAGGTGACTCAGGTGCTCTGTTATGCTTTTGTGTTCAGGAAAGTTCAAGAATTTGGTCTCCTTGATCTTGAGCCAGCTGAGAGCTCTGCGCTCTGCGGCGTTGCCAAACTCCTGGTCTGGAGTCACGTAGGGCCGGCTGATCCAGTACTCGTTCTCCGCCTCGCGGTCCAGATGCTTCAGCGTGTTGCGTTTCATCTGCCACGTGATGGGACGGAGACGCCGGTGCTTCCCGATCCACTGCTTCCCAGGGATGCCTTTCTTCAGCAGGGCCAAGGTGAGATGCATGGCAGCGACTCGCTCCTGAAAAAACAATAACAAAGGAGGAGGGACGATGTCGTGGGTCAGAGGTCAAATGTGTTCAACAGATTCAGAACCATGAACTCTCAAATGTTTGGATTTTAAAGGTTAAATTACTAAATAGAATTGATAAATACAAAAGTGGATATTCTTTCGGTAAAGAAGCCAAGCAACTTATTCCCGCATCTAAAGTAGGAACATTTACTACAGTTACATATAAAATGCAGTTGTTAAAACCATATTTAGTTCCAGTCCCGCATTATGATGTTATCAAGGGTGGCAGTAAAAACCACATGAAGATTAAAACACAGACACAGACTCGGTTATTGACTCATTTTGAATTTGGGGACTAACTAGCATCACATGTAAACCGAAGCTACGTTAGCTCATGTTAGCTGTAGCCCACAGACCAAGGACACCTTAAAACTCCTACATTTGACAGTTGAGGCCGATATAAATACGGCAATCTCGTACCTGTTCCTTGGGTCGCGCTCGTGATGTGACGGTTTACTTTGCAACAGAGAAAATTCTGCAGATTTATTATTATTTTAAAAAAGACTTAAGAACAAATCGAGAAAACGCGAGACAGCGGGGTCATTAGCTAAACTTCCGGGATATTCCACGGCGAGCGAGAAAGACCAAAATAACTAAAGCGCGAAGCTCATACCTGAAGCGTTTGGGACGCCACTTGTTTGCCTATATTGTATCAAACTCTGATTTACTGTTTTTCTCATGAAGTGACATTCTACTTGTTTTGTTTTTTAGTGCGCGTAATCTAACTACTTTGTGTACTTCCAAAAAACCAAAGAGTCTCCTAGTTTGCACGCAGGTCGGTTTAGGTCACCTTTTTGTTTCGCTTCTACCTTTTCCGAGGGGAACCTAAACTTCAGTTAACGCAAGTGTCAGCTCAAGTGTAGTCATGGAGAGTGCAGTTTGCAGTGTGGCGTATAATCTCTATTTATTTCACCAAAAAAAATATAAAGCTGTGATTGGGGCGCCACTTACTACTCAGGTGAACTTTGCCACACAAAAGCATCTAAATGTCAACGGGCAGCATTAAACAGCCGTAATCTCGGTGTTGCAGAAGATATATTGTACAAGGTGGTGAACTACGATTTACGACCTATCCTGGCTGACAGAAAACAACATATAACAACTTAATACATAAAGAAATATTCTTTATATATAATTTATATCAGCGAAAAAATGTGTAATTGTTTATTTACTTATTTACCTTTTAACTATTTTTATTCGTTTAAACAGCAAGCAAAATCTCTGCCTCGGGTGTTACGTAAACTTCCTTCAAAAACATCAGTAACGATCTTCTCCTTCCGCTGCTTCCTGGTCCCTGAACGCCTCCACATCTCCTGCTTGTTAACACTCACACACTTCGGCCCCACTCCGTCACAATGTTCGGTTTAAACTTTTTTTCAGCGACCACCTGGACCTTGCTGGCATTGTTTGTCTCCCTGCTCATTCTGTGAGTTAATATTCTTATTACTTTTTACTAAACACGTCGATTTTCACTTCCTCTTATCTGCTGTTTGTCTTTTTTTTCCTGCGTTGCGTCGTTCTGACTTATTGTGTTATTTTTGAAGGGTCACTTGAAGTGGTTTGGAAGCGGTTGTTCTTCAGGCACTATGGCGCTATATATCCTGAAATCCTAGACAGCTACTTTCCTAGTTGCCCCCCAACAACAACAACACTATTGCAGCATGTGTAACCTTCTGTTTTCTGTTTTGCAGGTATTCCATTTGGCCATACAGACACTTCAAAAAGCTGGGAATTCCTGGACCGAGGCCTGTGCCTCTCTTTGGAACAGCGTTGAACTATGCCAAAGTAGGTGATCAGGAATTACACATAGATTTAATTTAGATATTGATTTGACTAAGTGGGAATAAGGATTTTAATTGGAATCAATGGAATCCACCTTTGGTTTAGTTTATATATTTTTAGTAACACAACCTCCTCGTGACCAAATAAAAGTTTATGACCCTATGACTTCATCGTTATGAGGCACAATCGGCCTTATCTGTGCCGATATCTGAAACGGAATGCTCCTCTAACCTTTTGACCTTTCTTCTCTTGAAATGCCTTCTAGGGAATGCTTCCTTATGACATTCAGTGCTTCAATAAATATGGGGACATCTGGGGGTAAGTGGCTGTTTTGTCTCTCAACGAAAATGAAAATATCACAGAAGACAAATTGGATAGTTTGATGTATTTATACTGTGAAATTAATTCATAAAACAGGCTCAAAGTTTGGTGTTTATGAGTTTGTTATCTAATGACCTCAGTCCATATAGCACTAAAGCCTTTAAAATCAAAATTAAAATATTTACAGTATACTTGTCTGTCCCAAATGTATTAGATTTCAATTTGAACCCAATCCCGTATTTGCTGTTATGCAATTAATCTCAATCTTGTTTTCACAATGACGTCATTCTGTTCAAAGGTTGTATGACTTCCGCCAACCCGTGCTGATGGTGGCCGACCCTGAGACCATCAAAGCTGTTATGGTGAAGGAGTGTTACTCTGCGTTTACCAACCGCAGGGTAAGACACAAGACCAACGTTGACCAACGATATATCAGACATAGATAAATTATGTTCTTTTTAAGTTGTTTTGCGTCCGACTTTGGAAATCACTAGAGGAGTCAAACTGTGTAACCGTATAAGAAGATCCCTTTCACAATCTGTTTGACTGAGTGTGCTCATATTCGTAGGAGAGCATGGTGCCAGGACCAATGGACGATGCAATCACACTTGTTAAAGATGAGAGGTGGAGAAGAATTCGTAACGCTGTGTCTCCATGTTTCACCAGCGGACGGCTGAAAAAGGTGATTGAGACCAACTGATCTTTATGGTCTCCATGGTGATCTTAGTGTTTAGTTTATGGAAATAAATAAACATATTCACCCATAATCAAGAGAGAAGTTGCTAAATGATGAATATCTCAATATGGACACAAACATTTGAGAACAACTCTTCTTTTCTTTGAAGATCTTTCCCATCATCTCTCGTTATGCGGACCGTCTTGTTGGAAGCCTTGAAAAAATGAATTTGGATGAACCTGTTGAAGTTTACAAGTATGTTAATGTTGATGTCGTTGTTACTGTACAAGCCTATGATGAAATGATTCAGCCTACCAATAAGTGAAGTGAGTACATCTTCTACACATTTTATTCTTTCCAATTCAAATCTCCTCAAATCTCTCTCTGCTTATCTGCTTTAGATTTATGGCTCCTTACAGTTTGGATGTTGTGACCAGTACATCCTTCAGTGTGGAGATCGACTCCATCAACAATCCAAATGACCCCTGTATCGTCCATCTCAAGAATATTCTTAACATCAGAGTTCTGCCTTTTCTCATTTTGCGTATGTGCTCCAATAATTTATATTTGAACTGGACATCATTTGATCACAGGGCCACATTGGTGACTATTAAATGCATCATTTGCTTGATCTTTTCTTCTCTTTCCAGTTGCATTTCCCTTTCTTGGTCGCCTGCTAGGGCGCTTCGATATCAGCTTGTTTCCCACAGCCAGCATAAATTACTTCTACAACATCATCAAGAGATTTAAAGACCAGCATCATTCTGAGGAATCTGTAAGCATGTCATATATTTGCTTTTCTTCAGATTTGAGCCCAGTTAACAAGTGATTAGTGTGAGTAATGTTGGCTTTTGTTTGTTCAGAGCAGAGTAGACTTCCTGCAGGTGTTGCTTGAGAGTGAGATTCCAGAGACAGAAACACAAAAAGAGGAAGAGACAACTAAAGGTACGTATGATGTAAAATGCTTAAACTGTCCGTCATGCCTCTTACCTAAAGCAATAAGTGTGTGTTTGTATGTATGTGAAGACAAATTACAACTGTCTCAGCCTCTTTCTACATATTGATCTCTTAGGGATAATATCACTTTATTTGTAATTATAGGTCTGACTGAACACGAGATCCTTTCTCAGGCTTTTATTTTCATTTTTGGGGGCTATGAAACCACCAGCACCACTTTATCCTTCATCCTTCATAATCTGGCAACCAACCCGGAAGCACTTCAGAAGCTGCATGAAGAAATCGACGCCAGGCTGCCCAGAGATGTAAACTCTGCATTGTGTCGTCGTGTTGCAGTTTGTGTTCGTGTTGAATATGAATGTTTAGCTCAGGTCAAAGTCTAATAAGTAATTGGTTGTTTGTCTTTTGCCTCCAGGCCCCTATTACATATGAGTGTGTGGCTGGTTTCCAGTACCTGGACCAGGTCATTAACGAGTCGATGCGTTTGCTTCCCACTGCGCCTCGGCTGGAGAGAATGTGCAAGAAAACCATCCAGGTCAACGGCATCACCATCCCTGAAGGAACCCTGGTTGGTATTCCTATGTCTCTGCTCCATAAAGACCCACGCTTCTGGCATTTACCTGAACACTTCAGACCTGAGAGGTAATTAGACACTCGCTTTACACCGCCAAGTCTTTCTGTTTTCCCTGTTAATGCTTTGCCAAGTTTGGATCAAGAACAACATCTTCAAAGAGTCCTTGAGCTTTTTATGACAGCTCTCCTCTCTGAATATTTACTTACTCATTTTTCATAATATATGCATGTACCTGTCTTGATGTGCAGGTTCAGTAAAGACAGCGGGGAGGAAGTGAACCCTTACGTCTACATGCCCTTTGGCCTCGGCCCTCGTAACTGCGTGGGGATGCGTTATGCTGTGCTGGTGGTGAAGACGGTTCTTCTGCGTCTCCTCCAGAAGTACAATTTGGAAACATGCAAAGACACTGTGGTAAGCTTTCAAACTCAACACACTCAAAGGAATACATTCATTCATGTGTGGCCGTCCCACTCTAATGCCTTGTCATGGTCACGTCTTCTTCTAGATCCCACTGGAGTTTAATTGGGCATCCCGACCAGCACAGCCCATTAAACTGACTTTTGTTCCCAGAGCAGAGTAGAGATGCTGCTCTCAATGGATCCTGCTCTGGAATGTTAAGCACTGATATATAATACACATTTATATAATAGGTACATATATATATATATAGTGTTTCTACTCATTATAACACTGACTGTCTGAGAAGTATCCTTGGAACAGAGTTAAATTCTAATGTACGAATGTATTCTAATCACTTTGCCACTGATTAATAAATTTACAAATTAAAAAAGCAAATGGGCCTGAAAAACCTTGATATCCTCCTTAACCAATCACTTTTGTGTAACCAAGAGACCGACTCAGGAAAGTAAAGCAAAACATTGAGACACATGTGGTTGATTGATAAGTGCTGAGCCTGACACATCCTGTTCAGTCACATGTGTCTCACACTGCTTCCCTAAATGTGTCAAATGTTTCAGCTGGAATCCATTTGACCTCAGGTAGTCGATTGTTTGTTGCTTTGCCAAGAGTTTCTACTTACAGGATATGAAACCCCTAGCATTATAAGCAGAAAAGTGTGTGTGACTATATTTAAAACACTTCCGTTGAAATAAATTAGACTCAAAACTTGTGAGTTGGTTACACACACACAGACAAACACACACATATTTAAACACATACATTCATTCAGTAGCGCAGCATAAATGGTGATGACATTTCTGTTTGATGCAAATGCTGGGCACCTGCTGGATCCTGAGCCCAGCAGGATCCATGTCGGCCACACAGGCCTCATTGAAATCACCTATCTGCTAAACGGTGTGGAGATAAGGCTCGGCGTTCAGCACTGTAATTATTTGTTTCCTATCAGAAGCTGGCGCAAACACACACACACACAGCGGGTAAACTGCATGGATATACATACAAACCTCTCTCTGTTTGTGAATGCCACTCGCATGTCTCAGGAGGCTTTCACACAGATCTCAGCAGCAGAGGCCTGTGTGCTGGCATGGATGTGTTTCATAATGCTGATGGTGGATGGATGTTGGCTCAGTTTGCTACAGGTACGGACGATTGATTGAAAGTCAAATAAGAGGTTGCCATGTCTGTGAATTCTTTCTCTATGATGTAAGTGCTCATTTGTAATTATTGGTTTTCTCCTAGTTGAAGTTTGAAGGAGGACTTCACTCCAGCTGCCTTTGGATGATTTGGGTTTTAGTTTAGATTAATGCAAGGACGCTACCAGAGGTTTTCTAACATGTAGTCTTGAATTGAATCGTGTCAGAAGAAAGCCTCAAAGGCAATAGAAGTGTTACAGGGCTCTGGAATATTGGATTGGTGATTAGTAAGAAGCAACCAATGAGACAGTAAAGGGATCAATTGTAAATAACTGAAAACAACATAAAGAGCCGCTGTCCTGCCTCTCATGGCCGACAGAAACACTGTGGTAACCGCCGACATCGTCCACATCAACATCACGGGCAACACCACCGGGCCCAGCGTTGACCATGTGGCCCAGGTGATCAGATGGTTGACCCTCGCCATTGGGATGCCTGCCATTGGATTGGCTATTTACACTCTGAAAAATCTGTCCAAAGGTTTGTGTTTTATCGCAGATTGTAAGGTTTCATTTGACCAAAATACAATTAATAACATAGTTTTGTGAGCTTTACTTCTTCTCTTCTCGTAATTGAAGCAGTATGCAGTGCTAGTTTTACTTTTGCCATAATAATGTAAACATTAGTAACAGACTTTGTGTCATCAGTGTCAGTAGTTGTAGTTGTATTAGTGTGGTGAGGGTGAGAGTATCAGTAGAGAGTGTGTGTGTGTCTGTACTGGAGTAGTACTGATATGAGTGTGAGGTTCAGGACAGTATCAGTACCAGTTGTAGTCTCAGTCTCAGTCTCTGTCTCTGTGGTAATTCTCGTACCTGTGTTGTCTGTCAGGTGAGAACAAAGCTCCCATCTTCGTCGTCAGCCTGCTGGTCTCTGACATCCTCAGTTTCTTTGGCCGTCCTCAAGCATCAAGCGACACAATCCTGTCCTCCGACGTCACCAGCCTCCTCTTCTACTTCAGTATCATCTCCAACGTCACCTTCATGTCCTGCATCGCCCACGAGCACCACCTCCTGCTGGCCTTCCCGCAGTGGCGCGGCTGCTGGAGCACCGTGCGGGGCTCCGTGCTGGTCTCCCTGGCAGTGTGGGCCGCCCCGTTTGCCGTCCTGGTCCTCGCCATGATGCAGTTATTCTTCTGGTTTGCTGTGGCTCTCCTCAGCCCTTTCCCCTTCCTGCTCTTCTTCGCCGTGGACTCCTGGAGGGCCCTGCTCTGCTCCAGGTCCAACCCTCCAACCCCAGAGAGGAGGAAGACTGTGTGGGGGCTCGGGGCCATCTGGGCCAACTACACCCTCCTCTACCTCCCCTTTATCCTCAGCGTCCTCTTGGGGTCTCTGTCCTTTAAAGAGGAGGTGCGCTACCTGGAGCTGGTGTCTCACATGCTGCTCTACCTAAGCCCCTTGGTGGATCCCTTCCTCTACATATTCATGACCAAAGGCCCCAGAGAGGTTCTGAAGGCTCTGCCCTGTTGTCAGAAGTTGAGGCAGACAGAGGAGACGAGGAGCACTGTTGATACGGTGGCTGAGACAATAGAGACACGTCTCTGAGGAGAGTAGTTCAGGAATAGCTCACATTTAGATTAAGACCTTCAGGTTTGATATCAGTATTTGGAGCACAGGCAAGATGTACTCCAGATGCTGCCAGCCCAGGAAGTGTGGAGTGATGTAAATAATAATCAAATGATGACGGTTACCTCTGCAGCCTTTTGTCCTGCATGAGTTTAATCTGTGATTCACAGCAGCACATTTCCTGTTCAGATAGGAAGCAAAGTGACGGAAGAGATCTCATCTGACAGATTTCATAGATGTGTGAAAGCAGTCAAGACACAAACTCAAAGTCATCCACCGTATAACTTTCTTTAATAACAAACAGGGTAAAATCTGGTTGGCGCCATGAAAGCTCAGTGTTGATAATCTGGTCAGTTTTTACACAAAGGGTTGAGGTTTCCCCAATACACATTCACAGCTCAAACAATAGGATAACAAGCAAATGGAAACATACGGTACATTTAAGTCACTGCTAAATGAAATGGCATCTTTAATGTCTAAATGCTGACCTAGCAACAGAGAGCTAAACACATTTGAAATGAAATGCTACACAGGATTGAAGCTGATTCGTTTCTCAACAGAGACAGAAACTATAATGTAACAGATGGTTACTATGACGACAATATGAAGCTATGGATGCTGAGGGAAACATGGCACCTGTCTGCGGCGACGCAAAAGGTAGACAGACAGGTCACCAGTGCAAGAGCTGACCAGATAACGGTAACAATAACCAGGCACGGCCACCAGAGGGCGCTGACATCATAAGTGTATATATGTGTCTGTGTGTGTGAGTGCATAAAAAAAGATCCATCTTATGAGCTTTGTTAGAGTTAATACATTTTAATCATCATACATTTGAAAGTCAACATTCTATTTGAGTTAATTTATTTCTGACTACAACTCACCTCAGGCTTTGAACACATTATAACAAAGGCAGGTAAACATGCTGGTTGATCGACAAAGAGTCTCTGGTTTACAGCATTTTGGTTTTGAGTTCATTTTAAAAAAAAACTGAAATGTATTTTGATCAATTGGAGGACAAAAGTTGCAGCAGTATTTTGTCACGACTACATTTCAAACACTGCTGTATTCAATAAGATGGACCTCCTGTGTGTGTGTGTGTGTGTGTGTGTGTGTGTGTGTGTGTGTGTGTGTGTGTGTGTGTGTGTGTGTGTGTGTGTGTGTGTGTGTGTGTGTGTGTGTGTGTGTGTGTGTGTGTGTGTGTGTGTGTGGCCCAGTTGGCAGCTTCTCGGTAGAAAACATAATACAAGTGCACGTTTGCGTGCGCACACACACAGAGGATCAGACAGGGAAACAAAGACGAACACAGGCTGGTATACAAAGGTACGGGTTGTAAACAGAAGCTCTTCTTATCAAAGAGAGGAGTATAAAACGTGCGCTCTGAAAAAGCTCTCTCCTGTGCCGACTGCAGTAGAAAAGCAACAACACAAACATAAAGTGTGGGATAAAAAATGTCAGTTTTATATCACAAAGCCTTTTGGAGTCCTGAGTTTATCAAACCAACAAAACGAGACAAAAAGGCCAAAGTCTATAAATCAGAAATACAAGAATCAATCCCGTTCTCAGCTGTGTTGTGTGACTGCAAAACTAAATTTGACACAAAACTTTTCCACGCGTAGGTGTGCGACGTTTCCCAAACGCGTCCACGGCTCCCGTTTGGGACGAAGGGTCAAGGTGTCGGCAGAGAAGCACGAGCTCGCCACACGATGGCTTCCACAGGTTTAAACCGAAGCCCGTGTGAATCCCTGACTGGCCGTGGGTTAGAGGAGTGTAGGCTGGACTGATGTGCAGCTGGTGGACGGCGTGTTGTGTGTTCAGATGGCTTCTGGTTCCGATACGAGATACTTACTTCAGCAAATTCCCTTTCCTTTTCCCCGGATGTTACAACAGAGTTCAGATCAGCACAGCATGATGTAACACACTCCAATTAACGCTATTAAATAACCACTGACATGGTGAGGGAACAAAGAAAAGGATTTGGGGAAGTAAGGATCCGACAGGGAACCAAAACCATCCACAGAGTCTCCACGGAAAACTGTCCCTGGATCAGTTTATTGGTTTCAGTGCGACACAAAGACTTCCCAGCAGGAAAGAGGTCCTGGCACGACACACACAGCATTTTGAGGCCATGTAGAGGAGAAGTGTGTGTGTGTGTGTGTGTGTGTGTGTGTGTGTGTGTGTGTGTGTGTGTGTGTGTGTGTGTGTGTGTGTGTGTATATATCCCAACAGTTCACTTGAATCTTCCGTAACTTGTTGGTAAAAACCCGGATGGGACTGTTGCTTAACGGGAGCAGTGGCTGTGATGTGGGAAAGATCCAGCTTTGCCTCCCGTCTGACTGGGAACATAATGACAACATCCGGGGGGAACGGGGGTGAGGGGTGAGAATCCATGAGCTCCATTCACTGACGGGTGACTGCGGCCTTGTGAGTGAGCAGAATTCCTCCACCTGTGAGTTTAAAAATCCTTCCTCTGCTCTCCGACGTTTGTGGCATTTGGCTGATGTTCCTGACCAGAGCAGGCAGCGGTTGTGTGCCTTGCTCAAGGACACTTGCAGAGGACATTTGGCTGTAAGCTGGACTCTTCCAGAGCCTCTACCTGCGGGGCTGATGTCGGGGCTGGCGGGGCAGAGGGGGGCTGGAGGAGGACGACGGCGACAGGGAGGCCAGCGAGGCGGTGGCGGCGGCGTCCTCCGCCTCCTCCAGCTCTCCTCCTCCTCCTCCTCCGTGGAGCTCCTGGCTCACGCTGGACTGTAAGGCGGCCGGGGTCAGCCACTCTTTGGGCAGGCAGCTCTGGAGGAACGGCACGCACGAGCTGAAGTAGGCCAGACGGTTTACCCAGCGAGGGATCTCCCTGCCGCACAGGATCTGGGGGAGGAGGAGGAGGAGGAGGAGGAGAAGGTCAGAGGGAGGAATGTTTTTGGTTTTGCAGAGAAACTAAAATGTGCCTGAACTGCGACCTTTCACCCACATAACCGTCACACATCCATCAATAGATCAGGTTAAGGGATCTATTGATTACCTCGTCACTCTGCTGTCAAATATCTGATAGATTCTCTCTCTCTCTCTTTCTCTCTCTCTCCCCCAAACCTGCTAAAACCTAATTGAGCCGTCTCGACCCTGAGACAGTAGAGGATCCCAGCCTCCAAAATAATTCTAATCAAGATTATTTATCAGCTTCTGTCCTCTCCAGTGTGATGAAGCGAATCCTTTCCTTTTGGCTCTGCCTGTTAGCTGATCTGGCCTCAGTGGTTGATCTGTATAAATAGTCCTGTAACATGAGACTGAGCCTGAGTGTCATCAGAGTGTGGTGACGTGAAGCTCACAGGGAGGATCGACATCCGACTCATGCATATCAAATGTTCTCTCTCTGGAGGATCGATCGTCACGCTTGATCTTTTAAAACTACACCCACACACACACACACACACACACACACAGATCACAATTACAATATCACCAAGAGATCACATTAGTAACCATGAGCATTAAAGCCCGAGGCCCGGACTGCTTTCCTCAGGGATTCCTGGTGTGCACATCTGTGTGTGTGTGTGTGTGTGTGTGTGTGTGTTCTGACAGAGTGTGTATCTGTTAAAGTATTTCTATGTCCGTCTCTCTCTCCCTCTTCTGTGATTGAGAAAAACATTTCCAAGAATGTGTTTCTCAGAGAACATCTCTCTGTGTTGCAAGTATATCTGTGTGTGTTTATTTTCTGTGTGTGCGTGTGCGTGTGCGTGTGTGTGTGTGTGTGTGTCTGCCAGCTGGCTCTGCATGTCTAGGCTTGTATCACTGCGTCCTAATCCCACTCTCAGTGCTAGATGCTAATTACTCACACCAGGAAAAGCTGAAACACACACACACGCAAACACACACAGGGAAATTTTGATTGGCTTGCAGTTTGTGTTTAGAACAATTTGAAAAAGCCTGTGCTTGTGTGTGTGTGTGTGTGTGTGTGTGTGTGTGTGTGTGTGTGTGTGTGTGTGTGTGTGTGTGTGTGTGTGTGTGTGTGTGTGTGTGTGTGTGTGTGTGTGTGTGTGTGTGTGTGTGTGTGTGTACACCCACCTCGGACAGAGCTGAGGAGAAGTGGTTGCAGTTCTTGTGCATGAGGTGATATGCGTTGCCTTTGTACTCCTTCCCCATCTCCTCCACGATGCGCTCCACATCCTCCTCTGTGAAGTCGGTGCTGCCCAGGACTATGGCTTCTCTAAAAGACACACACAAACACACATAAATATAATCCCAGCTCATTTTTCCTGAATTCTATGACAGATTTACACCCAGCATTAATGGCAGCTCTGCTCCGTTAACATTACACCAGGAGCCTTTGTGCTGACACAGCTAAACTGATCACAGCCACCATGAAGGGGATCAGTTACACCCGTTTTTCATCAATCAATTCAAGATATCTGACAGTTTCCGCTCATTTCAGTTCAGCTCCAAAGTAAATATCTGAACCGCTACAAATCCTGTTGCACTCACAAACATCCTGTAGGGACAGGAATGTGATGTGAAGCCTAATTACGCCGTCCTGTCCTCTAAAGTGAAGGAATGAGATCGGATCAATAAGCCGATCGCATGTTTCACAAGGATTTCCTGTCTATTTTCATTCAAGAACAGCTGGAGCGAAAGTTTTACATCTGTATCAGGTCAATATAATGGATGGAGACAGAGAGGTCCAGCGTGTGTGTGTGTGTGTGTGAGTGTGTGACAAAGCTAGAGGGCAGATCAACTAGAGCAGAAGGAATACACGGTAGCTCCAGTTAGAAACACACACACACACACGGCTGATTGAGTGAATACTAAATGGTATTGAAGTGAGTGGGCGCTCTACTGTCTCCGCTCACTGAAGATCTGCGGAAACAAACCAATGAACTGATGAGTAATAGATCAAATAATTGAGTTCTGTTGATTTTGAATTGGCTCCTCGGCTTTCACAGACTGAATGAACTCCTGAATGTCAAGCGTGTGACCACAAGTTACTGTACTTGTCAGAAGAATAGAGAGGAAGCGTTCTTCTCTTCCCATTCTTCACAACTCAATTAACAGTTTAAATGTACCTTCCCACAGGAGGACACGCCGACCGACTGGCCCATTGACTGGCTGGCCGGCTGTCTGTCCGTCTCATCCGAACCGAGCTGTGTGGACAAACACCAACGATTCTGCACGTCTACCAACACGCCAGCCTCCCATACTTACTTGAACTTGAAGGTCTCTCCCAGCTCAGTGGCGTCGCCTGGTGTTATCTCAAAGATCCCTGAGAACGGGTAAGGGTGTCCGCCATAGGCAAACTCTAAATACACACACAGACACACACAAAAACAGTACGGTTCATTATGCATGCACATAAGATCCGGATCGTATTCTGAGGGCGTCTTGAGGAGGTTGAGCTGATGTTAGCAGGTGTCACGTTTCCACAGGTAACCTTACCTCTGCCATAGATCTCAATCCCTGAGTGAAAGACTCCGATGCCCAGAGTGCTCGTGAACTCATTGATCCAGTACTGAGAGAGAGAGAGAGAGAGAGAGAGAGAGAGACAGAGACAGAGATGGAGAGAGAGAGAGAGAGAGAGAGGGAGAGAGATTAAACGCCTATTTAACCATTCTGCACCACATTATCTGTATACAAACAAATGTTATATGTGCGTGAATCCCACGGTTCCAAGTAGTAAACAAGTGCTGAGTACCATCACAGGTTGATCAGGACGGGTCAGAAGGCAGAATTCCCAGTGTAGGAGTGAATAGAGGAGTAGTAGTCATGTTTGAATCAGGCTCGTATTTACACCTGCCTGTCTCTGCTTCAGACTACATTTGTTTACCTTCATCCAGTAAATAATTGGACGAAAGGTCAACATGCCTAACTTAAGACAGTGTTGTGTTCCGAGCTGGATGAAACAGGATCATCTCACACACACACACACACAAGTAAACATGGACAAAATCCATAATTGATCGCAGCAGCACTGATCTGCAGCATTACCCTGCATCCTCTCAGTCTGGGCTGTGGCTGTGTACCATCAGCCAGCAGCTCCTGTAGCTAAGAGGTGATTGGGCAAGGCTGTTGCTAGGCAGATTTTGCTCGCCCGAGACAAATATGTTATCACAGTTCCACTTCACTTCAAGACGGGGCAGAGAGTTGTGGCAGGAGGGAATCTAACACGGGATCTCATGACGTCAAATCACTCACCCAGGTCATGTGATTAGGAAAACACAGCCTTTATTTGATAATGATCCTCTACTTATTTCAATAAACAGGTTTCACTGAGGCCGTTTGCTGAGGAGGCGTACGCTCCAACTGAAGCGGTGACCGTCCCTACAAACTGAACCAGAACCTTTAAGAAATAACACTTAAACTTGATATCCTGACACCCACACATATTTCTCAGACTCTCCACAGTTGTGAAGTTGGTGTCAGAGTATTTTAAGCAGGAGCAAACACTGAACTCATCTGCATGCGTTTGAGGTGAGAACGTTTCTTGTTAGAAGCAAACTAGGCTGTTTTCACTCTGTCTGGCTCTTCTAGTTGCTATGAGAGAGAGAGAGATGTTTACCTCCTCTAACAAACGCCCGCAGGGAAGCCCTGAGTAACGTAGCTAAGACTTCCCTAAGAGAAGAATGTACTTGTATATAGGGAACCATATACAGCACAAGGACAAGACAAAGGACCGAGCTGAGACAGAGGTGTCTACTAAGGGTGGAGGAGACAATGACCTGCACACAGCTCAGCTCCATGTTGAGCTGTGAATGTGGAGGTTTCCTGTGCGATGTTTCAGATGAACGCTGCCTCAACATGAAGCCATGTTGTGAGCAGACAGGTTGGTTATATTTTAATGTTTCAGTGAAGCAAAGCACGACTGAGATCTTGAGTGAAACAATGAAGCAGGACAGGAGAAACCTTAGCTGTAGTGGACGACTCGTATGTGTTCTCAGCCTTGACTATCTCCCTCGCCAGCCAGAAGCCTTTGACGTTGCAAAACATATTTAGGACCGAGCGTCAAACAGGAAACAGCTTGACAAACCGCGTACCGCTACTTGAAAAATATTCTATTAAGCTCCGTCTGTTGTTATGCAAATACGTAGCTGTGTACAATCACTCAGCAGAGCCGCCGGTCATTAGCACACATTTGCATTGCAAATGTTTCCCTCCACAATGTAACCTTTAGAACACACTAAATGTGTTCCAGCAGTTTAACAGAGAAATGTGATCATGAGGTCATAATTGCACGCTTTCAGCTTCTGGCTCTTTGTGTTCTGTGGCAGACAGAGGACAGATGACGAGTGTGTGTACAAATGCTGCTCTTTGCACGTACGCACACACACATACAGGCTGCTGTTGCCATCTTTATCACTGCTTGCACATATTGTCAGAGCCTTGAAGGTCTGAGCGGTTAGTGTAGAGTCCCTTTGGGGTGAGATCATAGTGATGCTGGAGACGTAATTAGCATCACATCTGTAGTTTTGTATTGATGTAGCTGACACTCACTGACCCCTGCACCCCCTCCTCTCTCACCCACACACCCCCCCACACACACACACACACACGTAGGAACACATAACCAGCTATGAGAAACAGAGAGAGATCTGTTTGTGATACCGCTGTAGAGACAGACACACATCACTGACACACTGAATCGGTTCCATGCTTGTTTCACCGACGCCCAGCAGAGTAAAAGCTGTGCACGTCCAGTTTGATCCAGTTGACTACGGCAACCACCGAGTCCGTTATCTGCACCTCCATCAATGTCTGGTAAAGTTCATCCGGACATGACAGAAATGGAAATCAGGTCTGCTAAACTGACACGTCTCTATTTAGTTGACACCTCTACATTGAAGTTAGCGTGCCGCTGCCTTTGCTCTTTGCTTGCTTGCAGACTTTGCAGATACACAACTCAACCAGATCAGCATCCTTTATCTACATCTAACATCTAAGAGCCTGTTTGAGTGTTTGGCAGCCAAAGTGTGTAGTGCAGCGCTTCTGTTACTGAGAGCTGAAGGATCCTCGGCTGCATTGAGAAGTATTTAAGTTGCGGCCCGGCTATCAGTGACCTATAAAGCCAGAGTGTGTGACTTGCGCAAGGGGAAGACTTGAAACATGAGGAGAAGCTTGTTTTGCAGTTGCGGTTCTCTAATCTGCCTGGAACAGAGAGAGAGAGAGAGAGAGTCAGCGAGTCAGAAGCCCCCCCTAAACCGAGAAGGAAGGAACTACAGCACCCATCAGCACTGACATATCCGTGCCGTTGTGTCGCCTTGGTTACAGGAGAGTCAAAAGACGCTGTGTTGTAGCGACACGGTGAGCTACTCCTCCGTACACCTTTCCTCCTCCTCCTCCTCAAATAGGACTCTTATCTGAGCTGAGCCTAATTACTCCAAAGCTCATTAAACTGAGACCTCCTCCTCCTCCTCCGCAGAGGCAGCAGATGGAGAAAGGGCCGACTGTGTGTGTGTGTGTGTGAGAATCAGTGTGCGTGACCCATTTGAATGAATAACAGAGCGAGCTGGTGGGTGTGTGGTCATAACATGATGCAATAGTCAAATCAGAGTATAGATGACGCCTGTCTGTCGCGTTGTTGTTGTTAAGAGTGGAGCTACAGCGCCTCAACTTCCAGCTGCACTACACCAGGAGCACTCGGAACACATTTGATCCCCGATTGATGGACGTTATCAAGTGCAAAAGCGATACTGTGTCTTTCTGTCTCCCTCTCTCACACACACACACACACACACTCGTGCACAGACAACCACAGAGCTGGCAGACAGACAGGTAGTGTGTAGATAATGCCGTCTCATTAAAGCGAGCTACTAAAGCACTCAGAGCTGACCAGGAAATCCACTTAGCAGAGATGGAGCAGGACAGCAGAGAGGCGGTGAACCGGTGTAGAAAGGGAGGGGGGGTGGGGGGGGGGGTGTGGAGTTGTGATTCTGCGCTTGGAACGGTGACATCATTATTGATCCTCATCCATGTTTTCCGGAAGGATCACACTGGGCCGGAGAACCCTACACCTGACACACACTCGCTCCACTGTCTGTGCCGTCGCTTTGCCGTCGCTTGTTGCTGCTGCCAGGTGTGAACGCAAGCAGGGTCGTGACCTCTGCCCTCCCCTCTCATCTCATCTGCAGCTTCCTCTTTCACGCTCACTCTCCCTGTCAGCCGCAGAGTCATTCAATCAAGCGCTCAGTGAGGAGATCCATCACTCCATAATGTGAACGGGGGACAAAGTGCAGTACAGCAAAAGATTTATTATCATCAAAACGCCCATGTTTGAGAAATATGATGGTGCTTCTTACTACATGTTTGTTTACATTGGTCATGTTCTGCTTGTAGACCTCAGTTCAAATCCCGCTCAGCCTCATTCTGAAGCCCCATGCTGCTCCAGCACACAGCCTCATGTTGACCTGTGTGTTTATTTACATGTTCAGGCAGGCAGAAAGGATGGATGTTTATATTACAAAGAGTCATAGGTCATCTTTTTGGTACGGTGCACCTCAAGTTGAGCGCTGATTCAGTGATTCTGCTGCCAGCACAGCAGTCATGAAGTTACTCAGCCAGTCAGTAAGCCAGTCAGTCAGACAGCAGCAGTCATTCAGTCCATTTCCCTCCAGCACTCTGATCTGAGGAGCCTAATCAATACCTAAGGCAAGCCCTCACAGACGGACTGCAGTCTTCTTCCTGGCTTCAGAGCACAACAGTGAGTTCATTGACAGCAGACATTGCCTCTCATTGTTTTGAATGAACGCTGGAATCTCACAGCAGACACAGAGCCACATTCCCGTCGCCATAATCGGAGCACACAGACAGGAAAACTCAGATATGTGCGTGGCAAAGATCCAATCGGTTGGTGTAAGAGCACAGAGAATACCTTCCATCCAGGTGCTAAAAATAAACAGTCACTTTCTCTATCGCGCTCTCTCTTTCTCTCACTCACGCGCACACACGCACACACACACCCCTAATAGGGTTAAATATAGTAACCGAGCGAGCGGGTTACATGTCTGTGGGCGTGTGCATTAGACACAGAACGTACCAGCGGCCTCTGTACGCCTCTGCTTGAATAATTGTGTCCAAAGGGACACATTTCTGTGTGTTGGGTCCATGTGTGGAGCCTTACACGGGTTATTTATGTATTTATTTTATCTATAACACACAGGAGGGGAGAGGCAGAGAAAGAGAGAAAGAGAAAGAGAAAGAGAGAAGTCCTGGCCCTCCTGCCATAAAGAAACTATTTGGTGTTCAAGCCTGCAGATCTGTACAGTAGGAGAGGATCGATTGCCATTTCTGAGTGTTTGTCCCCCTCATAGTGTGTTTGATTTTCCTGGAGTTAAAGACAGAAAACATTGTGTCCCTCAGCCATTGTGCAACAGTCTGGCCTCTGCTTGTGGAAGAGCACTGAGGCCCCCGCAGCTCCTCGTGTGAACAAAAGTGAGACGGAGTAAAAGCTCTACAGACTCTATCCAAGAGAGACTAATGTGCTCTCAGCAAGTCAAGTGACAAGAGAGAGGGTCAAAGAAGTGGGCAAGGAGGTGAGGGAGGAAGGAAAGAAGGAAGGATAGGAGGGGGATAATGAGTATGGAGGTATTCAATCGGCCTACATTAGGCCTTTGATGACATATTGACCCTTAGGCCAACAGGAAACACAAGGGCAATAAATCAGATTAAAATGTAAAGACGGGGAGGGAGAAGATGAGGAGGAATCCCTGGGAAAATACATATATTTGTTTACAAAAAGCATCCAGGAATTGTGTACATCATTCAGAATACATGTGTCAATCCTGGCATTTTATATGAACCAGCAACAAGAAGTATAATTGAAAGAAACTAAACTAAACCAGAGGATCATAAGGAACAAAAGCATTTATGGAAAGTTGTGCTTTGCTTGCACACACTCACACACTTTACCTCAACTCTGATTTATAGCCTCAACTAGGCAATTCCAATTTGCTTTGTGCCAGCTGTGTGTGAATCCATATCAATCAATGATTCATCAATGGATCACTGAATCTGTCCCACTGAATCTGTCCCCACTGACTCATTCCTGCAGGGTGACAACACGATGACTCCAACCCGACCTCTGCCTGTGTCCGGAACAAAGGAGGCTCTGCTCTCTCCTGTAGGGTGACAGGTTCACATCCACCTGTGGTTCAGCTGCCAAGTCCTCAATATGAGACAATGTGCTGAACTATTTACACTCTGCTACTTCTGAGTAAATAAAAGGAACCCATTAAGAAACCCCAGATTGCTTCTGTCAACATGGGTTGGACTTTTGTCAGATTACTGTCACTACTCTCCCCTCCCTGACATCTGGCAGCAGCAGCTCAGTGGGATTGGTTTGGTCCTGCTGTTACACACACACTGAGTGAAGCAGAGTTTGTTCTGGCACTGATCTTTGACTAATCTGTGTCTTTGTGTGTTCTGAAGCAGCCTGGTTGTGGAGATGGAATCGACTACTCTCCCCTGAAAGCAATTAACACACTGTTATGAGCGATGACAACATTGACTCATGGGTTGAGTCAAATGGGAGTTTGGCAAGAAAGAAGCTCTCTCTTACACACACACACACACACACACACACACGCGCGCGCGCGCGCGCGCGCGTTGCGGAATCCTAGTGTTTCTTGAATGAGTCAGTCGTGAAGTTTTCTTTCTCGTCTCTTACCATATCATAGACGTTTAGGATGATCGGCTCGTTTGCCATCACGGGCATCAGGATGTCCTCCCCCTGCGTCCCTTCCTCTCCTCCTCACGCCACCCTCCTCTCCTCTCCTTCCGTGCGAGATCCAAACTCTCGCCCCTCTCTCTCCTCTCCTTCTTTCTTTCTGCCACGAATCCAGCAAACTGCCACCGATTAACCGATTGACAACGTGATTTTGTCGGTGGAAAGCTTCGCGGTCCCTCGGTTGTTTGTAGCGTCCAGCATCTGCGGGTCTTTGTCCGGATCCTCCCCCCCCCAGAGCAGCGGTGCACAGCTGAGCAGACGCGCCGACTCGCTAAACCCTCTCGGCGGCAGAGATCGAGGCGAAAGCGGCGACTTGGCGGAGTGAACGGCGTCTCTGCGGGCGGGTGTCGACACGAACGGACCGATGAGTCATTTTATCCGAAGAACTCTTAGTCAAGACGGCGAGTCGCGGTGGTAACAAAGCGACATTTCGCCACCATCCCGGGCTAGAAGCTAACGGAGGCTCGGCAGCGCTGAGGCTGACAGGCAGGCAGGCAGGATGAGAGGGCTGGCGAGAGAATTGGCGAGTGAGTGAGTGAGTGGGCGAGCGGGGCGACGACTCTGCGCTCGTTTAACCACCCTGATGCTCCCGGGGCATCATGGGTAATGTAGGTCATCAGAAAACTACAAGACTGAATCCTTAACACGCTGCTTTATAATATCAAACACTTTAATGAGGAACTTTGACTGGAATGTTCTGTGCCTGAAACTATAGAATTTATAATTTAGACATTTATTTATTTTCCACCTTAATCTCGTTCCAACTCAGCACAAACACAAAACAAACATTCTATTATGGCCGTCCAGATAATCCTCCACATCTGATGACAATTTTGTTCCTGTTTTGGTGGTTTTATATACACAGCCTCTGTCACACTAAACTTTAACTGTTGCTCACTATCTTGTCTGCCACACTGATTTACTATGTAAACCTGGTAGCAGCACCAGGAGCAGTAAGTATTCAGTCTTCAGTGTGAGGATCCAGAGAGCCACATTCAGGCGGCCTCATTGTTGTGTTCTCCCAGCAGCTCCATGAGAGTCTCCTGGTTGGAGAAGTCCTGTAGGCAGCAGTTGATCTCCTCCAGCAGATCTTCTCCCAGCAGGAAGCTCCTGACGTCGTGCACCGTCGTTCCAATCCGGTGGTCCGTAATCCGGTCCTGGGGGAAGTTGTACGTCCGGATCTTCTCCGATCGGCCTTTGGTGCCGACCTGTAGAAGAAAATGGGTAATAGAGTGAATATGTGTTGAGGAGATTTGATTAAATACACAGTATGTGGTTGTTCTTCTTTCTGTGACTTTAAAGGCGCACCTGTATTTTCCTCTGGTTGTAACGTTTGCTCATCTCCTCCTCCAGCTTCATGCTGTAGAGTTTTGCCCTCAGAGCCTTCATGGCCTTCTCCTTGTTCTTTATCTGGGAGCGTTCCTGCTGACACTCCGCAACCACGCCTATAAACATGCAGGACTTTATTATTTAGAGACCATCCCTGTCATCATTCCATAACATTCAGCTGAACCTTTAACAGCTTCACCTGTAGGCAGATGGACGATCCTGACTGCACTGTCTGTGGTGTTGACATGTTGGCCTCCAGCTCCACTCGCCCTCATGGTGTCTATCCTCAGGTCCTTAGTGTGTATGGTGAATGAGATCTAACAGGAACACGCCAGCATGTATGAGTACAATCCAAATGAACAGTGAATGAGAGGAAGGTCACGGCTGCAGAGTCGTACCTCAGTGGGCTGAGGCAGCACAGCCACCGTCATGGTGCTGGTGTGTGTGCGGCCCTGTTTCTCTGTTTTGGGAACTCTCTGGACCCGATGGACGCCCGCTTCAAACTTCATCCTCTTGTAGCTCTGAGGTCCACTGATGCTGGCTGAGGCGTGACGCAATCCACCTGAGAGACCACAGAGCAACAAGGAGCAATAACTGACATGGTATCTGCATGTAGTGATACTGAGAGTGTGTGTGTGTGTGTGTGTGTGTGTCTCCACTGACCTATCTCACTGGTCATGTGCTCTAACACATCAAAGGTCCAGCCGTGGTGCTGAGCGAAGCCCTGGTACATGTCAAACACCTTCAGACAGGAGGAGAAGGTTCATGTTAGCAGATAGATTCATGACTGTGTTTCAATTTATACAAACATCTTAATCCTAAAATAATCAAACTTTCTCCAAACCTGGTCGGTGAACAACATGGCCTCCTGACCCCCGATCCCAGCGGTGACCTCAAGGACCAGGTCATTCAGGTCTGCTTCCTCCTCAGGGATCAACAGACCCAGGATCTGATTGAGTTGATGGACAGAGGGATGAAATGACAGCAGACAGCATCTCCTTCTCTTCTCTTTGATACTTCTATGTGACAGCAGCATGTGTACCTCTTGTCTGAGGGAGTGAATCTCTCCCATGCAGGACTCTCGCTCCTCCTCTGCCAGCTCTCGCAGGGCTGCATCTTCATCTGCGAGGAGAAATGAAGGAGTAAGTATAGATAGTATATAGGATTTAATTGGAATGGATTTGAAGTCCATGCATGGGTTTCATTCCATCACAGCTGGTCCCACCTTCCAGCAGGGCCTCTGTTTCAGTGATCTCTTTGTGTTTGCTGTCCATCTGTCTGATGCTCTGGACCAGGGGACCCAGCAGAGACACTCTGATCCTCTTGGCCCTCAGCTCGTCTTCGTCTCTGTGCTCCTCCATCGCACAGGTGTTGACTGCCTTCAGACATTCATCGTACTCATTCTCCATCTTCTTTAGGTAGTCTTGCAGAGAACTCCTGGCAAAAAGTTCATCCACCGATAGCAACCTAGCAACCATCAAGGATGTGCCAGTGTGTAAAGCTCTGAGACCGGGTCGGTTTGCATGCTGGCGGAATGACTTATGACAACAAAGCGTGGACAGACTGAACACACAGCCCTTTCCCCTGGGGAGGAGATTGACAGCTCTTCTATAAGCCATTACAGAAGCAGATGTGGTTGGAAGATTCAGTGAATGGAAGCACAAACACACACAGTTGAACTATTGTGGTGTTACGTTTTCCAAAATTGTATTGTTTTTTTGATTCTACTCATTTAACACACATCGATACGCTGGCACACACCACGCGCTGTCGAAAACACTAAAGGTCAACAGCTAACTTGTGGTGATTTGCTACATTTCGTGCTACAAAACACAATAACATTGTAAAGGTTACCAACAAGGCAATGGTTACGAGAAAAAAATTAACATAGAAGGAAAAATACGTTAGCGATAACACTGATGTGACTACAACGAATCTGTTTTCCGCCGCAAAAACTCTTAAAACGAATATATGAGGTTATAATCCACACAGTTCTGAATCCACTGCTTATTTACCACACTGCAGATGAGCGCAGACATGTTGAATATAACGCACATGCGCTTTGAAGGACTTCCTTGTTGGCGTATTAGTTATTACTGCCCTCTACAGGACAGAAGGAGGATTACACTACCTCAAGATTTGGACATTTAATTTACAGTTCTGCTTACAGGATCTTAATGTCTGTCAACAAATGGTGAGATAATGATGGCAAATAACTCTCTTCATTATGAATTATAATGATAAATTATTTAATGTATGTTTCTTATTATATTCATATATACATGGGATATATTTGTTTGTATTATTATACTGTATGTTTGCTGTATAATGTTCAATGCAGAGTTTCAAGTACTTAGCCAAAGTTTCAAAACAAAATAATCAATAAACTAGATCTTGGATAGAAATAGGCCTTTTTCTTTGCAGTACCAAAGGATACACTACATTTTCTCTCCCGCTTCCCTTCCAGATGACTTTGCAGTATTATCATCTTTTACATACAGGTCAGGATAGAGACTGCAGAGAGTTCTAAAAGAAAAGATCCTCTGTAGGTTTTCAATGTACCATGATTGCTATTGAAATTACATTGTGTACAGCTGCATGCATTCTTACGAGCCATCAGGATAAACATTGCATTTGCATTTCCCCCACTATACAAACCTTTTAACTCACAGCATTCCTGACACACACACAAACGACTTCACACTTACTCCGGCTCTGCCCGTCTGTCTGTATCGCCCTGACCCTGCAAAGCGCCACAGCACAAACTTTGGTTCAGCACAGTTTCAGCACAGTCAAAGCTCCTGGTCCAATTACAAACATAACTCTAAGAATACAGCCTACCCAAATCACAACAACAACAATACATACATGTATTACAGCTACGTGAAAAGTCAACTAGACTAGAACTACTATCTACAGACTTCACTAAACAAAACAGCTCCCCTCCCCCTGTCAGGTTTCAGTGAAAGCCATTTCACACATTCCATGTTGGGTTTTGACCCTAGTCGTGTTGTTAGCGGCCGCTCTTTGAACAACCAAATGCTTTCCAAGTGCCTCTCCGCACTGGGGAGAGCTTAGAACTCTGAATCATTTAACTCTCTATAAACCCATCTATGTGTCGGCAGCAGCAGCTTTTGTTTTGAGGTGTTGAGTCGTGCAGTAGTACAGTGATGTTTCAATGATAGATATGAATAGATAGATAAGATGAAATTGTTTTGTCGTAGCAGCATTACAGGTAACAGTAAAAACACAGTTGTAACTAAAAACACAACATATAAATAAATGTGCAGGTTCCCCATGAGAAACTTTCATTATTTAAAGATATTCACTCATAAAACCCTCAGTCTTTGTGCTTTCGGGAGCATTGCACTATTGACAACATGAACGTAATTACATAATTTCATTTCAGTTTATTTCAGTTTCAAATTTGGCGCTAAAGTGCTGTAGTAAGATCACCATTCGCCTCGTATCTGGAGGGGAAAATCAGCGGGATCACGTCAAAATTACGTCAGAACGTCATCACGTCACGGTATCAATAGCCGCGCTCCCATTGGCCTAACGTTTAAAGAACCAGCCCGCCTGCGCTCTGATTGGCTCACGCGTTGCTGCGCGCGGATTTGAAATCAGGCGGATAACTGCCTGGCGGAGTTTTCAAACCCATTTAATGTCGCAGGAGCAGCAGTTCGCGAGGAGGAAGAAACGCGGAAAAACAGGATAGAAACGGGAATTTAGGAGAAAACGACAACACTGAAGTCAAGGTGAGGCTCTCTTTAGTTACGTTTGATATTTTATCTGATATTGCAACAACGTTGGCGAGGATACTGCTAAGCTACACAACACAGTGCGCGTGTATTCTCGATAATTCTAAATTTGAACCAGCTGACATAATATTTTTAAATTCGCGCTTTTACATTGTTCACTTAGTATATATCCTTTAATTTAAAAGCGAAGACAGAAGAACTCGAAGTGCCTCAGCACACGTACATGCTACGTTGAGTTCCGACTGTTTGTCACAAAACGCGCAAAATGGAGGCAAGTCACCCGGAATGTTTGTAACATTGACATAGTATTCTAGGGCAGGTCGCGACATAAGGGATATGCTGTTCAAGTGACACAATCTGTTTCACATATTAAGACTTTGATGCACAAACGGAAGTCGGTCTGGGTCTCTCCACGTTAACCAGCTATAGTTCCGCCAAATGTAGATCGCGCCAAAACCGACTTTTGTTCGAAAAAACATTTTATTTGCGTTTGCATAGTAATATATGAGCCACGGATTCGTTTACTATGTTTAGGGAATCACAAGTGGTCATGCTGATGTAAGAAGGAGGCAGTTAGCATGTGAGCTGTGAGCCACCATGGAGGCCTCAGAGTTTAACGTCACTGCTTCTCTCTACAGAATAAACTCCAGTGTGTGTGTCTGGTCGTGAGAAAGTCATCATGAAATGTAAAAGCTACGACGCTGCCAGGGGCCACAACATGGAGAAGATCCCTCCTGCCCCCATAGCTGGAGCTCCTGCTGAGGGCAAGCTGCTTTACCCCCAAGTCTCACCGTTGAAACAGCCCCCCACCATCAAGCCCCTTTTCCCCGCAGCATGTGTGTCCACGCCGCCGTGCTACCTGAACAGAAACACCCGAGCCGCCCACAACAAGGAGAACAGCAACAGGCTAGAGCACGAGAGGAGCCTGGACTTTGAGGACAGTGGCTACCTGTCTTTGCAGAGCAGCCCCGCCTGTCATCAGCGTGTGGACGCCACTCCGGGTCACTCTCCCTCTAAAAGTGTAGGGAGGACACAGGCCAACCGCCCTGCCATTCTAGGGTCGACCTCCACCACCCCTGTGTCACGCCCAGAGGGGAGAGCGGTGAAGTATTCGCTGTCGTCAACCCCGGCCAGCCAACACCATGAGGAGATCAACCACCACGAGCTCAACCTGCCCGTTCTCAACTTCCAGCGGGCTGTGTGTGAGGAGCTGGCCAAAGGTTACCAGAGGACAAAGAGGTACGAGTGCAGTAGAACATGAGGAGTGAAACCAGAACACCAGAACCGAGTCTTTCTTTTTGTCTGAGTGAACCTGCAGGCTTTGGTCTAATCAAAGTTGTTTTCTGTCCTCAGGTATGACTGGAGCGTCGTCACAAAGCTGGCGGACGATTACACTTTAGATCGAGTGATTGGACGGAAGATGGGCCTTGAACATGTCGACGTTTTTTCCTCGTTGTTGTCCAGGAACATGAGAGGCATCCTGGCCCAGATCCTGGCCCTGCTGGGAGACTTGGACCTCATCAGGTAAACACCCGAGCACACGTGTTTCAGTTGTGATTGTAAAGAGATACAGGGAGGGAGTTTCACATGTCACACACCTAGAGGCTGCTGGAGACAAACAGGAAAGTCGAGTTCTATCCAGAGCGACTGCTGTTTCCCACACAGGGCTGATCATTTGTAGCCATGTGATAATAATCCTACTTGGCACTAAAATGATAACCTGAGACCAGAATCAAGCCGTACTCCTCTTCTGTAGCGTCTTTCCTGCTGTATTTACACGTGTCCTTCCTTCTCCTCTCACAGCTGCAAGAAAGTGAGTAGAACGTGGAGGAAGATCATCTGTGAGGATAAAGCGGCTCTGAGCAGATGTCAGCAAGCAGAGCAGGCACTCAGGGTGAGAAAACACACATTCATGCTCAAATCCCCCCATATGTTACTTTACGTGCTGGCCTTGTGTTGCATCACGTACCTGAGACCGCAGACTGAGTGACCTTGTTTCCCTCTTCAGGAGTCAGGAAGCTCCCAGGCCCGGAATCGGCTCAGCCTGACCAGAGACGTGGCCGTGTCCAGGGTGATCCTGTCCTGTATGCAGACGCTGGCCTCCCCCACCTCATCATCATCATCATCACCATCCTCCCCCTCCTCCACACCAGCCTGCAGGATCGCCTCTCAGAAGAAGAAAGCTCTCAACTCTCAAAATTCACGTTTCAACGAATATGTTGAGGTGAGTGCGGCCTTTCTGTGTCTGCGTGCAATGTGGGGTGAATACCAGACCAAAGGAAACATCAGCAGCTCTGCATCAGTCCGTCTCTAACCTGTCTCTGCTTTTCCTGTCCAGGCCGCCAGTCACCTGAAGCAGCACGAGTCTCTGTGTCCCTGCAAGCGCTGCGGCTCTCCCGCCACACACTCTGTGGAGGCCCAGAGAGCGACGTGCACGCGTGCCAGCTGCCACTTCGACTTCTGCACCCTCTGCCGAGAGTCGTTCCACGGCTCGTCCCCGTGCAGGGTGGTCCACGCACACTTCCGTACCTCCAAGACCACGCCCATTTTACCGGGGACCGCTCGCAGCAAGAGGAACGTAAGACGCCTGTGAGTCAAATAGTTTTATCAAAGTTTTAATCTGAGGCATTTTCACTGGTGCTGCTCGTCCTTCTCCGGCCCCAATTGGCGACGGAGGGACATTTTTCATGTAGTTCAGCGTGGAGACGGCTGCTGCTTTGTTACTGCACCACTGAATACTTCATCGTTCCTCCACCAAAAAGAACAAATGGACCAAAGCACTTGAGGAGGAACAAAAATACGACTGGGACAATCAACCTGGAGATGTGATCCGGCTCGCTGTCGTCGTCTGTGAGCGACGAACAGATTTGATGCCAAAAAGAGACGGTGCAGACTGAGACACTTTAAGAGTTTTAATTTTGTTTTTAAAATGAAATCTATTGTATTGCAATTTTATATCGTGTGTTTTTTCTCAAGTTTACATTGAATAAATGTCGATCCTGAAGAGGTCTGTAAATGTTCAGAATGAATGTATTTCGTGTAAATACTTAAATGTTTTCTAAACTTTAATCTGTGTTTGTCGTCTTTACTGCCTTCACTGGAGAATAACGTCTGTGACAAACTCTGCCTCAGTTCAGCCACTTCTGCTGCCGCTGGTCAAAGAGGCTGGTGCTTCCAAGCAGGAAGTCAAAGATCCTCAGGTGAAGGATGGTTGTCCAAGTTTTGTCCAAGCAGGACTTAGATAAAACTTGGACAACCATCCTTCACCTGAGGATCTTTGTAAAGTAATATTTCAACAGAAAGTTGACTATACTACAATCTTGAGTTTTGCCTTCCTAAAACTCTCTTAATGCGTTTTACTGATGTCCATGACAGGTGTAGTCTTTACAAACTGGAAACAATCAACAAATCAATCAGTGGAGTCTGTGTGAATCAGACTGATTGATTTTTATTTATTTTTTGTTCTCAAGCAGCTAGTCGGACATTTTAGGTGGTGATGATTTGTTTCTTCCACTAGGGGGCAGCATTGTTTACCTTACAGCTATTCAGTGCGGGACAAATGGCAGCTGAGATACAGAAACTTTACATTTCTTAAACTTAATGTCTTAAATATAATCCTGCATTACGTTTGTAGTTTTGGCTGCACAGCGCAGCGATGGAAGACGAAGCACTTTAAAGAAAGAACATGGTGCCTGTTCCTCATTTTACTCACCCTTAGAAATGGCCATTGGCTGCATACACACTCACACACTCACTGTGACCCTGTCCTGATTATCCACAGTGCTTGACAGTGGCATTCATAGTGAGGTCTTGTAATCTGTTGATGTCCAAGTCTGCAGTGGAGTTTGCTGCTAATTGCTGGGTGATTCCTCACACCTCTGATTATCATCATCCACCTGCCAGCTAAAGTGTTTCTCCACCTCAGCACAGCCACCGCCAGAGAAAATGGGGACATGAAGAGACAGGCTCATGTACCTGAATGCTGCTTAGAGTAGAAAGTAATCAACTGCTGGTGGGAATACATACACAATGCATCCTATGGCACATTCAGGCCGTATGATTCCATTCAAACTGGTAGTGTTGATGGTCACAAAAAGTATCCTGCTTCCTGTTTGATGGATCTGCTGCTCTTCTTTTTCCTGTTTTCCCTCAGAATGCGCTTGTTTGATTCAAACGTCACTGGTTCAGCAGCGTTACGAGGACACAAATAGCACGTCTGACATTAGATGTTACCTCTGACATTTGCAGGCCGACCCACTTGTCTCCCTCTCTCTCTCACTCTGCGGTTGCCGTGCACGAGTTGTTGTGATGACAGAGCAGTCGGCATGGCGTCAGCACACACGGCAACACTTATTGGAGGATTGATTCTGATGTTTTTCTTGGAGTTATTGTTGATAAATATATGTTTGATGATTCAAACTAATTAAAACTTTGTCCCAGATTTCCCTAAATGAGTTTAGTTAAGTCTCTCTTCTGGTCTTAGGAGGCTGTAGATGAAGCAGCTGAGGTGCGGATGCTGTTTTGTTTAGACTCCATGACATCAGAGCAGGTAGCATCTGTTTGCATCTCACAAGGTAACCGCTCATTTCAACAGTCTTCTATAGAACAACAGGCATTCATCTCACTTCAACACACATTAACAACATGTGTTCAAGCGCACAGCCAAGTACTGAGGAAGAGGATGTGTCTTAGAGCTGCACATGTACTCTAATGTTAACAATAACTTGACTGAGGGATTTTGATGATGTGCCGGATCAGGTGATGTCGCTCTGTTGAATGCTGATGAATCTGTGGCGTGGGCTTTCACTTCATCTGGGACTCGGGGTCGTTTGTCTGCCTGATTTATTGATCCCCGGTCACCTGCTGCTAATTGTAAAAGTCATTAGAGCTTGCTGCCACGTCTCATTGTGTGTGTGTGTGTGTGTGTGTGGGGAAGGAGGTGTCTTTATCAAACAGGTGTTTAAACAGGTGCTGTTGCGCAAAGATGATTCATACACAGGGCGCAGGATCGAAGCCAAACCCTCCTGAGATGAAGCAGCGTTCAGACATTTGGAGGTAATTTCTTGTCCAATCTGTCAGGATGATTTATTAAAATGTATTTTGACGATCAAACGCACATTTACAAAGTTACTTTACCAAATGAAAGATGTTTCCTCCCTGATTAAATATTCTGTACACAAATAAGAAGGAAAGTTAACTTTGTTACCTGCCAGATACCAAAGATTGAGGTGTTTGCTGCTCCTTGTACACAAATCTATGTTTTATAACGTGTGTGTGTGTGGAATTGCAGAAATGTTAAGTTGTGTGTCTCTTAATTTGAGGTGTTTCCTATCTTAACCCTTTGATGAATTTTGACTTTTTTGTATAGATAACAAGATTCCAGCCCCAGGATAAGAGGCTGGGTATGGCAGAGCAACATCCAGGTCACGTGAGCGAAAGAGCGTGTGTGTGTGCGCGCTTCTCTGGTTGATGAGCCTGATCTGCAGTGACTTCCAAGCGTCAGTCATGTTTATGTCATCGGTTCAAATCCCTGAAATGGCGCCGACACTCAAACACCAGGAAGCAGGAGGTGAATAGAAACACACGCAACAAGACAACACTGTTCTGTATCTGTAGCTTTGTTTGACATGATTCTGCTTAGAACTTGCTGTAGAATTGAAAACATGTACACACACACACACTGTACTTGGCGTTTAAAGGTTGCAGGCCTCTCGTCTATTTTTACCCAGTTGGCCCATTAAGATCAGCAGTGATGAGAGTTAATGAGTGAAGCCTCTCCACAAGGCAGGCAGTAATCATATATCACCCACTCTATATCAGAGAGTGGACAAAAACACACACACACACACACACACACACATTTATACACTGTATAGCCAGACTTACTACTTACAGAAAAACACACATCTTCTCTAAATTAAATGTACAGACAGAAAAACACACAAGTACATAATAACAATAAAGTACAGCCTGATATGTGTTTGAAAATAAACACATGTGGGATTCATGCAACATCTGGTACACACACACACACACAAACACACTCATCATAATGGACCTGCAGCTTCCCAGAATGTTTACGAACCATACAGAGAATACTTACTGCCTTACTTACAAAGGCAGGAACTCAACTCTTTCCACGTTATGTTACGATAAACAAAAATATTATGATTGTTTTCCCTGAACTTTTGTATTTAACCCAAATAAGTCAGTAGCCTGTGGAAGCATGTTGTGAGTTGATTAGTTCTAATAATGCAATGGCGGGCTGATTTGGGGTTTCGACCCCTGCAGCTCTTTGTCTGTGACATTTATGAGTCAAATATCTGCCGCTAGTTTAACTCCTGTAAACAAACTGAGTCACCACAGAAACAAGACATGAAGATGTTTTATTGCGGTGAGCCTTCAAGCGATGTGTTGACAGCCCGGGATTTATGATGAGGATGTTCAGATGAAAATGTAATGATTAATGTTAATTAAGTGTGACGCTGTGCAGCCTTTGACTTGGACCATTTACTTTTTCCTTCTTCCTTCCTTCATTTAACCAACAGTGGGCAGCAGCAGTAACACCTTTGCCCTCTCTGATCTTCTTTCAAAGTAATTTTTGTTTGAGTTTTCTGAGTTCAGTCCCTGTAACTGGGACTTGTGCTACTCATGCAGTGATTCTTTGGTTCACTCCAATAAAAACATCAGTGACAAATGATAAATTGTGTCGCATGGCTGGAAATAAGTGACGGAAAAGGCAGAAAATACAAAAACAAAAAGGCTCAGTCATCATTGTGTCACAGCAGAGCAGCAGAGAGACTTTAAATCAATATATATCATATTTAATATCAATTTGTGTGGTTATGTAAGGTCAGTGGTCACATGAGGTTTCATACTACATGAATAAGGAACTATAAGCCACAAGGTTGTAAACAGAAGAACATAGCAGTCTGTCCATTTGCACTTTGATGTTGTAACTCACACCTGGTTTGGTGCGAAATCTACTAATGATCCGAACACAACAAACACGATGGGAAACAGAAAAGTGTGTGGAAGCCCCATCACACATCTGACCATGCAGCTGTCCATTAGAGGCAACTATTGTGTGCTCTCCTACACCAAAACTGTGACATTTGGTCCAGTTCCGACAATGCATTGATTCTGATGGCTAAATGAATTGATCCTAAGGTCGTATGGTGTTGATCAGTCACCATTGTATCCTGTATATGTATACACACTTGTTTGCACATTTGTCGGTATTGAGTATATAAGTAATTTTATTTTATAAAAAGAGGAATTGTAGTAGGAGTTGAAATACTTCAGAATGTGGAGTCGTGATATTGTGTCAGGCCACCTTACCTTTGACCTTGTGACCGTAGGCAAAGTTGTTATAGATTTGACCATAACGTCAAATTAATCACAGGCAGTGTTTTGAAATGTAAACTGTGTATTCCTCAGTCTGGACGACAGCTTGGTGAAAACGCTCAGAGCTTGGTGTGAGATACAACAGATCTCACTAACTCATTTTTTGTGTTTGTAGTTGGTTGTCAGTTTATTCCTTAGCATCATCGAGGAATCCACAGTCTTTGGCAGCATTTAACGAACAAATTGATCACTATCTGTACAAGCCTGCATTTGGTATCAATAATTAGTTCCAATGCATGGAGCTGAATGGAATGACCCTGACTAAGCCCTGATTTGTATGTTTCAGTATTTGTGCCCTGTCCTGTGTGTGTGTGTGTGTGTGTGTGTGTGTGTGTGTGTGTGTGTGTGTGTGTGTGTGTGTGTGTGTGTGCGCGTGTGCGTACGTATATATGCTTCTATATGCTTTAAACTGAATGATTCACCCCTGATGACATCACTCCTCAGCCACAGCTCCATGTAATCCAGGCTGCTGGAGCACTGTCGCTGTCCGTGGTGCTGAATTCCTCTCTCACCACCCTCACCAGGCTCTTGTTCCAGCTGCTGTGACACAATTCCACAGCAATTCTTTAACGTAAACTAAACTAAGATGCTGTAACGTGAGAGTGCGGCTCATGCCAGGAATTCACAAATATTGATGAGACTTTGACTATTGATTAGCCTGTGTGGTCTTTTACTGAAGAGTTTTAATTTGCCAGTTTTGTCTTAATATGCTTTTCAGAGACACTAGAATGAGATTTTGGGGCAAACTCTCAAACAGTTTTTAAAGGAAAACTGTCCAGATTTATATTTTATGATACTTCATGTCTTTGTATTCAATTCTAAAGGTAGCTCTTTACGTGACATTGTGCAGTTTAAACAAACAGCCAGACAAAACGACTCAGTTTTGAAAAATAAACCAACATCTTTTATTTGGTGATTGGTGTACATCACTATATGCTCTAAAGGCAGGTCTATGCACAGTTATAACTTCCTTGCTCTACATATTGAGTAGTATAAAGTGATTATATGCATCTGTGTCCATTTGAAATGTGTTCTTCCTCTTCTCTCTCCCGTGTCTGTTGCTCTTCTTTGTCTGGTATGATCACGTTTGATGTCTCCAACAACAAATCAAGTAGTTATTTATTGGGATACTCTAAAGTTAATGGGCCAGTAACCATAATGTTTGTATTTTCATATATTTTAACACAAGACAACAGTCGTTCCAGTGAAACGTCATGGATCTCTCAATAAATTGAAATTTCAAGTAATTAATTTCACTGAAAGTTGACAGATTTGGGTCCTTAGGCTCCATATAGAAAATCAATAGGGAAGTTACTCCATTGAAAGGTCATATCAATTCAATGAAATTTGATAGGATATGTTATTAAAAATTTACGTGAAAGTGGTTCTATTAGAAGCATTTTGAATAACGGAAAAAATTCCAAGTAAATGACCTCAGTGTAATTTGTATTCTCAGGTATTTCCATCTATTTGTTTTGTTTGTGTTCGCTGTTCCAAGTAGCCATCTGCAAAAGCCCATAGATCAAACTGCATGAGGACACAAGTCTTGCTCAGTGCTGCCCACAGAATGTTTGGGCCAGAATCTTTAGCGGTACGTATATACAGTGTAAACATGTACTATGCGGATGGATAGATAGACGACCACAGAACACGTCATTGTCGGTTGATTTGGTCTTAGGATATCCTTTGTTGTAATATCGTGTTGGTTCTTTTTTTTTTGTTATGGGTGGTTTCATGATGGCGACTTGAGGTATTCACAGGAACACTGGCCTCACCTCAAAGTGGCTGCAGAAGACAAGGAAAGGAAGGAAGGAAGAGGGAACAAGTGAGGTGAGGGCGTCTACAGGATCATCTCTGTCTCTCTCTCTCTCTCTTTCTCTTTCTCTCTCTCTCTCTCTCTCTCTCTCTCTCTCTCTCACTCACTCACTCACTCACTCACTCACTCTCTCTCTCTCTCTCTGTCTCTCACTCACTCACTCGCGCTCTCTCTCTCTCTCTCTCTGTGTTTATTTACCAGTTGAAAGTTGTTGATAAGATGATCTACATTTATGTCATCGTAGCTCTCCTGGAAAGTACTGGGGTCGTTCCTGGACTCCTCGCTGGCTCCAGTGTCTTCTAGGCTGTTTGTTTGTTTGTGTTTGTATGAGGGAAAGCTGTTAGTAAGGGATTGTTTCATTCCAAAACTTTTTATCTACAGTACAAAACAAGAAATTCCAAGTCAATGTCAAAGTGACTACAATGGCCTTTTTGTCACAATTAAGCTTCCGAACTGTTATCATGAGCTCTACGATTTTGTTGAATGACTGAACTGTTACATTACTACACATAACTTACGCCTGATGGAACAAGTGAGCCACTCCCTCAATCAAGATGTAAATCATGCAGGTATCGAATACTCATTTTGTTTTCGATCAAGTCCTAGTTTCAAGAGATTCTGTTCTAAATATTTATCCTTGATGTAATGTATAATTTGCCTTCATCCCTGTTACTTGCTTGTCCCATTTAACTAAATTTGTATTACTCCATTAGCTGCCAAGATAGTAGTAGTGGTGCATCAAAATCAAAACCTTTGAGCGAGGTGACAGATTCTATGTTGTCATGTAATTACTCTGTGTTTCTCAGTGGATGTTGCCCAGACAAACTCACATCGCAGCAAAGAAGGAGAGAATGACTGCTGCTTACCTTCTCTTTCCTGTTAAAACTGAATTCAGGTACTTCTTGACGGCCATCTGTTTGCGGAAGCGGCTGTAGTTGTCTGTGAAAATGGCGTCTGAGTGGCGCTTCACTGGCTCCTCCATCAGCTCATCACTGGACAGAGAGAGAAAACAAAACAAGAATCAGAGGAATGAAGGTACTGAGAGCTCTCTCTCTCTCTCTCTCTCTCTCTCTCTCTCTCTCTCTCTCTCTCTCTCTCCCTCTCCCTCTCCCTTTCTCTCTCTCTCTCTCTCCCTCTCTCTCTCTCTCTCTCCCCCCCCCCCCCCTTCTGGCTGTATGACATGTAAGGAAGCAATAATGCCATAAATCAACCTTTAAAAACGTTTAGTCAATTAAACAATGCATCATCAAGCAAGTCAAGTCTTATTAGTACAGATGCTGTTGGGTCCTTTGCTGTTAAAACCCCAAGAAGTTCACTCCACACCACATGATGTTATACAAACATCATGTTATACATAATGTCAATCATAACAAATAACTGGAAAACTTTTTTGTGTAGTAGAGTATGACGATTATTTGCTATTGTTATTTGAGCATTTATGTATATGACAAGATTTGATTGACAGATTTCATTTGCCACAATTCTATTGAATTCTATAGTAAACAAGCTCTCTCTCTCTCTCCCCTTCTCTCCCCGCGGTGCCTTCTCACCTGACCCGCTTGCCGATCAGAGACTCGAGGTACCTCCGCGCCGAGAGTTGGCCCAGCAGTTTGCTGTACCCGCTGGTGAACAGACCGTCTGCGTGTCTCGTGGGTCTGTCAAGGGTCGCACACATCATCACAGGACTGTTATGCAACATCCAGGTTAGATTTACTCCGTTTAAATACAAATACAAGCCGAATGAATAGGGAATAAAAAGCATGGCGTTCTTTTTTGTTTTCCAAATGTATAAGAAAATATTACTCCACTGAAGCTCAGAACGATCACATTTTTAAGACATAAACACTCTAGGCGAGAGATGACCAAAACTTCCTTAAGATTTACTTGTTGCTTTGTAATAAAATAACATGAAACAGAGTCCAGACAGTGCCAATCTCTCTCTTATTGCTTACTCCCTTATTCCTTTTTTTTAAAGGAAGAATAAGTGTTTCCTCTCACCTCATGGATGTGTACGGCAGACTCAGCGTCCTAGAGTATAACACACTGCACAGAGCTATAAGGAGGAGCAGCTGGGGGCCGGTACGCGGGGACATCGCTGTACACCTGCAAACACACACCAACATATGGGTAAATCACGGAGTGCATTGCGCAAACATGAGAAAGTGCAAACCCAGTACAGATTGACCGCTTTACTCAGAACCCACTGCCACGCATGGCGCGCAATATCTGTGCAACAAAAAGTGTTTTATTGCTTTTGAAGAAAAACAAATAGTAATATTTGGTCTTAGGGAGCAGTTTGGATTTTGATCTCTTACAAATCTATTGTTTGACGCTAGATTTGATGGAGAAAAGCAAGTTAATACTGCAGAATCAGATGTAATTACGCACGGCGCGGAGACTGGAGAGGGCGAACAGAGGACCACCGTGTCAAAGTCCGCCTCACTTCCACATATACGCATGTGTATATCAACGACTAACTATTAAACTACTACTAATTAAGATAAAAACAAGAAAGTATCATCGGACACTGTCAATGTTCAAAGCACGACCGACAAGCGTGATAAGCGAAGAGAATCAAGCTTCAGAGAGCAAAAACAAATCTTACATGTGCTCAAGAGAAATTGATCAGCCTTGTGCGCTCCAAAGATCCGCTGCTCCTGGTCTTGGTCCTGCTCCTGCTCGTGGTCTTGGTCTTGGTCTTGGTCCTGCTCCTGGTCCTGTGCTGAGCTGAGCTGCTGCTGTATCTCCACTGCGCTGCTCCGGTGCCTCCTGACTCTCTGTCCGCCTGCAGCTCCGCTCTCGTTTTATACATCTCAACATTTCTCATGGAGCAGGAGTAGAGATCAGATTCGATCAAGGAGCTGAGACGTCAGTAACTCTCTGCTTCCGTCACTGCTCTCGCTCATTGTCCAAACCTAACAGGCCTGTGGTCAAATTAGTGGGGAGTTTTTTTTCCTTTTCTTCTACTTAATTGTGGGATGAACTAATTTATGCGCCCTGATCTGACGCTGTTGACTCACTCTGCTCATGTTCCTTGTGCTCCTCTACCTTCACTGTGTCGCCATGGACCTGAGCTAAAGCAGGAAGGGAGGAATTAGAAATTGGTAAAGATATGGAACTTGAAAGCATTGATAAGATTTGAGCATTTCCAGACCAGAAGAAGAAGATTTCTGACGTTAACATCTAAATCTAACATTTTATTAACAATCACCAATCCAACTTTATTTCCTATTTTGAAGAGATAATTTTGAGCCACATCATCTCTATGACTTCTACAAAATAAATACTTCTCAATAGCATCAAACATCAAAAAATAAATGATAGAAATTGAAGAACAGTTGATCAGTATGAATTATTTATTATTATTATTATTATTAGATGTTTTTATATGAAAGTAAGAAAACCATCTGATGAGCAAAACCTAATCATGGGCCAACTTCAGTCCATGAAAGTTTATCATACAAATACATGTTTGAACAGTGATTGATAGATGCGTTTCCAGCAATATTGAAGCCAAAGAATAACAGAAATGTTGTGTTTTACAGTTGTGTTTCACATCTATAGCCCACTGTGAGAATGACACAGACAGGTATGTCAACATGTCCTTTCTGTCTGCTATAGTATCCAGTCAGGCACAGCAGGTTTATCAGAATCCCACTGCAGCCAGCTGAGTGGAGCTGACGATGGAGCTGAAGTCTGAATAAGATCACAACAGATAAATGCAATTAAAAGCCACTGTGTTTTGTTTCAGGATGTGTTGTGTGCGGGGATGAGGTGTTTCAGAGCGCCTGATGAGTCTGATACGCTCCGCTGGAATGGCAGTGAATTAACCGTGACGTCAGCCGGCGCCTCATCGATCCAACAATCCTCCCATCTATCCATCTCTCCACCTATCCATCTCTTCATCTCTCCATCTAAATGAGTGTGAACTCATACTGCCGATGAGAATCATGATTGGCTTGTATTTGACTTAAACACAAACAGAAATGCAGAGAGACAGCAGGGAAAGAGAGGCTGTGGAGCTTCAAATGAAAACAGAAAAGAGAGGAAATGAGATAGATTTTTGTTGGAAGTAGATTGATAGATTGCATTAAACTAGAGGCTTGTAGCAGTACTGTGCTGTGGTCTGCTGGGGGAGCAGCAGCGGTGCCAGAAGGAGGAATAAAGTCATCAATACAGCAAGCAGGGGTCTGTCATTGGCCCCAACCTGAAGGAGAGGAGGTCACTGAGCAAACTGCTCTCTGTCATTGACGACCCAGCAGCCTCTCCCCTCCCCTCCCCTCCCCTCCCCTCCCTGACACACTGGACAGACAGAGGAGCTCGTTTTCTAACAGACTCATTTGGTTCTGTTGTGGCCACGAACGTCACAAGAAATCATCCCTGCCTTTCACCATCAGACTCTACAACAGCTCATCTATCTATCTATCTATCTATCTATCTATCTATCTATCTATCTATCTATCTATCTATCTAAATCAAAGAAATTCAATTATATTCAGTCCCTCAGTTTTTTTGGCATTTTATAACTCCTTATAAAAACGGGAAAACTTTTACTAAAACCATCAATCTTGGACGTATTAGACCAAATGGAGAAATGATAAATAAGACCAATTTGACAAACAGATATTTATCATTGTGAAAGGACATTTTCATTATCCCCTTCATTATACTGGCAATGGACAATGTAGCTTGATAAGATCTGACGTTTAAAGCAAAATAAAGTATAAACTAAAGAGAATAGCACATTTTATAGTATTGCATTTGCTTCATCATGGGGCACTTATACAGTAATTAACAGCGACTTTGTGTGAAATGTACTCAAAGTGAGAAAATGTCTTATCTACATCTCAGTTTTGTGTTTCCGCTGTAGATACAGATAAACATCACTGCTTTCAGTCGTTTCTCCTTTATCCATCATCTGCGTTTACTGGACCTACTTATTGTTCATCAGTGTAGGTTATAGTCATTTCTTATTGTGAAACATCGACTTGACATTTGATGTGGACGCGACACAAAGTGACATGATTCTTCAAAAGGACCCTGGATGGTAAAGATATCATTTAATTATACTGTAGAGAATAAATACCAGGGACCCTCCTTTGATTTTTCACGAGATAATGCAAAACAATTTCCCAAAGCCTGCATTCATTTTGATTAATTCTCTCCTTATAGGGAAAATGTTTGAGGGCCTCTGTTCTTACACAACCTGTCCTGTAATAAGGGCCGGTGATGGAGTGTAAGAGCACCGCAACCTTTCAAGACGGACGAGAAGAGGTCAGACCTTTTCGCGTGCATTGCTGGTCGTGTGATTTAATGACCATCATGGGATCAACCTCTCCGGCCTCCTCAGGTCTTCAATATCTGCTCGCAGCCAGCAGCCCCCCCTACCCCCTCTCCCCCCCCTCTCCCATAGCCTCACCCCTCAGTCCTCCCCAACAACAACCATGATGGCACCATCTGAGCCTTAATGCGATCAGTCCACAGAGAAACTGGATTATGGAGAAGTCTAAGGGAGAAGGAGCTGGACTAATTGACAGCGGTGATTGGAGACAGATCCCTGCAGGAAGAGGAAGCTGATGGAGGAAACATTTGCGTTATTATGTTGATGTTGACGGAATGTACGGAGGAAAACGTTCCTATAGACAAACAGCAACGAATGAACAGGAATTTTGGTACTTACACAGCTGTTAGAAGACCACTACTTCTACTATTACAAACACTTCTGTTCAAACTCTCAGCACTACTAAAACTGATGCTACAGTCCAACTGTAACAACAACAACATCTACTGCTAGTGCTGCATTTACTACTAGTATTAATTCAGTTTGAAGGTCATCGAAGACTTTCACATACAAAATGGTCACCGAAGACATTCAAACAGGTGGAGGAAAGAAAGATAAGATCAGTTTTTTGGACGTCACCCCTGTGCACGCTCCCCCTCCCTCCAGCATGTGTAATGAAGGGAATCCCCTGGCTTGCCGAGTGGCTCCTGTGCACCACATTATCCAATTAACAAACCACAGAGTGACGACTCTGATGGCAGATTACGACTGGCAGCGTGACTGAGCTCTCACTGGGTATGTGTGTGTGCGTGTGTGACAGAGGACAGAGGAATGACAATATCAAGAATGATGATGAAATTGACAGGATGTAGGAAAAGTGATTTAAAAATATGTTAAAGTGATAGTTTGGATATTTACACAGAGCTTAGTTTTCATTCTTAGATCGGTGATATTTTCAGAGCTTGTATCAAGTTGATGGTACATTCCTCTTTGAAATGCAGTACCTTTCATTACATCACTCAGTTGAAGCAGATGTGTGTGACAGTGGATGTCCGTCTGGTTGTCATGTAAACACGTAATCATAGTACTTCAGAGATGAAGACAGATAGATGTGTGTCATGTTATGAAAAACCTCTTCCCCTCAATGGTGGGTAAGTGACCAACAACCTAAACGTTTGTGTGTAATCTTTACACTCATCACAGGTGCCAGCGTCTGACAGTCTCCCATGGGGGACGTGGCCTCTCTTCCTGGCTGTGTATGGACCCAGTTGTGTTCGCTGTTGGATTACCATCCAGAACCAAAGGAGATTAGATGTATGAATTACAGCTAAACTCCCTTGATGGCTAATCCTGGTCCAGTGCACCAGGAAACTGACAACATGCAACACTGGAGACACAAGATAAGCACTCCAGGTAGAAACTTTAGAAATAAGTATCAGTGCAGATTACACAGTGTGAATAGCAATCAAGCATATAGGAGACATACTTCACCAATTTATTATTATTATTTTACAGATTAATTCCTTCCTCCTATATGTGTGCCCATCTTCTCACACACTGGATGGTCTGGTCGATCTTCTCTTGCTCTCTTACTATTGCTGTTGTCCCCCACCATCCATCAGATTCTTTGAGGGTCAGCTTTCCTATTATTTTTCTCTGCTGATTTTCTCCTGTTGTCTGCTTTCATCTTCCCTCCAGGTTCCCTAACTTCTCCCTTTGGCTTGCTCCTCATCTCATGATCCAACAGCTCAGGCACCTTCTACTGTCCCCCACCACGGCCACCACAGGGATTGGAACCCAGGTATTCAGGTTATTAGACTCCTTGTGTGTTAACCTAGAAATAATTCACTTAAACCATATTCAGCCAATGCATTTAACATTACTGGGCTTTTTGTAGAAAAGTGTTTGCCTTACTTCTTAATTGTGGGATGTGAATGCTTGGATATATTTATTTCTGTTGCTCTGTCATGCACGCACACACACTCCCACTCACACACGCAAGCATACTCGTCAGCCCACATTGTCCCTGGGGCTTTCTTTAATGGAGGCCTTGTTTTTGGTGTCCAGCCTCATGTACAGATCAATTAGACCACCAGAACTCTTCATTGCATCCTGAATTAACTAAATACATAATACGTTTGGCCGGCATTCAGCCCCAGAGCAGACATTATGTACAGCAATGTCATCTAGAGATTTTAATTATAGCAACACACTCATACAAACACACACACAACTCATACACACAGTCCAATTTACATCATTAGCTCTCATTAACCGACAAAATCCTACCCACGATGCACTGGGGTCCGGCTGTCATCAGGACCAATAAGATTACGTAGCTCTCTCTCTCCGGGAAAACAACGTAATCTGACATTGGGAGTTGGAGCCTTAGATGCTAAATACATTAAAAGAGCGCCCATCTATCTACATTAATATGATTTTTTGGTTCAAGCCTGCAGATGGAAATTTTCTTACGCAGAAAAAAAAGCAGCTGTTTAATCTCATCTCCGTAGAAAATCAAAATCAGAGAAATACCTTTGCCAGGTTACGACCCAGGTGGGACCCTAGCTGATGCCTTATCCATTAGGGATAGGAACAAATCTGGCACTCATGTTCGAGTCGATCGGATCACTTCACTCCGACTTTCACACCGATTCCTGGTAAAGACGGGTTTTATGGAACTGTTCCACGTTTTCACCTTATTAACCAATCACATTTTTTACTATCGCCTGCCGACCCCTGGCACCTGGAACCTTCTGTGACGAATACCAAACAATTATATGAGGTGTTGCAGGTAAAAACCAATGAAAATTAGCCCTTCAATGAACTTCTACATACCATCATGGAATTGACTTGAATTGTTGGTCTCTGTTGTAGATTTTAGTGAAGTCTCAGATACTGTTTGCTTCTAAAATAATATTTCTATTCCATTATTCATTGGCATGTGAACTCACACTGAATGTAGACAGCACACACTACCCAGGGACATCCACTGATATTGTCTGAGTGTTAACTCACTCAGGTAATATTATGTAGTTGTGCTCCATCCATCATATCTATCAGCCCCCACATATAGATATCATTTTTCATTACCACATTTTGTTAAATTAGATTTTCAGATATACAAAAAGACAACTAAGGTACCAGGAAAATATGTTTAAAGCTAACTTACAGGAACAGGACTTTCAAACGACATTAACTTGAAGCGTTGATGTTGAAATATTAGTTGAAGTCTGGGCTAAAAAAACCTCTACTTTAAAGCTTAAGTCGTTGTTATATTATATTAATATAAACCCTACAATGCGATGTATGTTAACAACTCTTTCTTGAGTCTGAATCTTAGACACACTCCACCACTTCCATGAGCAAATATCAATTTAGTTACTCTTAATTGGTGTGGCAATGCTTTTCTCACGATCTCAACGATTTATTCAATTTCCTTTCGTAGTTAAAAAAGTAATTAAGCACAAATACAAAGCACCAATGATGACTGGACCGCTATGATGGATCCCTCCTTGGAAAATGTTTTTTATAATTAAGTATGCGTTCATTTGGCGTTTATTTATCCTGAGACTGAAGCATATTATGAAAAGAAAATGAAAAAGTGATAGATATAGAATATATATGTTTTTTGAAAATTAGATGGACGACTGTGATGTAACACCGGGAATTTTTCCTTCACCAGGGTGAACGTGAGCGCCTCCATTACCTCTTCCTCCTCAGCATCCCTGCCCGCCTCCTCGTTGTCGATTGGCTCGCACAGAGAGGAAGAGGATGTCGGGACAGTGAAGATGTCCGCGCACATTTGAAACGCTGTCGCAGACAAATGCTCTCTTCCGTCCTCTACCTCGGCTTGTTTTTATGTTGGCGCCGGTGACTCAAACACGTCTCACCCACAGCAGAGACCAGGACTCCGCCACAAGAGCCGGACTATTCCTTTTAGCAGGTTAGCGGCGCGAACTCAAGCTAACGTTAGCTAGCGTGCTACATGGAGTCAGCGTGAGCCACGTTACTGAATGGGTGTTTAGCCTTAGCATGCTAAAGCGGAACAGCACTTTGAGATAGCTAGTCTCCCACTGCCACACCGGCTAAACGTCACCTAAAACAAACGCGTTTTAACATTCTATATAACATTACATGTCAGATTCAAGGGTTTAGTTTTGGTAATTTTGAGTTGGGTGCTGGTAACTGCTAGCTGCTGCATATAATTAAGAAGTTAAGAAACTTCAGGCGAGATATCGATAATTGTTGTTAGCTGAGTGCTTTGAATGATATGTCAAGTGGCGTGTAAACAAAAGCAAAAGGCACAATACATGTAAACATAACCAATATAAGTGTTAATATCACAGTAGCGTTATGGAAATGGTGAAACGAACTTCTTCATTTCTTACTCGGTGACTTTGTTATTGTAGTAGCTTTCGTCCAGATTGTGCTGTAAACTTGTTACCATTCATCCTCTCTAATGGGGCATTCAGCCTCCTCGTTGTTGTTGTTGTTGTTGTTATTATTATGGCTTTAGTAAGGATTGTTACACTCATACTTAATCAGTCATTTGCAGTGTAAACATTTATTTCCCCTCTATCTCTCCTCTGCCTTCCCAGAAATAATGCTGATATTTGGGACCCATGTCGGAAGTCGTGTATGAAGAGACAGCAACGATGATCGCCTCAGGGGAATTGCAGTCTTTTGTCCCGTTTGGCCGCGAGCACTGCAGGAATCATCCCAATGCCTTCAACCTGCAGCTCAGAGAGCTCCAGCCGGCCTCTGAGCTCTGGCTGTCAGACGGTGCAGCCGGCCTGGTGGGGTCCCTGCAGGAAGTCAGTCTGCAGGAGAGAGAGCGGGTGAGAGGCCATGATGTTACACACAACTTCATACTGTTACCAATGTAGCTACAGATCTATTAGAATTGTTATTTCTTCTATACTACTATCAAGAACGAAGCCAAGCCCTCTTTCATTAGCTTCAAATTGATTCCGATGTGTGTATGACAGGAATGCTGGCAGCTAAGGAAAGGCTGTATGGGAGTCAGAGAGGAGGACGTGGAGTTTGAAGAGGAGCTCTACACGGCAGGGAACGTGGTTGTCTGGAGTAAAGGCAGTCGCTTGCAGGGCTCCAGCGTGTATAAGGCCTTCACCGTGGACAGTCCAGTCCAGCAGGTATGATCACCTGCTGAATCCCAATCTGTGACAGGTTACTGATGATTCGAAACTACTTATTTTCTCTGCCAAATAGTGTAGAATTTATACAATTCAACATATGTTTTCTCATTGTCTGTCTTAACTTCATTACTTCATTCACTTAAAGGACTGTTTTCCTTTTTTCTGCAGGCCTTATGGTGTAACTTTGCTGTTCCCCAGAACAAGAATGATGGTACAGTATCAATGTTTTACAGAAAAAAATATTTTTTCCAAATCTCTGTTGATTTATCTGTTTTAGACGTGTTGTTATGATTGACAATTGTCTTTGTTGTCTTGCAGAGGAGCAAGTGGAGCAGACGGTGTGTGTTGTCCAGAGTAACTGCGTTAACGTTCACACAGTGACAGGGAAGGATTTCATCTCACCGCTGCCATTCCAGGTGAGTGAGAGAGAAAGAGAGAGAGGGAGAGATGGTAGCAATGAGCTGTGAACTGCTACATATTTGGAAAATTAACTCTGTAAAACCTCCTGTTACATGCATGCAGGAGAGTGGTTACGTTTATGTGAAGAGCTTTATCACAAAGTGGATGATTATCCATGTTAGGTTATGTATGTTATCCTACTGGGCAACGTGCAAATGTCCAGGGCTCCCATGTCGGCCCCATTGACCGTTTGAGTGTTCACTCTGTCTGACGTTTTATTCCTTTGAGTTAATCCTGGAGTTGTTTGTTTGTCACATAAATGATACTTCATGTATTTGTGTGTGTGTTTGTCAGATTAGTGATATTCCCCAAGGTTGACCCTTTGTCTGTTTGTCAGACTAACCGATGATAATGGAAAATTTGGATAAATTACAATTGGTCTATATTTAAGTGTGTGTGTGTGTGGGGGGGTGGTTGTCTCTTGTGTGCTTGCTTGTCCACATTTCTTTTGGGAGTGTGTTTATATTTGAGGGGTCAAGTCTGTTTGTATTGCTTTTGGTGTGTTTCACAGTAATATAAAGTAATTTGATTGAGGGATTTGTTTTTATCATTGAGTTACTGTTGTGTTTGGCTTCTCTGTTTTTCCATGCCTGAGGCCTGTAAAGCTGAGGATGAAATGTGAGACTTGTCAGGCTAGTGGCAAAGTTTGCACTTGAGTCGCAATGTCTGTCTGTAAGAAAGGGAAAGCTTTGGTTAATATAGATTTGCCATTTTTCTATACTTTCCAAATAAACAAAGGAATATTCATTTTAGCTATTCATTGTACAGTATGACATTATTACTAAGCATTCAAAATATTCACATTTGCTGTTTTTTGTCTCTTACAGGTCTCAAATCTGTGGGCGACTAAGTTTGGGCTTTTGCTAGAGAGGAAGAACCCACCAACTGACGCACAGCTCAGCCCACCAGGGTACACACACACACACACACACACACACACACACACACACACACACACACACGAAAGTGGACCCACAAGCTCACAGCGAAGAACAAAAGCATGACACACAGTTAAATCTAGACAGTTGCACTTGATAACACCCACGAGAACTCATGTATTCACACATCACTACAAAGCCACACATTCCAAACCTAGAGCAAATGTATCAGCATTTATCTTTCATATTTACCATAGATCAAATATTTACCATATGCCAAATAAGGAAGTCCTTCTGTTGAAAAACAAATGAACACAGTCTGTTGTTCTTTGTCCTGGTGTTGTAGTATTGAACTGTGTTTCCTCTGCAGGGAATCTCTGCCCACTGTGTTCAGCATGCTGCACCCTCTAGATGAGATTGCACCAGTGGTGTGTAAACCCACAAGTGAGACAGACACTCACTCAGACACTCGCACAGTCATTCTTCCCGTCTCCTCTCCTCTGTGTTTAATGTCTGTGTTTAACTCTTGTGTGTGTGTGTTTGACAGGCATATTTGAAGGCTGCCGTGTACAGTACGCGTCTGACCCCGCCTTGAAGATCGTCTTCAGCTGCTGTCAGCCCTCTATTGTTGTCTCCTATGATACTGTACAGGGGACACACTCTGTCTGGGCGCTGCGCAAAGTCACTCATGACGTAAGCTGACAGTAACACAAGTTAGGGCAGAATGATACAACCTAATATCTGTGTCACAGACAATTGTCACATTTGCTTCTGTTACCATACTACTACCAGCTTCTGTCCTCCATCAGGAGCGCTCATCAGTCCTGCGGTGTCCTCTAGAGCCAATGGGCACACCGCTGGGCTTAATGACGTCTGGTTTCCTGACATCTCACCTCCGTAATGTCTCCCGGTTGGATTCTCCCGGTGGCCCTTGTGTAACAGGACTTGGTGTTGGTACTGGACCAAGGTAATAAAGCAATAAAGATGCTACCTGCAGATCAGTTCATGTCTGAGATTCCTCCAAATTGTGAATTTGCTATCAGTGGTGCACACACGGTTTTTCGATCTGGTACCAAATTGAAAAGATGTGAATGAATTAATGCCAATGATCCAGAATATCCAATTTAAACTTTGCACAGTCCAGTCATCAGCTTCTGCTGCTTTCTTGCTGTTTCTGTCCATATTTGTGTTGGTAGCAGCTCTCCTCTCCACTACAGCGCTCTGCACAGCCATCAGGGCAGAATCCTGACGTCCTCACCAGGATTTCACTCCCGTGTTCATTCCCCCAATATATCCAACATGGCTGCCCTCAGGTGAGCTTGACAAACAGAAATAATGAAGAAATGTAAGGAAAACACTGCTTTAAATGTTTAGATGTATGTAATCTTTTTACATTGTAAGGGCTTTACTTTATTCTTCTTCTTCTGTTTTTTTCCCTCTCTTCCCACCATAGCCGCTCGCACTCTCCTGGCATGGCAGCGCCCTCCTTTACGGGCGCGGCACGTTTTAACACATCCTTCCAGACTTTGTCCCCCAGGGGGCACCATGCTTTGCTGACCTCTCCAAACATCACCATGAATGAATCTGTGCTGGTGCCAGAGATGGAGCCCATCATACCGGACCTCTGCATGGAGCAGCTGTGGAGTGAGACGGCCACTGGTGGCTATCAGAGGTAGTTCCTCAGCCAGTAAAACGGATTAGGGGTTTAATGTTTTGTTTGATTTTGTTGTTGTTCAATAATTGCTGATGCATCACACAGATATTTACTTAATGTTTTTTAAGGGAGATGAGCAGCCAGGCATCAAAAGTATTCTTAACCTCTGACCTTTGTGAAAACCGCTACCTCTGTTTCCTGGTGGAGTCTCATCAACAGCTCAGGTCTCACACACACACACACACTATCCATACATCACACATATTCAGTACAGACATTGAGGCTACTAATATTTATGATTCATTATTTAGAATGTCAAAACCTATGGTGATATTTACCATTGCTGTTTAACCTGAGGCCCCACTGTCTACCACACATTTTCTCCATTCTCCCTGCATTACCTTGCTGCACTTATTAACATGTTTGCAACATCTCCACAGATGTGTGAAGTTTATTGAGAGCAATGACACGTCTCAGCTCATCTTCGCATCCGTCACAACCCTCTCTGCGAAAGATGCAGCGCCTCTGGAGGTAAATTAAAATATGTGTGTATTTTAATGATATGTGTTCCATTATATTATAACCTTAAGCCATGGCGCAATGTACTGCAGCCATGTAAGCATTCAGCTTCATCGAATCTTGATTGTTTCTTGACTGAACATTGCTCCTCAGAATATAGATGCCATGCTGGTTCTGGAGGCCTGTGGCAGTCTGGTCCTCTACACAGGAATCAGCAGGGTAAGGACGTCTCATTACTCATTAGATACTGTAGATAACACCATAACATAACCTCCACTTCATCTAATAGACTCAAAGAAGGCATGTTTTACTCAGAAATGAGTTCCATTTTGAGTTTGCTATGATTTTCATGATAGTGAATTCCAGCTTGACGGACTATGTGAATAATGTCTCTCTGTGTTCCCCCAGGTTAGTAAGGTGTTTGTCCCCGGGTTCCTCTCACCCACCTTCAACCTGGCCAACCACACCTCTCATCTCTGCACTCCAATGGAGAATGTTAGCACTCCAGCTAATGCCGGCAGTAGGCACATCCAAAGGCTGGATGAGGTATAGTGTGTTATATCTGTGTGCTTTCATTTGTCGTTCTATTTTTCTAAACTCTTTCTATCATCCAATGTTACCCTTCTCCTCTCATCTTTCTTTCTTGTCCCCCCTCTCCCTTAGTCTGTGATGCCTTCTCCAGTGTCGGAGCGCAGGGGTTCAAACTTCAAACACCATGAAGCTTCTTTTTTGGATGACTACACCTTTCCACAGGTCACACCCTACATCCAGGCCCTGCGGGACCCCGTCTGCAACCGGGTCACTCTGGTAGGTTTTTGGAAAGTCAAATCAGTTCAGAGCAACGTGTGTCACATAGGAATTATACCAGCATTTGGTTTTCTAATAAGTAGTCAACTTTATTTGTCAATTTCTGAAAGGGCTTGTTGGTTTAAGAACTGTAACTCTGATCGAAAAGGGCTTTTCATAGGCTGCTTCATTTGGTAATGCTAAATTCCCTCGAAATGAAATCATTTTTGTAGTAAAGAAATCCACATGTAAGTGAAGTTATACATGTAATATAAAATGTAAGCCAGAACTCCTCCAGAATGTTATTGTTGACAAAGTTGTAAATTCCAGTTTTGTGTCGATCTTTTTAAGGAGCTAAGCAACGGCACATTGTTAAGGATCTCTTTGCCAGAGATCGCCACCTCAGAGCTTGGTGAGACACACACACACGCACACACATTTGTCAGAGAAAACCCTAACAATGTTTTGTTCTTGCAACACAGACGCATGTATGTGCACACCTGATACATGGCTGTTGCATGTCAGTATTACTTTGAGAATGTGTTTATCAATGTGCGCACGCACGCACACCCACCCACCCACCCACCCACCCGCCCACACACACACACACACACACACACAAACAACTGGCTGAGTCAGAGCCGTTCGGCCCTGGAAATTAGGTTTGAGAGCTGCCCTATGTTATTGCACTGTGACGTATAATCTTGGTGGGTTGAGGATGCCATTACAAACACCCATACACACGCACACGCGCGCACACACACACACACACACACACACACTCCATCCAGCTGATGATGATTGAGCCTCTACATCAGTAAAGTGTCCATGTGCAGCTCTGATAGAGCAAAATTGGAGGCACAGGAACAACCTCTTCTGGTCCTTGTTGTTTACAAGCCTTGCTTCATTTTGCTTTTTAACCTTAAATTCTCTCCATTATTTTTTTCAATTGCAGTGCCACAAACTTGTTATTTGATATGACGAATAAACAACTCAACTCAGATCTTTATTATCTCCCGCGGGTGCTTTTGGTTGCCCAAAGAGAAGTGTAAACTAACCTTTTTACACATATTAATAACAATTAAATGCTGGAGATGAAGAGTGGAGGGTTTAAGAGGAAGATGAATTTAAAGCCTACCTTTTGTTACAGCTCACCTTTTTTATTCTTAAAGCCTTTTAGAGTCATTATCGCCTCTGTGTTTCCTGCCAAACGTAGCTCTCCATTACTTAGTAATTGATCCCACAGACGAAGCTTTCCCCTTCTAATTAAATGGCATTTATCCACCTCTTCCTCGACCTTTCCCACTCCGGACATCCAATTAATATAGCCCGGTTGACATTGATTAGGAATCCCATTGGTCAAAGCTATCAGGAGACACACAAACACTAATCACTGTTGTAGTGGGGGTTTCTGTGTTTATATACTTTTTCTTACTTTTGTTTTCTGCTGTTGAGAAGATGAGGCTGCTAGTCACCAAAACCAAAAACACCAACACTACTACTACTACTTTAACAGATTAAAACTTTAACACTCATAACATTTATCATGAATATTTGTTCATATTGTCAATAGATTCTCATCACGTCTCTTAGAAGGACGTCCTCTGTTTTTGTGTCTTTTTTTAATTCTGCCTCTTTATATCTGCTTTCTTTCAGTGAGAAAGTGTCTTCAGGCAATTCGTTTCATCCTCCCCAAGGAAGCTGCCATGAAGGTTTGTTGAAGTAAAGACTAATTGACCTGTTTCTGCTGCAAAATTGCTGCAAAATAAAAGGAAAACCGAATAGTTCAACACTAGAGGAAGAAAATAGAAATATGTACCAGTAAATATTACAATGTACCATCCATGATATGTACTTTGTGGCATCAACAGCAGGTATAACATGTCTGTGATGTGGACGGATACACAGTATATACGCAATCATCATGCTGGGCCCAATTGGGTTTTATTCATGCTTAGATTTACACTGATTGAGTTCTACTGAGTCTAATCTAAATGATGTTCATATGGATTCATTTTTATGTTAAAAACATGTGATAACTGAGAGAAACTAATCTTGAGAATAACAAATATACATAGTATAGCTACTGTATGTACAATCATCATATATACAGTACATCTGTTTTAATAATGTTGTGCAGGTTTTGGTGAAGTGGTATAACATCTACAACGCCCCTGGTGGCCCCAGTGCCCACGCAGAGTGGAACCTGTTCGTTACCTGCTTCATGACACTGCTGGGCTACAACACTGAGCGCCTGGCTTGGACTCGCAATGTGAGTCAGCAGTGGGAGTGTAAACCTCCAAAACCATGTGGCGTTTAAAAAAACAAAACGAAAAAACCCCAAATCACTAATTCACACGTCTTGACCTTGCTCTCCCTGTGCTTCTCTTCCTGCCCAGCTCCATTTTGAAGTGCCTCTCTCTCCAGTGATTGCAGCCAAAAAGGCCCGTCCCTCTGACGGCGGCTCTGATGAGGTGGGTGGTTAGCGGGCGATCTGTCTACTGGCACAGTTGGATTGCTGCCATGTTTGTTGTCTAGACTGAGATGCCTTACATATGTTTACGCAATAAGTAAGCAGCGCTCCACATCATAATTTGAATGAAACATTTTGCAGTCTTGTTATATGACCTCTTTCCCTGGTTTCTTCTTATTAAATGTGACGTGCATTCAATATCCCCCTCCCCCTAATAATTGCACATGATTGCTTTACTTCCACTTGACCTACAGGCTTCATTGTGGTAATACATCAAATGCTGCATTTTTCAAAGGTCTTCCCAGCTTGTTATTTACTTCACTGAGATTATGCTTTATTTGTTACTGCATTTGTCTTTACTTGATAATCATTACATTACATTACATTACGGTCATTTAGCAGACGCTTTTATCCAAAGCGACTTACAACAAGTGTGTTCAACAAAGGTAGATAAAAGAACTTCAGGTCACAAGAAATCGTGAGCGCATTTCCTTCCTAAACCAACAGCTAAGAGCATAACTAGAGCTAGAGTAGAAGTGCAATAAGTTAGGTACTATGATGAGTAAGAAAAAAAGGACAAATTAGAAAGATTGAAAGATTAGAAAACAAGAGCATCAGAAGAGCTAGGACAGAGTAGGTGATGTCCTAAGAGGGAGGATCCGGGTAGTGAATCACTGGTTGTTGTCACTGTTCACCCATTTTACCCGAGCCTCTAATTACTGATCTAATAATCTCTGTGTCTCTTCTCACTGTAGGATATGGACTATTTGTTGGGGTCCCATTACCACCGTCAGATGATTTCTCAGCCTGTCTGTAATCTAGTGGACTCCTGCTGCACCACCAACACAGACTTCTTCTCCTCTGTAGGTTCCTCATTCTGCTGTTTGTCTGTTTTGAATACTTCAGTGAAATCACGATGGCTAGGATTCACTTTGTTTAATTACAACTTAGATTTCGATGCTGCAGTTGCTTTTATTGGAAAGTTCTTTAGCTTGATTACTTCAGCAGAGTGTTTGATGAATGTGTTCTTCTTCTGCTCGTACTCCACCTTCTTCCATTCAACCTTTGCTTTCTTCTTTCAGGCCTCTTCCTTTTCTCCTCCTCATCTCCCTCTGCTTTTTCATGTTCCTCGATAGTCTAATTACTACCTCAAAGGTTTTTCCACCTTCTTAGGTATAACATGCAGAACATTTATAGTTGTCTTGATTTAATTTTTATGACCATTTTCAAATCCAAAAATCGTAATTAGTGGCACACAATGTCAGCCATCAATCAGAATGATACCTGCATCCACGCATGGTAACTAACCTATGTCTCTTGTCCCTCCCCCAGATATCTGCTCCTATCAGTCCATCTTTGAGGCTAGACAGCTCAGCTGCACTCTTCCCTCATATTCCTGCCCTTTTCTACGTTCTCCATCTGCTCTACCAGGAGCTTCAGCTGGACGAGCTGCAAAGAGCTGGAGCCTCATCGCTGGTCTGTCTGCTGCAGCAGTTAGCCAGGTACAAAGCAGTTGCACTTGGAAGAAATATGCTCTCTGGCTAACCTGAAGTTTGCTACGAGAAAGCCGTTGCATCAACGTGAAAGCCCCGTTCTTGCTCAGTTTTTGCGACTATCTGAAATAACAAATGCATCAAAAATCCAAAACCAAATCCATCAACATGGCAGCTTTTGTCCTGCTGTTGAGCCACGCAGTGGTTAAGGGTAGAGACCTGTCAGTGTCGTGCAAAGTTCTGTGTTTGACTGCAAAACATAGGTTAGAGCGAGACCGCTGCCATTTGTCAAAACAATCAAAACCTGGCCTACTATCTGGTGAAATATGTTGAACTCTCCTCATCAGAAAAGGTGAACTCAGTCTATTGTTTCAGTCAAAGCTTTTGAGAAATCAAGACTCTTTTCTGATGTGTACTGAGTAAACATCAACAGGCAGTAAAGTGACTGCTGTGATTGGTGGCAATGACAATAACAGAAGTGGTGGAGTGGGAAAGTGAAGAGCTCTTCAGAGTAATTGGTCTGGGTTTTTCCTACGTGGGCGGTTGTGAAGAACTTTTACACACTTTCCCTTATTAGGTTAACTGGGTATGGTGGAAATAACGATCCAGATATTGTTGTAACGGACCTTAGTCACGAACTGGTGAAGAGTGTCGCATCACTCTCGCATCAGCCATCACTGAGATGCAGGAGAGTTACCCTCAAGCATCTGAGGTATATTTGACATGGTTGGGTAGCTGACCAGTCGAACTATCTTCGAGTACGTACACATTCACACACACACACACACACACACACACACGCCTGTAGGTAATGTGGGGTGTTACCGTCTCAGTACAGGGATTAAAAACTATTGATTATCTGGCATTAAGCAGGATGGTAATAACCCACAGCTGCTAATTGCTTTGAGTGTGTGGCGTAATTACTGCCCAACACACAGTTTAAATGCCAAGCTGGCTCTTTGAGAACGCAGGGGCCATCTTTAGATCTCATTTTAATTTCCCGGTTGTGCCGAGGGAGGCGGCTACTGGGAAAGTCCTGCTACCTGATGATAGAGAAGCATGAGGCACAGAAGCATGAGGTGCAAGGGAGAGGTTTTCCTGTTTCCTTAAAATAACTATTTTAGTCAGATACATTCAATTAATTTGTAGTTCATTTAAAAAAAATAACAGTTTCTAATACGCCCATATATGCCTGCAGTTTAACCTTCTTCTGTCTTGTGTTTTCAGAGATCTCCAGCTGGATGAGTACGTGGATCTGTACTGGAGAGACTACCCCTCATTAATCAGTGGTTTCTTAGAGAGCTGCCTCTTGGACCAGGGTAAGACCCGCAAAACGGAGACAGGAAATGAACAAGACAATACGCATTCACAGACAGGCAGAACACACATACAACCCACATAGACATACCTCACATACTCAGACTGGGGGTTTTAACAAACTGCACTACATCCTCTGAAAAATAACCACTGAATGAACCATGATAATCTTCTGAAATGTTTGTGAGAAGTATTGCAGTGTGATTGTCTTTATTGTAAGTTGAATCCTCTCCTCTCTTCTCCGCTTTTCTCAGCCCAGATTAGTCAGATGCAGCGGCCCTCCTTCCTCAAGGCAGAACCTCCCAGTGTGTTCAGCTGGCTCAGTAGCTGTCTGAGAGGGGAGGAGGTCGGACCTTTCCCCTTCCTGCCGGGCATCTGTCAGAGGACCAGGCTCCTTGTTCTGGTACGAACAAACATCCTCTGTGTTTTAGAAACATAACTTGGCCCTTTCAAAGTATTTACTAATTGTTCCACCTCCACCCTGACTACACCCTGGTATGCTACAGCACACACGTGTGTGAAACCTGCCCATACAAATCTGTATCATGTGACCAAATCCAAACCAGACAATCAGCAGCAGGACAGCAGGCTGTGCTGATGTCTGACATGAATGAGGTCAACAGAAGTGGAGTTTTACAGTGTGTGTTTGTTTATTTTTTTTTAACTTTGGAGTGATTTTTTCGGAATCGTCTTTTTTCTCTTGCTTCCTGGCTTTGTGACGTGTGTGTGTGTGTGTGTGTGGGGGGATAAAGAGTTCAGCTTTGATTGAGATAATCTATTTGTCCAACATTGTCTTTTTGCATTTTCCTTTCGAGTGAACATAAAGAACATTTAGGTCATGCTGGGGAACGAGATTTGTGTGTGTGTGTGTGTGTGTGTGTGTGTGTGTGTGTGTGTGTGTGTGTGTGTGTGTGTGTGTGTGTGTGTGTGTGTGTGTGTGTGTGTGTGTGTGTGATTGGAAGAGGATAAAAGAGATGATGACGCACTATCGTTATTGATTTCTGAGCTTGTTCATTGATGAATTGTCGCTTGTTTTTCCTTTTGCGACTGATATACCAGATACACGCAGATCAATTCTACAAATCTTGGCCTTAAAAACAATGTTGAATCATTTGACCTGCAGAATTCTTGTGTCTTATACAGCAGACTAATGAAGAGATGAAGAAGCCCACAAATGTTCAGATTTTAAATGAGTCATTCAGTAGAAATAATGTCCCACAGCTGAAACATTAGTCTAACCTCTCCCCGGGAACGTTTGAATGAAATTATGAGAAATTAGAGAAATTGCAGCTTGCTACTAACCTTAAGCTTCAAGAGTGTTCAAAGACCCAGAAGCAGATCCAGTCTTCTGTGTGTGTGCACATGCATAGCTGCTGTCTCTAGCCTTTGTTTTGACCCTGTGCTAACACTATGCAGTTTCTTATTGTGATGGATTTAATGTCTGTAGCGATCTGTGGTAGGAAGAATAATACCATTACAGCTGAAATGCCTAATAGCCTTCTGGTTAACCTCCATATAACTCCAAATGCTTCCTGAATTAAATAAGCTCATTCTGTCATCCTGGACCTAAAGCCCTGAAACTGCAGTCTGACGAATCCTCCTGATTTGCACAAATATTAATGCACAACCAAACAGCAGAGTCACTGAGAAACACCATGTCCACCTTTACATCTACATAATTTCCCAACAACTCCAGAATGTTAGTAATTTTCAATTCACTTTCAGCGGCCATGGGGCTCTGACCATCTTCACTTCATGGTGTTTCTTTGGCCTTTCTCTCTCCTGCTTTACCGTCATGCGCCTTTTCCTCCTTCAACTCACTTCACTCGTCTCCCTCTCTCTCTTCCTCAGAGTTATGCTCTCTACATCATCGGGGATGAATATGCCACTTCATCAGACGTGTCAAAGTACCTCTCCAAGCTCTCCGCAGGTCAGTAATTGTGCGTTTGTGTGTATGCCTTGTGTCAGTGGGTGTATCTGTTGGTGTGTGTCAGTGTGTGTCTTGATGTTTTGTGACAGGATTTGAGGATAACGTTTTCTTTGTTTTCCCTCGGGGACTGTGTATTTTAAACCTGTATGTGTGTGTTTTTGTGCATGTGATCATTATTGACAAGCAGCCCTTATTATCTCTCAGCTGTTAGCTTCAGGGCAAGTAACACAGTAAGAAGGGCGAGTGACAAAAACCCAATACAACTCTAAGGTAATAGCAGCCGCTGCAGCTTTTTCATCAGCCCCCTTTTTCTACAGAACAATAAGCCACTAATGCCACCCAGAGACAAACCAGCTGCTGCACTGAAACAGAATGGGAAATTGACTTTGTGGACAGTGTAAGAGCATCTGAGTGTTTTTAGGCACTATGTGGGCATTCTCCATTGACAAAAGGTCACCCTGTATCAATGTGCCCTCCCTCCTCACATCAATACAGGAACAATATCATTTTGGGTGTGGTGGAGAGACTGGAAATAGATTCATGTGATGAGTGGGGTGTGAGGGTTGTTTAATTTGCAGAATAAAGAAGGAGAATGAATTCACATCTCTGACTTTCTTTTGCTTTAAGTCTATTTTATTCTTTATTCTTCCCCAGGTCAGAAAGCCTCTGCTGGTGAACCGGCCTACAGAAGGTAACTGAGCTGGCTGGATTCACTGTGACTTTGATTTCATATCACAGTAGTTCTGACCGTTACCAATCTATGACTATCATGGTTACTACAATAAAACGACTATGTGTTGTATACTCTGACTGCCTTAAAAAGTAGTCTACCAATTCTAGTTTGAAGCCATGAATGCTGCTCCTCTTGTTGCTTTTAAATTGGAATGCAATGCTTATTTGCTGGTTGGAAACCTGTAGAAAAATGCTGATTTGACATACATGATAATTCAGCAAGAACGAAGAAGGTGCAAATAATTGATTTTAGTTGCGAAATTAAAACCCCCAAGGATGATCTCACCTGATACAGTAAATGGCTTGGTGGGAGGTGAAATTGCGCAGGATGTTCTCTCCCGTAAGCCAGGAAGAGACGCTGAAATGTCATCATAGTCATTTATAGCTTCTCTTTGCGTTTAAATTTAAATATAATGTGATTAAGTCAGCCAGTAATCGGTGTTCTTGCTATTTCACAGGCAGAGCAATGTGAAGGGTAAGCCTTCCAGTCAGAATCTGGCTGAGCAGCTTGTGGTCTGGCTCACCTCAGAAGGTAAGTAAAAAACAATAGTTTTGACTGTGCCAAGCTTTAAAATAAATACAGATTCACACTGCAGAGCCGCCCACTGCAACCACAGTATGCTTGTTTTTAGATGTTGAGTCTGAAAACTCTCGCTCTTTGATGGCAAGTTTTTTAGGTTATAAAGATAAAACGTAATTTATGATTTGCTACATTGCATCTAAAAATGTTCATCTGGTAGGTCAAACTGAGAACCTCTTTGCTTACTGTAGTCTTTCTTGAAGGCCACAACCTCCCACACAAGGAGGAACCTGTGGAATGTTGCCCTTTGTTGCCCATGACAGCTTATTTGGTGTTGAATTACATACATGGAAGGAGGCAGCATTTGAATGGTGACACAGCTTATTGTTCCAAAATCAACCCTTCTCCTTTCATCATTGTAGGTTTCACCCTGAAAGACCTGGAGTCCGTCCCCTTTGGTGTTGCGCTGCCAATCAGAGAGGCTATTTACCATTGCCGTGAGCAGCCATGTTCCGATTGGTCAGAGGAGGTCTGTCTGTTGATTGGACGACAGGACCTGACAAAACAAGCCCACAAGATGACCTTGGCTAACAGCAAAACCGTGAGTGTGAAATGCCTGTTAACAATTTATAAACTTCATCTAGAAAAAGCTCCAGTCAGCCGTAACTGGGTCTCTTGAATCAATGATTATTCTGTGAGGTATCAATGGTAACAATTGATCCACTAAGCCATGAAATGAAAGAAACACATAATGCTTTGCCTTTACTTTGCCTGCTTTGTTATATGTCATTTATACCCAAAGAGTCAATATAATGTTTCAGAATGAATCTTTTTAAAATCACTGAGATGAATGAGATGAAGACGCATAATCAGCAAGCAGCAGTGCCTGTGCTATGCATGAGGCAGGAACTCAAATCAATTTAAGCAAATATAGCATCTGTAGGTTTACCTTGAATATTGTCGATGCACGTGTGTCACACTGTGTCACACAAATTTGCGTGTATTGTGTGTCTGCAGTCTGTAGGTACAGGCTTGTCCTTAGATACTCCTGCCACCACAGAAGCAGATGAGGAGGAGGATGGGATGTCGGACATAATCCAGGAGGTAAGAGACTTGTTAAACTGTACCTCCTGAATTTTTGGGGATGTCAATATTTTTCTCACTATATTATTCACACAGAGGTTTGGTGAATATGATGCTTTTGTTTCCACATCCACCCTGCAGTATATTCATGCAGTTCATCATAATTACACCGGGCGCTGCTAGTACAGCTTTCTGTTTGTTGATGTTGCTCTATCCTCTCTTCCTCTCCAGGTAACAGGGCTGATCTGGAGTCAAGATCTGCGGGTCCAGGAGGTCAGAAGACTCCTGCAGAGCTCCAGGCCGGTCCGGGTCAGTGTTGTCCAACTCCCAGAGGTGTCTGACCACGAGTATATAGAGGAGAAAGAGAACAAGTGAGTATTGTATTCAGACTGCGGCGGTATGCATTTACAAGCCAAATATAGATGTATTTGTTTCTCTAAAAACATTGTTTTCACTTGCTTGCCATTCTCTACAGTCAGATGTCAGATATAGCAAGTGTATTTTCCCTTTTCCTTTTTTATTTATTTCTTCTTGTTTGTTTTCTCTCTCTCTCTCACTTTTCCAGGCTGCTGCAGTTGTGTCAGAGGACCATGGCTCTACCTGTTGGCCGCGGCCTCTTCACTCTTTTCTCTTACCACCCTGTACCGACTGAACCATTGCCCGTTCCAAAACTCAACCTGACAGGTGAACACCCGTCAACTCACAACCCTGCCCCAACGTCAACCATTTTTGTCCAAATGTATGGTAGGACTTACTTAAACTGCCTCTGTGTCTTCTTGTTCCTCAGGCCGTGCCCCTCCCAGGAACACCATGGTAGATCTGAACAGTGGGAACATTGACGTTCCTCCCAACATGACAAGCTGGCCCAGCTTCCATAATGGAGTCGCTGCTGGACTCAAAATAGCTCCTGCTTCACAGGTCAGTGTGACAACACGGCTTCATTTCCACGCCACTAGCCAGTCTGCTTTTGGTTATATGTCCCAGCAGTGAGGCAGTTATGTTTGCAGGTACAGCCCCTTTACAGTCGGTATGTTTACAGGCACTTCAAAACTTTGATTACACTTCTGATTGAGGCAATGAATCCTTTTTTTTTTTCTTTTTTTTTTTTTTTTAAACATCCTGTTTACACCTTAATGTGATTGACACAGACACATATTGACGTATGCTAACTTTGAGTAACTGACCTAGATTATGTGATTCGGGGTATGAGACCCACATGCGTTTCTTCAAATGGCAGACTCACCACCATACATGTGATTACATAACAAATCATTGACTCTATGAGAAAAACAGAATTCTATGACTGCGTGCATGTACTGTATACAGCAGAATTAATCTGCCTGTTAGTCTGTTAATTGTATTTTTGCCTTTTATCACAGGAATACAATAGTCTTCAGTATTGAGTTCATGTTAACCTACCTATAGGTAGATATGTATCTTGTATGACTAAACATGTGTTAGATTGATATGATCTACTTGGCCTAAAAGCTTCTCTTGTTTTAGGTGGATTCAGCCTGGATAGCCTACAACAAACCAAAGAGCCCAGAGCTGGCTAATGAGTATGCAGGCTTCCTTATGGCCCTGGGTCTCAATGGACACCTCACCAAGCTGGCCACACTCAACATACATGACTACCTCACTAAGGTATACAAACAGTCTGTATGTCTCACACAAACTTGAATTAAACACCAATTTGGGGTTTTGTACTTTTGCACAACATGCGGTTACAGAATGGCAGGAAAGGAAAACAAATAAGAATTGAAATACAGCAAACAGACGTGTATACACAATGATTCACACACAAACACACACACACACCTTTCTCTGAATGAGTGAGAATGAGCGCATTGAGGTTGCATTGCCTTGACTTGACTTGTATCATAGCCAGTCAGTGAGTCAATGTGAAACTCATCTCCCTGAGAACTTTATAACAAGGCTTTCTTCCAACTTTCAGGTGAGAAAATCAACAGGATGCTGCAAGCTTAATCTTCTTCAATTGAAATATATAAAGTTTGCATTAAAAATGTGGCTTATGAAGAGAGACAATGAGGAATCGATTCCTCACTTTATTCAGAATGAGCAATATTTGCATTCATGGCACTGTTCTTTGGATTAAAGTGTCTCCCAAACAGGATGTACTGTGTGCTCATTGGTCAACACCAGTGGGACCTCATACTTGGCCCAAACTAAACAATTAATTGTCCCAAATGCTTGCAGAGGTGTAATGTCTCCATTCTTCCTACAGGGCCATGAGATGACCAGTATTGGGCTCCTCCTGGGCGTCTCCTCAGCCAAACTTGGCACCATGGACATGTCAATCACCCGGCTCCTTAGCATACATATCCCTGCCTTGCTCCCACCCACATCTACTGAGCTGGACGTACCACATAATGTACAGGTGAGTGTGTGTCTGTCTGCAAAGCTGATTGTATCTTGATGCTTTAAGACAGCACTGATATAATATTTGAAATGATAGACTTTTAATGATATATTGACAGATGTTTGATTTTGACGTAGTTATTTCATTCTCTGTTCTATGCAGGTTGCTGCAGTAATTGGTATTGGACTGGTATACCAAGGAACAGGACACAGACACAATGCAGAAGTGTTGCTGTCTGAGATAGGTGTGTGTGTGTGTGTGTGTGTGTGTGTGTGTGTGTGTGTGTGTGTCTGTGTGTGTCTGTGTGTGTGTGTGTGTGTGTGTGTGAGATGAAGAAGCAAACAATTAAATATAGCTGTAAAAAGCTCTCAGTCAGAGTTCAAAGGTCCAGCTTTATTAGCATAGAAGTGCTTGACCCTAAAAAGCATGTCTGGCACTTTGGACAAGATGCAAAAGACAGTCATTGCAATGTCAAAGGCCAGGAGTAATGGTGAAGAGCACAGAGTGATGAATTGTCTACTTCATTACCGTGTGTGTGTGTGTGTGTTGGTGTGCTTCTTTCAGGTCGGCCGCCTGGTCCAGAGATGGAGTACTGTACAGACAGAGAGTCCTACTCACTCGCTGCTGGACTGGCCCTGGGCATGGTCTGCTTGGGGGTGAGACATATTTAGACACACACACACACACTTAAAGAAAAAGTAGAGGATTTTTTTCATATAGTCAATCATAGTATATGGTTTTCTACAAGTCACCTCTGTGTGTTTGATGGATGTCATGTGTTGGCCTACTGTGGGGAGGGAGAGGTGACGTCCTTGTTACAAATTACTGTAAGCCAGGGTGGGGTCATGCAATACAATGCAGTGTGTTCACAGGCAATTAGCATACTGGCCTCCAGGTGCTCTTCCTACCTATTAATGAAATCAAATGCTCCCACAAGCTCATAATGAGCTCCTTGTCTTTGGTCTCGCTTGTTCTTTTTTGATCACCTTGACGACAATATCCCCCTGTCCTCCTTCTTTCTCTCCTTCTACTCCCTCCCTCCCTTCCTACCCTGCTTCCTTTCATTATTCTCTCTCTTCTCCATCTCCTCCTATAGCACGGCAGTAACTTGATTGGAATGACCGACCTGAATGTCCCCGAGCAGCTGTATCAGTACATGGTGGGGGGCCACAGACGAGCACAGGCCGGGGCCAACCGGGAGAGACACAAGTCCCCCAGCTACCAAATTAAGGTAGATGAACCTGCTCCTGAACCAGCTGTTGCTACCTAAATGTCGAACTCAAACGCGTTAACACTGTGATAGTTGATCTGTTACTGCAAACTCATCAGCCACCTAACACTATCCCAACACTATCAATGGTTGTTCCAGGAGGGTGACACCATCAATGTAGACGTGACGTGTCCAGGGGCAACGTTAGCCCTCGCCATGATCTACCTCAAGACCAACAACAGGTAAGAACTCAAAAACACACGCAGTGTTTCTAAAGAGCACAAGTGATAACAAACATACCTGAGCAGCAATGATATCTAGTCATATTAGAATTGCATTACACATTTTAACTGTAGCTGTAAGCCTGAGCTGAGAAAGCATAACTGTGTCTGTCACCCAATGTTCTACACGTCAACGTTAAGCAGCACATCCTAACCTGCTTGACTGAAAATAGCTCCATACTTCCTGTAGTCCTATTGTGTCATTACACTACAGACAAATGTATTTCTTCCAGCTTTCTGCTATTGGCAATTAGTCTCCTCCAGGCTCATCCGGTGCTGTCTCCTTATTGGGTGATAGTGTGCCGAAGGACAGTGTTAACACCTCCTTGTCGCTTCCTGGTTCTATCCCTTAGGTCGATTGCTGATTGGCTGAAAGCTCCAGACACCATGTTCCTGCTGGATTTCATCAAGCCTGAGTTTCTGCTGCTGCGGGTTAGTTTGGCAATGAGTGTGTATGTGTGTGACATTCATATTACATGCCTGTCTTGCTATTTCCTCCCCCTCTCCATGTTCACTGTGCTCTTACCCCCCCCTCAGACTCTTGCCAGGTGTATTATCATGTGGGATGACATTCTCCCTAGTACTGAGTGGGTCAAGAGTAATGTTCCTCAGGTGAGAAAATACACACACACACACAAACACACACACACAGTATCATTGAGCTGACATTTTGAGCTTGTAATACTGCAGACCTGCTGATGAGTCACTATGACTATGAGTACATGTAATGGGTTTATAACCAAGTTTGTTTTGTTTGTTTTGTCTCTGGAGTTTTAAATTAGGGTTCAGATTTAACTCTTTCAGTTCAACAATTCCTAAGCTTGATGTGTCACAGAAATTCACTCCCTGACTGTTTTATGTAATTAAATGGTTAGAAATGCACAAAATGACCGGTAAGATAACATTGTTATGTAAATAAACAAAGACTACAATTAAATCCTCAACGCTTGCTGTCTGACACAACTTTCTCTTCTCTGTTCAGATAATGAGGGTCAATATTGCCTCTTCAGATGATGTTAACATTGAGACACTGGCGTAAGTATTTAGTCCAAAATCTTTTAATTTAATTTTACACATTCTGGGTCAAAATTAGATTATTTAAGCTCATCAATCAAAAGCTTTATAATTGCACATTCTCCAGTAGTGTTAGTAATGTTCTTTCTACAGTGTCCCAGCATGACTGATTACAAAGCAACACTTGTTTCCCTCAGCCAAGCTCATGACTACATCATTGCTGGAGCCTGCATGGCGGTGGGTTTCCGCTTTGCCGGCTCTGCCAACTCTGATGCCTTCGACTGCCTATACAAGTTTGCCAGGAGCTTCATGAAAATCATGGTGCTGTCTGCTACAGCTGCCGTGGTAAGTGCGAGTGTTCGTTCACATGTGAGTCTTGCAAAATGTTGGCCTTCAAAATTTCAGAAGTAATGAAAAGTCACTAAGAATTGCAGTAGGGTACAAATGTCAGTGTCTTTGTTGTGTTCCTTGTACAGACCGGATACTACAACGTGCAGACGGGCCTGTCAATGGTTCTGCTGGCTCTGTCCATGGTCATGGCGGGCACTGGGAACCTACAGGTGCTGCAGCTCTGCCGCTTCCTCCACAAGCGAACCAGTGGTGAGATGAACTATGGCTTCCACATGGCTCATCACATGGCTCTGGGCCTGCTCTTCCTCGGAGGGGGGAGGTGAGACACAAACACACACACAGCTACCATGCAATGATTTACTCAAGTTTGCTTACTTACTTTACTTGTTAGTTCTTAAATTACATTACATTACATTACAATCATTTGGCAGACGCTTTTATCCAAAGCGACTTACATTACATTACCACCCTTCGCAGAGGGGGGAGCAATTGAGGGTTCGACACACTTGAAAGGCAAAGTAGTAGAAACATTTTTTAATGAGTTGGCGGTTTGGTAGTATATTTATACCCATACAACATGCATATTACCATGGAGATGCCCTATAGCAAGGCACTAGGCCCCCAATTGTCCAATTTTAGCCACATGGGTGCCTACAGAAGAGTCCTGGTTTGAAGGCAAGTTGTTGGTTGAAAAATGCAGTGTGTCAACCTTGCTGGGTTGAATGAAAATGAAAACTCACCCACAGATGTTCACTTTGTAGACGACGACAGGCATTATATTCTATGTATAGCAAGCCTGTCATGTGGCATGTTGACTGTATTGCCAACGCTCACACAAATACACACAGGTCTGTTTTGAGTGCATAATGAATGACATTCACACACAAACAGATACAAACCAAGACCTGGTTGTTCCAACCACCGACCTTGGTGTGTGTATTTTTCAGAGAAACAATAGCTCTCACTCTCTCATTTGATGTTGCAGATGTCTCCCCACCTACAGCTGTAACCAGATGAACTTTATATTTCTTCAGGTCACGTTTTATTTTAGAGCAGCCAGCTGGAAACCCACACGACTACAACGCCAACAGTGGCATGTACAGTCGTGTAGTTTGATATAGGGACAGATGAATAGATGAGTGCATTCGTAGCACAGGGTCTGCTCGAGATCAGACTCATGGCGTCTCATTGTTTTCGTCTTTCATTCATTCTCTCCTTCTGCTCGTCACTCACCCACTCTCTCACCTGCTTATGTTGAAAATCTCTATTCACATTTCACTTTCCACGCATTTATCACTATTTTCCATTCATTCATTCATTCTTATTCAGTTTCTTGCCATTAATTTCTCCTGACCTTGCTTTTTTTGAACAGTTCCTCTCACACACCCCTTTTCTGTTAGTCAGTTAGTTTCTCTTCCCATGTATTCTGCTTTTTCAGCAGTAAAATTAACTGGAAGTTTAAGATAGCAACAGTAAATGGCAGATGGCTCATACTGAACGCAGCTGTTTTTCATTTTTAAAATATATGAAGTTTAAGTTAATTGTTGAGGAATGTGGATAAATCTGTGGTGGAGCTTTGAAGCCTAACTCTTAAATTAGACAATAATGTTTCTGTTATTTATTTAATTTCCTTATTATTTTATATATATATTGAATATTTACTCTAGGCTGTCAGTTTGCCTTACCCATAGCTAACAAGTTTTTGCCACATTCCTCCTCTTGTTTTGTGACCACATTTACAGACTGAGTATATATTTTCAGCCTTGACGTTGAACTTCAGGGGGAAAATAGTAATTTTTAGCGCGACGTGATTCCTAAATGAGCCGCATCTGCCCCCAGCAGCCATCAACCAGCACCTCAGCTGACCCCTATTTAATGCTCTTGCATGTAACCTTACATCTCCAAGCAGCCTTTATTGTCTGACCCAACTTATAATGGCTCAATTAGTTACAAGTACTTAACTGCCAACTGTTGTGTTTAAGAGGCTGTGATGATGATACCTGCGCTGCAACACACGCATGGCTTTACCAAAGAGAACAGGCGGCAGTGTTTATCGTTTATTATTTTAGACCAATGCTCTGACCAAGGTGTTACATGCTGTGTTTTGTATGTATTAAGTGTGTGTAGTAAGGACACAATTTGAGACATTTCTGCTGTCGCTGTTTGGGTTTACGCTGTCATTTTTAAGTACCCATTTAACCCCCCCACCACCCCGCACTGTGGGACTTAGTGTTGAGTGTAATTTTCTGACGAGAAGTGGCCTGTTATATTGCATGTGTCAGTAGTGAGAGTACAATGACGTACTTAAAGTATTTGTGTGTGACTCAGGGCAAGGCAGATTTATTTATACAGCCCAGTTCAAACACAAAGGCAATTCAAAGTACTTCACATGAGATCAAATGCCTTAAAACAACTTTTAAAAGACTGTAAGAACAAAAAAGCAGCATCAAACTGTCAAGGCTGCTTTCAGCCAGATTCAGTTTCTTAGAAGAAACTTAGCCTGAAGGATCTATTTGTTTTGGTGTGTTAATGTTGTCCTCTGATCTTAGGTACACGCTGAGCACCTCCAATTCTGCCATCGCTGCCCTTCTGTGTGCCCTGTATCCACACTTCCCTGCTCACAGCACTGACAACCGGTGAGACCACCCACACACACACACAACACACATATAATTAAAACCTCCAGGAGGTTTGTCTAGATATATGAAGCCTTACTACGATTATGTAGAAAAGGATGTCGTCGAGTGTATGTTCTTTGACGAGAAGTCTGTTTCCTACTGGCTGACCCTCACGGGCTACAATGCCGAATAATCAATTGCATGCAAGTTTAAGTTGTTTGTTGTTGTGTAACTGATGAATTGTGACAGCCCTGATAAGCATGTAAGGTACATGTCAGTATTTAACTAAAGGCTTAAGTACTGTGTCTGTACAGTGTGTAACACAGGCCGTATGTATGTCTTCACTGCAGTTACCACCTGCAGGCCCTGCGGCACCTGGCGGTCCTGGCTGCAGAGCCACGTCTGCTCGTGCCCGTGGATGTGGACTCACTTAAGCCCTGCTATGCCCTGTTAGAGGTCACATACAAGGTGAGCTCCTAAACATAAGACTGCCTGAAACATCAGCCTGATCAGGAACAGTGCCTAGTAACAGTAAAACAACAGGTTGCACTGGGCAGCATTGTTTTACTCACTGTTTTGTTCTACAGATGTTCCACATGTTCTTGTGAGATTGGCCGTAGCTGTCACTTCCTCTTGATAAGCTGTATAGACACACACACACAATCACGTACTTGCAAACACAACTAGCAGAGTACAAAATGTGCTGGTTTCAGTTCTTTTTGAAGTGTAAAGAAAAAATATCCCTCCTCCAAAGTACCACATTGTGCATGTCAGCACTACATGACTGAGGCTTCCTCCAGCTCACAGTTGTGACACAGTGAGGTGTCATTTCTCTGGCTTGTTCAAAACATCCAGCCAAAGCCAAAAGAGATGTTTATCAAACTCTCAGTACACGGCACCCTCTATGAAATACAGCTTTAATTTTTCATAGCAATTTAAACTAATGAACTGGAAGTGCACTCAGACTGATTGAGTGCAAGTGTGTGCAAAATTTGGTTACTATAATGGTTATTATATCGCCAACATCAGGCTAGAAAACTAAATATATGATAGCAAAGGTCCTCACCCTAACACTGATCAACCTGCCCAATTTCATCCAAATCACTTTTCAACTGTCCAAGTTATTGGTGTGACAGACAGACAGACAGACGGACGCCAGAAATTACAATACACCAGCTCAGCAGCATGAGGATGTAATTAAGACGTTTAAAGCAGAACAAAACACAAACTTGTAATCGGTTTCATCCTTTCTGCCTGCAGTAAATGTTTTTTTTCAGTAACAGTGTTGTTCCCTTCATGGTTCCTCTACAAAGACACGTGGCAGCCACAAATGAGCCGTCGCGTGTGTTCACTGGCATTCATGTCTCTCGCATATTTCACAGGGCGTCCGTGCCCAATGTCCCAACTAAAAAGAGAGAAAAACCTTGAAGTCGTGCAGTTCTGCTTCCTCTTTGATCTGCCCGTGAACTACAGAGGCTCTGCGGTGCCGTCTGTGTTGGTTCATACTTCCGGTGTTGCTTGACCTCAAGGCAGACTACAGTGCACTCAGTCGTTCTGTCCGTAATTTTGTCATTTGGTTCAGGAAGAAGCTGTCACATCCATTCCCACGTGAAGCCTAAACCGGGCACAAGCTGACAGCAGGTTCTTTGTACTATTAGAGACACTAGAGAAGCAGTTAAAACAAATCACCACACTCATTTCATTCTTTCTCCTCAGAGAATGATGTGAAATTGTGTCCCATAGTTTCTCTGCTGTCGTTTTCACGAGCCTGTCTTAAGCTCTGAAACATTTATACTGTATTTTCCACCCTGGCTTCATTGCTTTGTCATTAAAGTTGAACCTATACTGTAATTGTGTCTTTAGTGATGCAGTAAATAACTCCAACGTCTTGGGAGCAGCAATTCCTTTATCTCCTCCTGTCGGATTTTGTTACTGCTCTGTAAATACGAAGCTATTTTTGGGGCTCCTTTGCTTCTCCTGTTACTTGTGCAAATCTGCCGTTTCTCCCTCTCGATGACATTTGAACACTGGTCTTGGCCAGTGTTAATGTTAAATTCAGACCCAAAGACCCTGTTCTTGCTTGACACGTCAAAGGTAAACCTGGATCTGATCACTTCCTGATAAAATCTTTGGTTGTCACTGTTAATAACAGGTTATTGAGTCTTTTGTACGCTGTATAAAATCCCTGCAGGGCTTTGGAAAGTTTGTAAGCCCCAGCATGTTACGGCATTCGTTAGTGTTCACGCTTATTTTAGTCTTTTTCATTTGATCTCCTTAAATTCAAGGAAATGCACTCACACTGATGTTTATTTTCTTGTGAAAGAAGTGAGTGCAAGTGTGTGCAAAATTGGTTTGGTTTGCCAATTTCTGGGTAGCTCTGAAGTTGATAGGATCTTGCGACCTTGTGTTGTGTTGTAAGCACATAGAGTATGTACAAATAGTCCCACAATAACACTGTCTTGAATGTGTTTTCAGCCGACGCAGTGGTATGAGGAGACGATGGTGGAACTGATGGCTCCCACCATGCTTCCTGAGCTGCACCTCCTCAAACGGGTAAAGCTTAAGCACAGACTTCAGAGCCCTGCATTAACTGAAATCCCTTCTCAACTTTTACCAAACACAGAAGTGCCCCCCTAATCTTTCCTCAGTGTCCTCACCAGATAAATCTTGATTTCTTCTATCATACAAAGCTGCAAAGAGAGAGTAAAAGAGATTGCTCAACTCTCTTTCCCTGCATCCAGTCGAAACAGAAACCTTGACATGAGTGTTGTGGAAGTAGAAATGATCTATTTGTATCTCAAACATGGTCTATTTTTATATTTGTTGTTTCAATATAACATTTGAAGTTTTGTGGTTGCAGGTAAAGGTGAAGGGGCCTCGATATTGGGAATTGACCATAGATCTCAGCAGGGAAACACAGCACCTGAAGTAAGTATGATGGAAACATGACATGTTGTGAACTTCTCAAAATAGAGGCTCAATGTGTTTGAGACCAAATATAGGCACCTAATTGTGCTCCTTCCATCCTTCAGAAGCTTTATAATGGGACTCCAGACTGAAGCTCTTATATCACGCTTTGATCTGAATGATTTAAAAGACAGTTTATCTCTGTCCGTCTGTCCCTCAGGTCCATACTGACCAAAGATGGAGTGTTGTATGTGAAACTGAGGGCCGGCCAGCTGCCCTACAAAGACGACCCTCAGGGCTGGAAGAGTCTGATGGCCTCTACCGTCAACCACAGCAACTCTGGAGTCAGGTCCTTCAAGGTAAAGATACAACAGACACAAGGATTGCTGTATTGGCCAAGACGCCATTATAGCTGTCGTTACTATCTGGAGCCCAAATGAAACTGTATCTCAGGAATATTGCCTGCCTGCCTGCCTGCCTTTTTAATAGTTGCACTTGAAACAAGTCGACACATCTTAGAAATGAGTCTGCAGGGTCCTCAGATATAAATAGTTGTGACTGGAATTGCTTGGGCCCTGCTCCCGAGTGGCAGGTAGCGACCAGTCTTGGCAGGTTGTCCCCCGCAGGTTGAGCAGACAGTTGTGTGTTTGACAGATTATTACTGGTTCCCTGATGGCCTCAGTGTACACCGTCACTACACCCGCAGGTCTGGTGGAAAATAAAAGCACATCATTCATTTCACTCTCCAGTCGTCGTTTCTCCTCTCGTCCCTCCCTCGTCCTTCCTCGCGCCTAATCCTCCCCTCATTTTCTTCCATCCTTCCTTCCTTTGCTAGCATTTTCCTCTTTCAGGTTCTCCCGTGTATCCGTTTTATTTCCAGTCGTTCCAATGAATTTGTATTTCTGAGCAAAAGTTCTGTACTCTTCTGTGACTGCCCTCGCCATTCTGTTCATCTGCCTAAAGACTCGTTTCTGTTTGCAGCCTGATGCCATCTCTACCTTCACCTCTGAGCCTGCGTTGGTCTCCTTTGCTGAACTCTTCTGTAAAACCTCTGAAGGAATGAAACACGTGAGTATAGCACAGAAACAATCTGAAGCCATTCTTACCCCATTGTGCTCCTTTCATCTCCAGTTTTATCATCGTCTGTTCCTGGAATAGAGTAATGAGGCGTGAGATCCTGTGATTGCTTTAACGGACCACATGCAATCGTGTCTTCAGTCGATGCCGCCAATAAGTAACATTGTGCTGTAATAGAATTTTCAGTCTTGGCTCACACAATTGACTCACTAACCAGGTCCCCTCTGGGTGAAAGCATGAATTCCTAAGAGGTTTAGTCAGGGCAAGAAAATATCAGTACAATACTTTGAAGTCTAAAGTCAAACACGCCGTGTGCTCAGCCAGCCAGCCAGTCAGGCAGAAGAAACACAAATGAAAGCAAAAATATAAAGTTTACCTGCACCTCGTATATCTGCAAGTAATAATGTGTCCCGATTCAGGATATGGTGTTTATAAGAACTCTCGTATGCAAGTCACAAATATTCTTATTTGTGTGAGAGAGAAAAAAATTACATTGTGGATATTAAATCTTAAACAAACAGGAAACAGGAAGCAGTATTTGTACGCCTCATCTGTCCTTGCAAAGATCACATCATAGGGATAACACTCACGTCTCCAACAGCCAGAGGAGGGAACCCATTTCACTGTTAATGCCACTCACATGCATCCACTTCATCATTCACTCCCAGCATGAAAGAACATTTTAATGTGTATGTAAGCACATTAAATGATGAAATAATATAATATTGTACTAAAATCATGAAGCTGCAATTTGGAGTTAAACCTCAATTTGTTGTTGTTTGATTTGTCGCCTATACTTCTTTAACATGGCAGCTTGTGTGGGCTTTAAAACTGATTTTATAGATTGCCCTTCATGACTAATGCTTAATCCACTTGCTAATCACTTGAATCTCACTTCCTCATGCCAAAGGAAAGGTTGCGTCATCACAGCTTCGGGTTAATTGGTTGGATTGTGTCTGGATCGTTGTTTTCCGCTCGCACCGTGAAATGGAAACAAATTCGTCATTTTCTACCGTAAAGTTCTGTAATTGGATTCAACAATAACAGGAGGAGATTTCCTTGCTGTTTATGTATTTTTTTTTTATCAAACTTTCTTCCTCCTCCTTTTTCTATTCCTCACTGTATTTGTATTTGAAATGAGGGTGTTGAGTTTCCTGGTGGTTAATTGCGTAAACTGTGACTGTCTGGCGTTTTAATTTGGTGTGAAATATCTCCATGTTCATCTCGGCGTGTATCTGAGTACACAGACTGCATACTGTCTGAATCTATACTGTCTGAGTCACAGGCCTTAAAAGTTTGTCGGAATAAATGTAAATATATTAGTTCTGACCACAGCAGACGGCAAATTGGAGTTCCTTAGTTTTTACAATTCAAACTTTCCAAATCATTTACAGTCCTTGAATTTTAAATGCCATATTAGACTGCGGATATGACGCCCAAACATCAAATAACCAGGGTGTTAAAATAAATACAAATTCACCAGAGGCTTTGCATTTGAACTATACAGTGGTGTGAGTTTAGCTTTATGGGATATACAAAGAAATGACTGAGAAACATGAATCGGATGCATTAATGAATGAAGGAGACAAAAGAGGACAACGAGCTGATAAACTAAACTTGTGACTTACTCCTGGAATTCTCACCATTCAATTTATGTTAACACACATTCAGTCACTCAGCCTGTGTTGTGTGTGTGTGCAGAGAGAAGATACTTTGATGTTGTTCTCGGCCATGCTGTATGAATGTGTAACACAGGAATGCCCAGAGATGCTGCCCACATACATCGCGATTGAGCAGGTAACACACACACACATACACACACACACACACACACACACACACACACCATCCGGACTGTTTTGTCACTGCTTCAACTTTTGTGTTAAAGTTCGTTCTATCAAATCAAGCATATTTATTGAATGTAAACATCAGTGTCAGACGTGTGGAGGTTCTGTACCGTGCGGTGTTGCTGTTGTCTCCCAGGTGGTGGGTGCTCTGCGTAGGGGCGACCTGCTCCAGACCTTCCCCCTGTGGCAGATGCGTCTGGTGGGAGACCTGTGGGACAGCAGGGTGCTGAGGGGGCCGGTCAGGCGTCACGTGGCCCTGCTCACCTCAGAGTTTCTGCCCTTCATGAAGAACAAAGTGGATGCAGCAATGGACAGCTGGCTTACAGGTGAGAGAGGGAGACGGTGTGAGGGACTGACCACTGTTGGATTAGTTGCCATGGTCCCCATTTATGGTCCCCTGGTTGGAGAAACCATTAAGATTAAGATTTGAGTGAAAAGTCTCAGCCTGACAAAGAACTCAACTTAATTTAGCAAACAACATGGTCTCTCCTCTGAAGCAAACCTCAGGCCAAACCCTACATCTCTGCCCCACTAGTGGTAAGGACCTGACAACGGTTGTCATTTAATTTCGTATCCGCACTTCTGCAACACTATTGCATCACACAACAGTAAATGTCAATATCTAACTACAAAAACAGTCAAATCCACGTGAGTTAACTGTACACAAGCATCACAGAATAGTCAGATCTCTGCCTTTGCTCTGTATAAAACATCACATTATCTAACAACACTTTATACTGAACCTTGCTAGCTTTCTACATACTTCGTCTTGGTGTCTCCACCTTTACCAGATGACACAAAGAAGCATTGGGCACTGTTGCACCTGCATGTGTGGGAAGTTTGTTAGTGCCGACTGGTTTGCCGGATACATTACAGCGAGGATGTGTTTGGACTTGTCTTCCAGTAAAGGGTGTTGTGTCATGGTTCACAAGTTAAACAGTGTGTGTGTGTACACCCAAACAAACGCACATTCCATTTGTTACGTGTGCACACACACTCACACACACACACGGGCGTGGGAAACAGGTGATGTGGTTGGACCAGACCTGGATCATGTAAATACCTGAATCAGGCCTTTACTTTCATGTTTGTGAGGCTTTTCTTCTTCTCTGTCAGACTCTTCAAAGTCAAAACCTCACTAACCTGACATCAAGCAGCAGCAGGTTTATTGTTTTGTTTAATGTAGAAATGAATGAGATGTTTCTGGTATGTTTGGATCGATACCTTTCCCTTTGTTGTTTGTTTCCAATCTGCTGGACTCTTCTTTGTGTCATTTGTTTGTCTTAGGTCAGGTCCTGCTTTGAATTTGTTCCTGGAAAATTCCTGGAATTTCACTTGGTGTATTCATGGACATGGGCAAATCAGGGAATGGGAAACAGACATGGCAAAGCTTATTTTGCATCATAAGCATGAGCTATGATCCTGTTTGCTTACACTGTCTTATGTACAATCAGAAATGATCTGGAACCGTTTGTGTCTTGAATTTGGTTACATTTGGCTTAAAGGTTTCACCAGAAGCCAGATGTCTACATTTACATTTCATCGTAGAGGAAAAGCATTCTGATTCTCTCTTTGCTTCCCTCTCTAGAAAACAGTTCCCTGTTGAGGTCCTACATGAGGGGTGAGCCCCTTTGTAAGGACGCCCAGTCCATGATGTTGGCCTGTTTCCTGGTGTACCGCTCCATCCCCTGCCTCAGGAACACACACACTCAGTTGGAAGGTGAGACATCGGCACATGAATTTCAGTTTCCGCATATTTATATGGTGAAGTCCGGGAAAGCATTGAATGGACAATGTAACCTTTTCAGTGTTTATAGTTTGTGTATTTTTGGTCTCTTTTATTGCAGGCTGCAGTTCATTGGGGGATTTATTGTCTCGTAGCAGCCATTTGGGCATTCCTCTCAGAGACCTGCTCAGGCTGCTCCCCGTCCTGCTGAGCTCTGCCACCGGCCCTCACGCCCTGCTTGGCTTCCCTCAACACGCTAACTTATGCTGACGATGGGCACCACGTGAGCCACCGCCTGCACGGCCCGGCAGCGCTGAGTCCTAACCGCAGAGTCTGAGACGCTCCTGTAGTCTGAGAGGACCTGCTACAAATACCGAGAACAGCAACGAACTCGAGCCAGTAAGAGGATGCACAAGTGCTCCGCATTCTGACCTTTGCTTCTTTTTCTTTCTGCACAAAATGACACACACACACACACTAACACGTCAAACAGCTCCTCCCCGTCTAACTTCTCGTGTCTCGGTTCTACGTGTTTGTAAGTATCATTTTCAGACATCAGTCATCTTTAAAATTGTGCTCCCTGCGTGCACACAACAGAATAAGATGAGAGGGAAGACCCTTTTTAGATCACGCACAGTTCTGCAAATTTGGGTATTTCTGAAGTTGTGTGGCCCGAGCCTGGCAGAAGGGAGGGAAGCCACTGTGCCAAATATAACGCCACTGCACCACAGATGTAGGCTATGTGCGAGTCTTATTGAGAGGAAAAACCGATCCCAGACTGCTGCTGCTGCGTCGTCACCGATCTCACAGTTTCCTTCCTGGTTCGCTCTCGGCACAGAGAGCGTATACACCAGCATCCGGTGTATGTACAATGTTGCTACTCCAATGTTTGATATATTGTAATTAAATAAATAAATTTGGATTTGTGGCCTTGACAAGTGAATGATTTTTGGCCTTACTAGAAAAGTGTCTCCATCAATCGGCCTTTAAAGTTTGAGACAAATTGTTAGTCGATTCAAAACAAATGACCATCAGACAGATATCTCCGATGTTGTCCACTTTGCCAGCATCTTTCCATTCATGCACATGTGCAATCATGCGCTCCATGTGTGGTTATATTTTCCAACAAAAATGGAATGTGGCTCATGTTCAGCAGCCCAGGATTGTGGGAGTTTCCTCACAGCACATGACCGCAGCATAACTGAACAATGTCTGATGATAGAAATCTCACATCGTCATCATCAAAATGTAATGGACTCTCTTCCTTTGCTCCAGCTGCCTTTCTGTCCTGACAGATTCCAGGCATAACTCTTACTTTTTTTAAATGCATAAGTACTTTAATGTGTTAAGTTATTACAGGAACACGAGTGTTGGAGTGTGTGAAACGTGTGGGAGGATGTGCAGCCCGTGCTCAGGGTGTTGGGATGGCTCTTAGATCATTCCTAACCAACAGCTCTGAGAACATTCCACAGCAAATGAAAAACATCCCAACAAACAAGTGGCGCACACCCTCCTGACAGAAGTAGAGCGTGTAGATCAGCGCTCCGCTCTCACATCTAGATCCGCCCGTCTGCTACGGAGGCGACGCCATTCCCAAGGTAACGACTTCCACATTAAAATGTGCGGCGCGGCCTTGAAGCTTGTATTCCAAGAAACTTGACTTTGACATTGAGCAATGACATCATGAACGCACGAGTCAACTGTAAAGTGTCCTTTCTATTTCTTCCAAGTCTGTTACTCCTCATTCTTCTAGTCAGGGCGGACAAAAAGGAGGATTTGTAGCTTCTAATGAGCTCTGAAGTCACTCGCCCATTCAAGATAGAACACACAGTTTGAGCAAGTAACATTCAGTTCATCATCTTGAAAAAGGCCCAATACTTTAAACACGTAGAATCTTTTGTGGTTGACATTTGGGGGTTCCTTTTCGTATGACAGTAAATACAGGAAAGTATTTGTGACACATTATCTTCCGCTTTCTAAATCCTCCAGTGTCTCCTCTTGCCAAGGACACACTGAATAGACAACATGCCAACCTGCCACCTGGTTATAATCAGGACACATTATCTAGGCAACCTAACCTTCGCTATTCGCTGCGTCCAGTTCCCTGGAAACATGCCGGATGAGATAAGTGTCTCTATAAACATTCCACAGAAATCTTCCAAAACAGCAACCGGTAACATGTGAGTCCTCTGCCAGCAGGACACGGGACAGACAGACAGCATGTGGGGAGTCTCGCCGTGTCTTTAAAATCATCACAGTGGGTTTTAATAGGCTCCGTCTCTTCCCTCAGGCCCAATGAAATGAGTGCTTTCCTTTATGTACTGCACAGTAAATATGAAACCACTACTGCCATGTGTCTGCTGCTGTAGTGCCATTGAGCCATGTGACTGCACCTTCAGCTCAACGCCATCTGCAGAAAACAGCAGAAATTCATCTTTAACAGCTAAATTCAGGGCAGAATCCAAGTGAGGTCTATGAATCAATCGATTTGTCGCCACGACGCTTTACTCCACATATTGATTTGATGTGGAATAATACCACATCAGATCAATAAGACCTATTCAAAACACGCCGAAGCTGCCGGTTCACCTCCATGCAAACTAGAAGTAAATCATCAGATGCACAGCAACATGCAGCCAAAGCACTTGCAAACCGAGGTGCCGCAGAATGAAAGCAGGAAGTAGAAGTGGTCCTGTCTGTGTGTGTGTGTGTGTGTGTGTGTGTGTGCATATGCGTGTTTGTGCGATGAAAAAGCAACAATTGGTGGATCCAGATAATGATCTTTTCTAGTTCCCACAGGCTGCTGAGTTAGTTAGTTGACAGAAACACCTGGGAGTCTTTCATTGGGTGTGCGGATCCATTAAGTGTTTGAAAGAGCTCACACACACACACACACACACACACACACACACACACACACACACACACACACATTGGATACATGCATTTGAACATGCATGTCAGCTGATCAAACCTATGGTGGTTAGTGGATCTGGCTTTCTAAGGAACTGCTGCTTTCGACACAGATGAGCCTTCCCCTTTTTTTACTCTGGCTAAGTGACAACAAAGGCCGTCGCCGAGCCCTCGCTGCTCTACAGAGCTGGATCGCGGTGCTGCTGACGTCTCAAAACCACCGACAAAACGCACAAACTCATTTCCATTCATCTCCGGCGTAGATTTGACTGGATTTCCATTCAGGGTTGTGAGTAAGATGAGTTAGGTTCTGGTTTACAGAGACTCTTTGGCTTCGTCCTTTCAGATCCTTAAATGTCGGCATGTACACAACGGTTGTCGACTCTCTGACTGTCCCTTTGTGTTGACGTCACGCACCAAACTCAAAGTCTCAAGTTCAAACAAGGCAACTGAAAATTATGTTTTCCTGATTGTTTCATCTGAGGCCTAAAAGGTAAATATAAGGAGGTTTGGTCACATGGAAGTATGCAGAGACCTCAACTCAAGCTGCTTTGTACTTTCTGCCTCAGGGAAACGTTCCCAAGTGTGCATCTGCCTTGCACGTCAACAAAGACGATGAACCCTCTCCAGTCCCAAGGCCGCTGGTGGCTCGGTCTGCTTGACTTCCTTGTAAACACGGATAGCAGTGTTTACACTCAGATGAAGGATACTCTCTCTGTGTGCACTCAGTCATACTGCTGATGCAGAAGCTGAATGTTTCCATTGTTGGAATCGCTGCGCGTCATCATCTGTAAGCACTTAATGCTTTAAAGAATGTGAGAGACGATCAGAATGTCAGTGTGTTCTGTGCGAGACTGAAGTGGAGTCTGAGCTCAGAAACCAACCCTGGTTACTGTTCTGTCTGTCTGCCTGCCTGTCTGTCTGTCTGTCTGTCTGTCTGTCTGTCTGTCTGTCTGTCTGTCTGTCTGTCTGTCTGTCTGTCTGTCTGTCTGTCTGCCTGTCTGTCTGTCTGTGTTGAGCCTGTGGGAAAAAGCCCTGTTGTGTTTGTTTCCACAATAAACCACTCTTAGTGTGTCACACAGAACACACCCTCCGACTCTGTGGTTTCTCACGTTCTGGAGGACACAAAGTATTCCAGTGTGTATTATTCTATCACACACTGAGCAAAGTACACACTCACAGCAGGCAGACAAGCAGACAAGCCCCACATTTCCCATCCTAAGACAGACTGGCGAAATTCTAGAGCCAGATGTGTCCGTGATGTATATGCACAACATGAATGCATGTCCTACTTGACACATAAGCTGCTATTGACGACGGGCGTTCCACAGGAGCTTGCGCAACATGTGATTCACAGCAGGAATACACAAGCTTTGCATGCATGAGATTCCTCGAAAGTCACGCAGCAACTTCTCAAGTGAAAGAGCTGCAACTAAAGCCTAGATTAGGAACAATAGTTTGTCTTCACATGGAAAAGTCAAAGCAATAAGAAGCGCAGGAACTTGATGTATGAGTTTGACTAATCCAAAGTGAGGCCGAGTCTGATTCCTCAGCCACGTCCCTCTCCTCTGACGTCCAAGCCGGGGTTCTTCACCTGAGCTGAAGCTTCATCAAATCTCATGTGTCCACATCTTTTGCATTTCCACAGAAATTGCAGCAATCAAACAGGAACCTTCTCACATGGTGGTGTAAGAAGAAGCTGGCTGGGTTCACTTCAGGATCTCTAAATAGAGAAGTGTGCTTCCGCTTGAGGAAGTCCTGAGGTCCAACCTTTTGAGACATCGCCATGGAACAAATACTGGCCAAGGTTGCCAGTTCAAATCCTGCAGGCCGGATAGAGACACATGTTTGTGTATTAATAGCGTTTTGGTGCGTTTCATCCTGCAATTCATCCCAGACAAAGGCACGATTCCTGCTTCGCCCTTTTTGAAAGCATCTTTACTTTTAGACACATCTAAGACTTTGGCACAGTGCTGCACATATGGAACACGATTGGCTTCTTGCAGATAACATTGTTTGATTCTGGACTCCCAGACGGGTGGAGTCAAACACAAACACAACCAAACCCTCCTGCTGAGAAGATTGTCTGGGACGTTCAAATACTTGGTAAGATTTTACATCATAACAGACAACAAACAGCAACTACAGCTTCTGTTCATGTGTTTACCTGCACATTGATCTATGAAGTTATGAAGAGCAGCTGTTTAAATGAAGTGAGTGAAGTTGAAGCTTGCTGGTTCATTCATGAAGCTTCCCCGTGCTCAGCGGGGAGGGAGGGAGGGAGGGAGGGAAGCTCTGACATGACGTGGGTGTGACCAAATATACAAAAAGTTTCACTCTGCACCACTGAGACACACTGGAGCTCAGTATGAATGGAGGCGCTGCTGCAGAAGACATGAACCTGAGTAAGGGGACAGAAGTGACGCTCACCAAGCGCACACTTTACGACAGAAGGAGGCAAAGATGCGCACATGACGGCTGCGCTGGAGACAGACGCGCAAAGTGTGCGGCTCCCCGCGGGTGATGTCGGGTAAGTCCGTCACTTCACTCTCATAAATGAATTAAACCTGTGACAAACTTTCCACTTCACAGCAGCAACAGCGACTCCGAATGAGGAAGCGCAGCGGCAGAACCGTAAATGTGATCAAACACTACAGGCAACAGGCAACGATTCTTCAATTCTTTTGCAATTCTACCAAGGAGAGAGAGAGAGAGAGAGAGGGGGAGAGAGAGAGAGATAGTGTGTGTGTGTGAGAGAGAGATAGGGTGTGTGAGAGAGACACACACACAGAGAGGGAGAGAGAGAGGGAGAGAGAGGGGTAGAGAGAAAAAAAGGGAGAGCGAGAGAGCTGCAGAGTCGCTTGGTTCAGGGCCGTGCAGTTCGCGTAATGGGCGGTTTGTGCAGAGATAAAGGAAGTGTGCGGTGTTAGACACAGATAGTAACCCGTTCTTCCTCTTCCTTATATAGTTTAAAGTTATTGAATGACTCGACCAGAAACGGCTCTTCTTTTTTTTTTAAACTTGGTTGCGCCCATTCCGCCTCTTTCTCGCTGTTTGCGCCTTTATTGCGCATAAACGAGCACCGACAGTCAGCGCCGACTTGTGTGGTCTTGACTGATCTTTTTATGGATCGCTCTTATCAGTAAAGCGTCACCTCCTCAAACGCCTCTTAGGCCGGGCGTCATCAAGCTGCTCCAAGGTGCGGCGTTCAGGTGCTGTCGGATATGTTCAGTTTGAGGTAGAGGTCAGGTTTTTTTATGCGTTATTTTTAGGCCATTCTGCTTCTTTTTCTTATATTTTTATTTTAAATTCCTTTATAAACAACTTAAATCTCCTTAACCCTAAAACGTTGAAACTTGTGTTACAGAGAGGAATGATGCAATCTTAAGAGGGTTTCCTCAAAACTATTAAATGAACCAAAGGAGCAGGAATACACACATGCAGTGATCACCTCCATCTACTTGAGGCTCTGCAGATTAAGTGAAGTACAAACACTTTTAAAGTATCTTTAATAGCTACGGAGCTCCATCCAGAACAGCTCAGCTATTAATATTTAAGAAACTAACAAACGAATCATTCAAGTTTTCAGCTCTACGACTTCTTGTTTGCTAATATTTCCACTTTCTGAAAGCGTATGAGTGCAGTTTCCTCTAATGCAGACTTTCAGTCTTCAACACGTACGGCCACATTATAACACAGTTACTTCACTCTGATATTTCCCTCCACCTGTCATCGTGTCACCGCCTCATTTCTGCACCATTAGGAGTCATTTGCCCTGAAGATGAAACGTGCCTGTTGGGACGGTGTGTGAGAGTTTCATAATGACTAACGTGGGGTTTGCCACTCCCTCTTTCCTCCATTCATGTGGCCGGAGAGTGAGAGCTGTAGAGCTGTAGACCCCGGATATGAGCTGAATATTGATTGAGTGATTAGAGTTTGAGGAAGCGAGTGTGTGTGTGTGTGTGTGAGAGAGAGGGAGTGAGTGCAGTGTGTGTGAGACAGGGAGGAAGACACAGTTCGTGTGAAACAGGACCAAAGGGGAAATGCATGTGTATGAAAATGATAAGGGAGGAGTGTGTTTGCATGTTATATTTGTATAACATTCATTTGAAAAAGGCTTATGTTGAGAGCAAGCACTCTCTCTCTCTCTCTCTCTCTCTCTCTCTCTCTCTCTCTCTCTCTCTCTCTCTCTCTCTCTCTCTCTCTCTCTCTCTCTCTCTCTCTCTGTGTGTGTGCACTACAGAGAACAGACAGGGATCAATTCTAATTATCTGAGGAATCCAAAGTAAACAAACTGAATTTGATTCTCTGGTTTTTGGCCTGACAGAACCTGACAGGTCCCATTGCACAATACCAAGAGTCGGGACATCTGTGACCTTTGTCGACCTCTAAGGGCACTAAGTAGGAATTGCACACAGCTATGTTGGCTTCTACTTTCTGGTGATATTCACACAGTCGAAATCTAAGATAATCATGCCACATACTGGAGGCTTTTTACAATCTTTTCCACTTTTTGAGCTTGTGCCCCACCAGTAGGAGGCAGTAATACTCCAAAGCAGTGTCTGGGAAATCAATCAGCTGTCTACTTAATCACTCTGTGAGCCTTTGAGTGAAGCATTAATCAGCCTCTTTGTGCTTAAATCAATAAACCCATCAGACCCTTTCTGTTTACCCGGAATCAGATTAACCTTGCTGCTTCATATTTCACATTTCTTGTGTCTATTTGCTCTCCCGAAAGACAATAAACCCTCCAGGGGGTCTTTGCCCTGGTGAAGTCACATTGTTCGTCTAACCACGGTAAAGAATGCTGTCTCCAGTGTCACTGAGGTATTCAGCCGCTGTGCAGTGAGCCGGTGAGTCAAAGCAGGAAGCGGCTGATTACTCTGTGTCCAGCTCCTGTGTGGACAAATTCAGGGAAATGTATGCAATAGATGTTGCTATGGAGATAGAGGCGGAAGGAGAGCGAAAGATGAGATTACAAAGGGCGTGAGGTTCAAGTTCACCTTCAGAGTCATTTATTAGAAGCAAATGAAATTCAGGTTGGAGTGGCTTTGTAACATGGAGGTCATTTATAATCAGCTGGAGTCTCACAGGGCTTTAGAGAAACAGAAGAAATAACGGAACAAACAACAGAGAAAGTGACAAAGGAGGAAGCCAAGAACTTATCAAGCTTACCCACCACTACAATCAACACATTAAATCGATTATTGGCCCCACAGTCTGAGTATGTACATACACAAGGACTTTGATTACTCCATTAGTCAATAATGGTTTGTAGGGTTAGAGACAGTTCCAGATCTTCAACAAGACCTGTAACTGTGAGACCAAACCAAACGACATCAGTGTGATCACTTTCACTTTAGGAGAGGAGGCGACATCTTTATGCTCTTCACCTTCATGCTGGAGTGACGAATGCAAACCGCAGCCAGATCAGCTAAATGAAAGCAACACGTCGTGGCTGTTTGTGCTTTCACCTACACTGCAGCCCGTATTTAGCATTCCTGAGTGTGTGACAGTCCTGCGTCACACTGTAGCACTTCCTCCTCTGTTACCTTTAATACCTCAGAGTTACATAATACTGTCAGGCAAAGGATACTTCCTGAAATGTCAAAATTGAGGAACAAACGTAATGTGAGCTTTCTGTCAGTTCTCTTTAGCTACAGAGAAACCAGCTCCATCCACTCAGACAGCAGGAGCACCTTTTCTACCCGGCAACAGCATGAGTTCGGCGTGACTACAGTGTGTGTGTGTGTGTGTGCGTGTGCGTGTGCGTGTGCGTGTGCGTGTGTGTTTCTTTAATTTTCAAGTTTGGTTATGAGAAACGGCACTTTTTCCAGAAAGAGGCATCAAATTAAACTTATACACCATCGGCAAACAAGTGAGAGCATCGTTTCCTCATAGAGGCGTGGGCCAATAGGATGCTTTATTATCGCAGAATCTGGCAACGCAGCTCAAGATAAACGTGGTCACTGATATGGAGGCTGCAGTAAAATGACAACAACAGCTTTAAGTTTCAGTCTTTAGTAGGTGATCTTCTCCTCAAAGTAGTTGATCTTTGAATCAAACCCACAGCACCCAAAGGTGTTTGTGCTGGTGACAGGTGCTGGTTTACACTCAGGGCCACTGGTTTCCAGTAAGACGCACCTACAGAAAGTGTAACAGCTCTTGTGTAGCCACAACTGAAGGCTTAACGCTCTGGCACTGTTTTAGTAACTAACGGCTGCCACGAGTTCACCTTGACTCCACTACAGTGGGGTTTTTAGTCAGAGTTACTGGTTTCCAGTAAAGACCTGCACACAGCAGAGGAAGTGGTGATGGTGGCAGAGCTTGAAACTCAATCAGATAACAAAGAAAAGAGGGTTTCATTTGTTGGTTGCGTTTCTTTTCATGTATACTATTTTTTCCCCCAAATTTAATTTTTTTAACAGTTTAAAAAAAAGGTCAGATAACACACTTATATGATATCTAAGATCAGCAGTTAATGTCTGTATGGTTTAATGTTTAAACAATAATCTCTGCTATCTACTGTATTAAGCACACGATACCTTCTGAATGGATGTTGCGTCATTGTGAAATATATGAGCATACAGCGCCACTCAGTGGCATAATACCGGCATAACACTTAGTGGAGGTTCCAAACTTCCTGCTTTTCACTTCCGCCGTCTGCAGTCAGCTGACGCGGTAAATGTGTTTGAGCTTTGACATGTTTAAACCCTGAGCATAAAAAGATTAAACACTTCAACTGCTTCAAAGAACATTAAAGACAAATATAAAAAACTGCTGAGGTAGGGAGTCAAACCCAAAACCCTCCAGCATTAATGTGATACAAGTTTGATTATTTTGTAGATGTTTAGCATTCACTTCGCAGGTCCACGGGCCTTTGAATGGACGAATCCATGGATCCAACGACAAATATCCCCAGAATACTACAGGAAACAAAAATGGACTAAAGGCCCTGTTTCAAGTTTTGACCAGCAGAGGACAGTGTTTCCCACTTCATGCCTCCCTCTCTGTTAAGATGCTGCTTGTGCTCTGCGTGTTTCTGCCCTGCAGCACATCAGCAGTGGATTCCTTCAATCTGTCATGTCTGAGGGCAGAATAAACCTGGTATGAAGCCCCGCCTCCCTCAGGGACAGGAGATATTGATTGGTTGCTGGGTGTCAGCTGGCAGTATTGATCAGCAGACAATGGAGGAGAGCAGTGAGAAGCATCTCAGGTTTGGTTCACACAGGAGTGTGTGTGTGTGTGTGTGTGTGTGTGTGTGTGTGTGTGTGTGTGTGTGTGTGTGTGTGTCTGTGTGTGTGTGTGTGTGTGTGTGTGTGTGTGTGTGTGTGTGCGTGTGTGCGTGCGTGCGTGCGTGCGTGCGTGCGTGCGTGCGTGCGTGCGTGTGGAGGAAAACTCGGGGTTTAATGAACTCCAAACATTTTCCATGGCTGTTCCACAGTTTCCCCATTGTATGATGAGGAAACGGAAGCACGACTCTGGAATTCAACTTGAAGAATCTGAAACTTGTAAGATTGACAAACACCAAGCACTTCCTGTCATTTTTGGTTTAGCTGTACTAAACTAAACTTTTTATTTTCATCGGATAAGCAGATGTTATTTGATTAATATGATACGAGAAGGGATTTCAGTGACTACAGAAACCTGGAAAAACAAGTTTTAAAGGTAATAATATGAACGTGAACAGAACAAGCAAGTGAGTTTACTGAGTTTTTATTTGAAAAATAACTTAGTTGAAATGCTGCGCTCTGATTGGCTGATTGATGAGTAACTCCTGGAACATCACATTGATGAATGTACCAGAGTGGGACGAGTCTGAGTCAGCACTGCACCCTGTATGGAGCAGAAGACGTCCCACCTTCACCGCGTCAACCTTAGTGGCCACACACTCAGGCATTAATCATATTGAGAAAACACACACACTTTCTCTCACCCACACACATATGACCACACAAACCATGGAACACACACGTAGAAGCACACAAACACATTTTTTCCCACATTATTTAAAGTAATAAAACACAGACTACACACACACACACTCACACACCACTCATGTCTTTTCTGGGGGGGGGCAGTGTGTGTGTGTGTGCTCTGGGCCGCCCCCGCCTGGCCCGTGTGTCTCGGCTGGCTAATCATAAACACAATAGCGGCTCAGTCTACCACCTGGGAATCGGGTGTTGTTTAGGCTGATCCCGTGGTGAGTCAGTTCCTCTGCTGCCTGTGAGTCACGGCCCAGACCAAACCAAACCGGACTGTCAGGGTGGATGGAAAAGGAAGAGAGGAGGAGGGGGCAGGGGGAAGGGAGGAGGGGGATCAGAGGAGGGCGAGGGCCATGTGATATCTGGAGACGAATGTGTCTTTCCGGCCACAGTCGTCTTCCGTTTGGCGTCTCTGTTGCCTCTGTTTCACATTACACACACGCGGCCGGAGTTTGTTACCGATACGTTATCAGTTCTGATCCGTGACTGACTGACCTTTGCGTTACCTGGGGAACAAAGAGGCGATTGTCACACCTGTACCGTCCCTTCACTCGTCCATACTCACTCTGGATGGATCTGTGTCGTTTCTCACAGGTTCATATTTTTTGCAGTGTGGCACAACAGTTAAGAGAAAGTGAGAGTTCAATGATGACTGACACATTGCTTCCATGGTAACAGCAGCGGCAGCAGCGGCAACGGATTTAAGAAAATCTGTGGTGATTCAGAGTGAAAAGGGGGAAGAGAAGGAAGTTAACTTATTACACATGACTGTCATTCCAACACTCAATATGATTTCTTCTTCTTCTTCTTCTCAAGCGATTTTAAAGATGTTAGATTCCCACAGTCGCACACTAAAGATAGATCGGTGTCATCCTGGTTTTGATGACTCATCTCTTGAAACTCAATCTCCCAGAATTCTCCAATTCTGAGGGCTTTGCTGAGTCAGCACATCACAAGTCCAATGAGCTCTTATACAAAGTAACATGACAGAACCAGAGTCTTTCACGCCCGAGCTCCAGACACAGAACATGGCTGCCATTGTCCAGCTGCTGATATTAGTTTATAGTAACTAATAATATTACACATTAAGGTGATAAAGTCCCAAACCAGAGAGTTGCATGTTTCCCTCTGCTACACAGAGGCAATGTACAGTAATGATGGATGATGATGATGAACCCAGGCTGACCAGCATCCTGTGTGTGTGTGTGTGTATGTGTGTGCGTGTGTGTGTACTCTATTTTTGCTACTATAACATAAAGTGCTTTATAGATCATGTCCAAGTGTGTCTGTATACGTGTGTGTACTGTGTGTATAGTGTGTATGTGTGTGTATGTTCCAAAAGCGTGGGAACTGCAGAGGAGGAAGTGTGTTTTCGGCCTTGCGTTCCCATGGTTTTCTCAGGGAAGAGACCCCCGTGACCCGCCCACCTCTCCCCCCTTTGATATAAGACTCCTCCAACAATTAGGATGTAACGTCTCCTTTCCTTACTCTGCCCTCAGCGCTTCAGCTTCCACTCAAACGTTCCAAATGGGGTCAGTGTGTCTGTCTGTAAGCTTAGATGTGAGACTGTAACGCATCATGAGGGACTAACTGATGTCTAGAGTAACAGAGGAGTGTTAACATCTCCTCCTGCAGCCATATGGTGTGTGTGTGTGTGTGACTTGCTGGTATGATTCACCTCCTGCTGTGGCGTCATCAGAGAATCACTCAGCTCAGCTCAGAGTTTCAGTTGGAGTTGTAGCCGCCGTGCTGGAAGAAAGTTTTAAATTAAATATTCCTAACTAGACCCCCACCCCTCCCCTACACACACACACACCCACACACACCTGTGAAAGCTTTCAATTTCCCTGTCGCCGTCTACTTCAGTCCCAACCTCAGTGTTGCTGTCCTGTACTTTACATTCATGACTTCAGACTACAGCTGCACTCTGGCTCCGCCCCTGAGAAGAGGAGATGTTTTTAATTAGGATCAATCTGAGTCAAAGCATGACTTCCTTGGCATTTCCTCTTCTTCTTCTTCTATTTCATCTTGGTGGAGCTTTAATTCTCTATCACATCAATGATGTCTCTCATTTGTTTCTACACAGTAAAAGCGGTACAGTAAAGACCCTCAGAGGTCAAAGGTCGCATGATTCTCCCCTGGTGGTCCTGAGTGTCTGCTGGTAGAAGCTGAGAGAAGCAGAGTGATCAGAAAACTTCTGAGATGGAAAGTTAAAAATACACTGCAGGGAATTCTGGGAAAAAGGCTCGGCTGCTTTTTTCTTTTCTTTCCCCCCAAACGCAGGAAGCATGTGCTGTTTCTCATGACACACACACACACTGAGGTCAGGTCATTGGTCAGCTTCTCACACACACACACATACATACATATCTGAGATCTGTGTGTGTGTGTGTGTGTGTCTCAGAAGCTGGCCAGTCATTAGTAGAGTTCTGACGAAGCGATGCAGGAAGTGGTAGTTGTGCAGATGACTCAGCCAAGCCACTGCATGCATTTCATTCTTTCTCTCTCTCTCTCTCTCTCTCTCTGCTCCCTCGTCCTTCGTCCCTCTCTGTCATCTGCTCGTCTTCTACATTCTCGTCATCCTTCTCCTTTCTCTCCATTCTGTCACTTGATTTCTTAGTCTCGGTCTCTCTTTCTCTCTCTCTCTCTCTTACTCTTTCTTCTTTTCTGTCCAGATTCATCTTGACCTTCCAACAGGGTGTGTGTATGTGTGTGTGTGTGTGTGTGTGTGTGTGTGTGTGTGTGTGTGTGTGTGTGTGTATATGTGTGTGTGTGTGTGTGTAAAGGACACGCAGCAATGTGTGTGGGAAGATAGCTGGCCTCCTTGAGGGTGATTAAAACATTCCTCTCTTCTTCCTCCCTGCCTCCCTCTCTCTCTCTCTCTCTCTCTCTCTCTCTCTCTCTCTCTGCTTTCCTTTAGTGCTCAGTAAAGACTTGCTGATGAAGAAGGGGAGAGGAAGAGGAGGATGAAGAGAGACAATCTGGTAAGTGAAGGCCACCTGGTCATCGCTGTTATTGATTGGTTGACTTAGCAACGAAGCAGGAATGTGGAGCTGATTTGAAAGTGTGAGCTGAGTGACGGAGAATTAGAGAGAGGAGCTAAATCAAAACTAGATCCCCTCATCAAAGACTGGGAGAGGATTTGTTTTGTGATTAAGAACTTTCAGATTGAAGTTTGCTTCTTGGTAAGACTTCTGTGGAGAGAGCACGGGCGAGAGAGGAGGACTGGTAGAGAGAGAGGAGGACGGGTAGAGAGAGAGAGAGGAGGACGGGTAGAGAGAGCGAGACGGAAAATATTGCGGAGGTTTTCCAGAGTTTGTTGGACGGTTTGAGTCACTGAGCGTTCCTCCATGTGACTTAAAGTGTGTTTGCTTCTCTCAGACGTCTTCAAAAGGAAGCTGATGAATATCTGTAAACAGATCAAAGCATGTAGTTAATAAACGGCACCGTGGCTCTCTTTCTGTAAAAATAACAAATATGTCGCAATTTGGCAGCGAGAGCCGACGGCCCGGAACAGCGAGGACAGACCGGTGCTCAGGTCCGTATCTGCTGGTTTGGCACCTTGTTGTGTTTGTGACCAGCTGCTCCAAACTTGGTCATGATAAGTGATACATGTGTGACGCAGACACTCCACCGCCCAGGGGCCAAAGTGAAACTGGAGGTTTTTCTATCCTGCTGATATTACAGCTGATTTCAGATGGGAACGATGTGTGTGTGTGTGTGTGATGTGCAGGAGCGGTTCAGTCATCAGTCATTAACCTTCAAGTCTCATAGTGACGCTGAGGTGGCGATTCGTAAGTTCACACACACTCACGCGGAATGGTAAACACATTTCGGGATAGTGGAAGTGGGAACCTCACACACCTGCAGTAACACACACCACATTGACACACTCGGTGACTACATACAGCAGGTCTGACCCCAAGGCTTTTGTGTTTTTGTAAGATGGAGGAAGAATACACGCAGCACCTACACAGCAAATCTCACTAATTAGGTCAAGCTGGATCTGTGGGCTGACCGCTGTAGGAGGAGAGTGTAACCATGTTGCTATCAAAGGGAATCAGACTCATGATTTGTCAACTGTGTCACGGCCAAACCCACTTTGAAGTCACTTCCTGTTAAGTTGGCGGCCAAAGTTATCCCAGTTGGCTGCTGTCCACCAACATTCTTCCATAGGAATTAATGAATTTCCCACAGACGGACTAAAGATGTGAGCCTATAACATCAGACACTGAGGAGAAACGGCAAACTTCAGCAGCCACAGTGAAGTGAATGTTGGATCCATTTAAAGCACAGAACACGTCGAGCTTTCATTACATCATCTTATTATTTGTTCTTGTGCTCTTTACAAAGTCTTAAAGGTGGTATCAGTTTCCACACACACACACACACGCGCCCGGCATCGTCACCCCCGTTTACAGTAAATGGGTGTTTTTGTCCTCTGTGGGCCCTGGATGAAGTGATGCAGTTAGTTTTGGTATCAAGTCGGTGGCCGTGCGTCTCCGGCGTGAAGAGAGAGAGCGAGATAGAGAGAGAGAGAGAGAGAGAGAAAGAGAGAGAGAGAGAGAGAGAGAGAGAGAGAGAGCGTGGGTGGTGTGGGAGGGCTGGGACAGAGATGACTCAGCGCTCTGTTGCCGGGTAGAGAAGCACCCGGCGCTCTCCCGCCCCCTTTACATGTAGAAAATACAGTATCTGACGTAACTGCGCTCCCTGTATGTAACGAGGTAAACACCTGCTGTGTGTAAGAAGGCCCCAGGTGAGATTTGCTTTACATCGTCTCCCGGCAACCATGTTTGGTACCACTAGAAGTCCACTAGTCACACCAAATGGTTGAATAGAAGAGGTTGCAGGTTGTAGTTGTTTTCAAGTTTGTTTCATCACTGCTTTACATTTATAATTTATAAATAAAATAAAATATAAAACATTATGGATTTTAGAAGAATCTGCTCGGTTAACATGAAAGAAATACTGCTTTTAATTTGTTCACAAGCTACAGTAAGCAGTCTGGGTGCTGAAGCGTAATGCAAAGTGATAATGTACGTATATAACAGAACAATGTGAGGAAAAATGGAGTTTACCCTCATCAACTTTGTTATTCTCATCTTCTTCAGCTTGTTTGTTGTTGGTCATTGCTTCTCACATTATAGGTGTTAGAGAGCTAGACCTGGTGAGATGCATAGATATGTACCACCTCTTCATCACATCAGCCCAAATACTCTTTCCTGTCTCACTAAAAAGTCCTGGTTTAGGTTGGGCCTTCATAAATGTTTAATTTAAATGAGAATCTGAGTTGCATCCTTGTAGTTTGCTGTGCTCATTAATCCACTATACAGTATATACATATAAGTTCTGATTGTTTAACTATATCAACTCATCATCCTCAAGTGAAGGACTCAAATTGAGGAACACAAAGTACAGATATCAAGATTCTAGAATAGCTTCTCCTTATAATGACTTCAGATCGCTGAGTCGACATTACGGGCACGTATATGATATTTTAAGGTTCGAGGTTGAGCAGATAAGAACAGATACGGCAGAAGTGAGAACCTGCGATGTGTCATCAAGAGAAGTGAAGCTGAGATGAGAGAGCAGAAAATTACTTCACCTGCTCTCTCACAGCCTGAGAATAGATTTCATCTGATATGTCACAAACAGATGAATGTACAGGAGTGTGTAATGTACTCAGAGGGCGTTGTGTGTGTGTGACGTTGGCGCTTGTGTGCCTCTAAATGACTTTAAACCACATTGAGCTACCAGGAATTATACGCGTGTTTTCATAGTGAGTCAGAAAGCAGGTAAAAGATCAATAAATGTCAAGTTGAATATCCTGTCATGGTGAAAACAGTAGTAGGTCACTAGTTTGTGGGTGCGTTTGTTCTGTTACACCTTTAGTTATCATGAGCTATGTTCTCTATGATAGTAAATGACTTAGAAAACCACACGGTACTCTCGTACTAAGAAGAGAGAAGTAACAGAAGCGACAAATTACAAAGATCTCACAAGCTCATATTGGGCAGGACGCGTTTATCTGTTGTTCTCATGTGTCACCGCTAGATGGCGCCTCAGTCCCACAGCAAACAGTCTCCAAGGTTCTTTGTTCTCTTCTGCTTTCTGCCCGTAACGCACCTTTAAAAGACGACAATTAACGCTTATCTTAGAAACTTTTCTGCTTACTTTCGATGTGATAGCAACACTAAGGACAACAGACGGGCTTTTTAAACGCACCACGGCTCTGTTTGAGGCGGTTATGTTGTTATTTACAGGCCGATTCCGAGAGCTGCTCTCGGATCTTATCAACCGCAAAACTCGACACAATATTTCCACAACATTCCTATAAAACACTGATTATAACAGTCCGTGTAATGACGTAATGACGTGATGCGAAATAGTGGAGTAACAGATGATTTTGCCCGCCTGTCTCACTATACTCACTTTTAACCAGAAAACTGAGTAATTGTTTGTGTGATATTTAAGCATTTTTCCTTTTTTAATTGTGAATTCTGGTAAAATTCGACAAATAAATTAGCCAGGAATGATTAAAAACAAATACGACGACTTTCATAACACACAGCCTTATTAAAATTGACCCAGAAAATTAATCAAAATGTCTGTAATGTTACTTTCTCAAGCAGAATTTCAAGATGACCGCAGATCAAATGTGTTTTAAACAGAACAAAACCAACATGTTATAAAAACAATGCGGATAACCAGTGCTTACTGTGACGTTGCTTTATTTTTGAGATTGAGATTCACTTTACACCTTTAGTGGGGGTGTCGAACATCTATTAATATATATATATTAAATAAAAAGTTGTCAAATTAGATGATTAATAAATAAATCCTCTGAGTGATTGTTTGTGTCTGAAATCAGTAAAATGACGTACTAACTGAAAAACTGAATGATTTCCTTTTTATGACTCGATTCGTCCTTTTATCAGCGCAGAAGTTGTTGTATGAAAATAGTTTTGTATTATCGTCTTTGCAAATTAATTTATGTGGGATTTCTGCGGTTTAATGACATCATTAAAATATAAAATAAAAACTGGAATACATTTTAGGAAAACCCGAAAATGGTGGCCGAGTTCCTGCCGTCCAGGTACAAAACAGGTTGCCATTAAAATATAAACGTAAAGGAGAAATAAAATGTAGTAAAACACAACTGTGTAACATGTTTTTTTTTCACATTGTTTTGCGGTTTAATCCCTTTTAAAGCTGCGTACTTGAGTCCTGCGCTCATGTCCGACGCTTCGTTTCCCGTCTGAGTTCATAAAAATGTATAAAAAAAATAATTATAGTAACGGTTAATGGATTATAACTCAGCAACACGTCGAACTCCAGATTTGACCGATTAAGACTTAAAATAAAACATCGATTAAAACACAAGTTTCCGGTGAAATGTAGCAGGAAGAGGATTCTTGTCGCGACTCTTTTTTCTTGCATAATTGAGTCTCTGATATTGTTGACAGATGTTTATAATTTATAACAAACGACCACAACAACAGGAGAAGATAATCAAAGGTCAAAGGAGATAAGTTTCCTGTGTGATATGACAGTAGACATTTGACATTTAGGATGTGTGTCTGGCCTGTTTACCTTCTCTGTGTGTGTGTGTGTGTGTGTGTGAGAGAGAGAGAGAGAGAGAGAGTGTGTGTGTCCCCACTCTGTTGTACAAAAGCACGTGTAGAAGTGTAATTGTGTAATTTATTACAAAGCAAAAGTATATAATGACTTTGAAGAGTAAATTAATGGATAATTGTTCCTGTAATATTCAAGAAAATCTCATTTAAACCTTCTGTTATTAATATTCCTGCAGTGTTATTCCAATATTCTTAAACAACCAATTGTTAATTTTGTGTTTAAAAACGTATTTTTATGTGTGTATCATCTCATTATTAGTGTGTGATTCTGCTGTGTGGTGTGAAGGTGTGTACACACTTTATAAACATGACTTTGCTTCGTGTAATACAGGAAAAAGAAGGTAAACACATACGATAGAATAGATAGAAAACTAAATTAAAGCTAGATTTGAAAAGATGTGTAAATATGTAAATGGCCTGCAACCTTTTGAATTTCATTTTCTTTGAACCTTCAATATAAAAGGTTTCACATCTTTAACCTTGTGCGTGTGTGTGTGTGTGTGTGTGTGTTTCTGTGTTTCTGAGTCACATTAGGCCCCTGCGGTTGTGTGTGTGTGCGATATCAATCTCAACTTGAAATAACCGTAAAGGGAACACGAGCAACATGAACCTAATGTGCGTCCATCTTTTCTGCTGAGAAAAACACAATCGGACAATATCAAACTATCAAACTAAAGGTACAAATCTAGAATCATTTCAGGCAAAATTCATTTCTGCTTTTCAGACTAAAAACCAGTGGCTAAGTGAGGTGTAGGTTTCACATCATTATGCTTTGTGTGTTTACTAGCAGCTATAGTTCAAATAAGTCTCTGTTTTTCCCTCGTGTGTGTGTGTGTGTGTATGTGAATAGTGTAAGTAAATTACAGCACACACATACATCAAGCTTTATGAAATACACTAAAAGAACTTTTTGTGGATTTGTGGTGTGTAGATTATATATTTACTGTCCATTTAAAATGTCTAGATTGAGAGTTTAGTGTTTTAAATGGTGCAGGATGGAATAATTCCACTTGTTTCTGTTTATTTACACGTTTATTTTCTCTTTCCAACATCAATAGATTTGGTAGAAATGATTGTCACATGAACTTCCTTGATGTGAATATTGCCTGTTCCAAAAATTCAGTTTCATACCAAAAACCAAACTGAAACTTCATAATACAGCATTATTCTATATGAAATCTTGATCTATCAGAATTACGAGTTACAGTATGACTCTTTAGTTTCACTTTAATTCAACTTGTATAGTAGTAGTTGGATAGTTGGACTTTCCCTTCACACGGCAAATCTGCCATTAGTATTCAAGCTGCTGTTGGATTCTACAAACCGAATTGAATTTAAACTGAAATTCGTTCCACTGACTGACATTTATTTGTGTTGCAACCCTTGAGAGTGGAAAGCAAATTTAAAAAAGCCTAATGTCGAGTCCTTCGAGTCGCTCTGAGTAGGGAAGTTAGTTTTCCATTACAAGTGCTATTTTCTTTACACCTTGCACGAGCCCTCACACGGTGCATATCAGCTTACACCACAATGATTCAGATGCTGTAAAACTCTGCGGTCAGGACGGCTGTTTGGAGGAGGTATGGAATCCCTACTGATGGTGATGAACAGGTTCAACTAAGAGAGAGAGAGAGAGAGAGAGAGAGGGAGAGAGAGAGAGACTTAAAGATGGTGATTAGATTTTGACAGTATGATCATGTTGAGAGATTGCTGAGAGGCGAAGCCATAACTGGAGGACTGTTGGGCCTTGGTGGAGGTATGCAGTCTGTTGTGTGCCCCTCTAGTTTAACATGGTTCTGTTGTGATCTTGAACCTGCTGTGTTGATTGATTGTTCATGTACATTGCACAGATTGTTAACACCGTCATCCTTCTTTCCACTTTGTCTCCAGTCAGTCCTCCCATTTATTCTCCCTCTCGAGCCTTCACAGCGCTGACTGACTGATCTCTTTTCCAATTAATTCGATATGTCTTGAAGATCAGTTTCCACCTCAGCAGCACAGCAGCACCCTCATCAGGCCGTTATCTGCGCTGCGTGTGTGATGGACATACCTGTGGCTGTTTGTGTTTGTGTCTGTTTGGAAATGAGATCCTTACTAACGAGTCATACACACACACACCTACACACAACCGTACCTGCTCACACCCTCATACCGTCTCACGCAGACAAACACTTACACACCCACATGTTCACTTTGTCTGTCACTCTCTACTACACACACACGCACACATGCAATCCTCCATCTTTTGGCACGCACTTTCACACACTAGTGTTCATGTTTGCCAGATGAGTGTGTGTGTGTTAGCGTATGGATTCTGATCACTCCAGTATCACTACTACACTACAATACGTGCTTCTATTGTTACTAGAGCTTTAACAAGTCATATACAACCACTCACACTCATACTCCTGTTTGAACTGAAACTACAATTACTAGTGTTTACATCTTTATTACTAATCATTTTACCACTACCACAAGCACTACTACCATTATTATAAAAGAAAGTGTTTAATGTTGAGGGTTTCCTGAGGATTTCTACAGTTTTTAACCACATTTCCAATTTTCTGCTGATCAAAGTTCAAATATTAACCAGCCGTCTGTTATCAGAAATGTCACTTTCCTCTCTGGCATTCAAAGCATTTCCTGGTGTGCTAACTTGGCATTTAGAGCAGAGGAGCATGACTTTGACCTTTAACATTTAGAACACTGAAAGCCAAATAAAAAACTAATTTGAATCTTGCACACGAGTGTAATTAGCAGACACGTCGCTGTGGTTGTTTGTGTTTTTCCCCCACAGTCTAAAAATGTTCATGTACATTAAACCTACACCGAATAAACAGAATAAACAAATACTGAAGCCCACGCCAACCTAACCTCTCTCTTTCTGTGTGTGTGTGTGTGTGTGTGTGTGTGTGTGTGTGTGTGTCAGACTTTGTTTTGTGCTTGCAGCCACAACCAATAACATCTTTGTAGAATTATCTGTGCATAATAATGTGTTTTTTTAAGGTAAAAAATAAAGATAATTTGGGTCAAATGTCAAAATCAACTGAATCTTTTGATTGACAGCTGATTCATGTGTAGTTTTAATGAATATTTCTAATTCAGGACTTTGACTTTGACTTTTACAGTAGATATCATGGTTGATTGGCTAACCAGTTAAAATGACGCATAATCACATCCAACCACATGATCAAAAATGCTCAGTTAGAGTCAGATGAGCACCAAAATCACCGGGTTTGCTGAGATGGACGAGTCACAAAGACGAAGTGAGACGAACAAAGTAGTTGATGAAAGTTACGTGGGTTTGATTTGACTTAACAGATGAAGCGCGCACACACACACACACACACACACACACACACACACACACACACACACACACACACACAGGCTGGTGCCTCCTTTCCCTGAATAGTAAAACTTGGGTCTGAAACCCACAAACCTTTTCTCAGTTCTGTTTCTCAGAATTTGACAAAGACAGAAAATGTTGTTTCACGTGAAAGCTGTGGGGTTTGGAGTCCGGACAAAGGTGTTTATTATTCCCGGAACACTTCGCCACCAGCGAATCGTCCTCACCTCTCCGTACGAGGAAACACTGTGTAACGTGAGATGTGAGATGAGAGATGAGCTACTGGTTGTCAGCCTCTTATCTGATCTCACTGATATGAAGCTTTATTAACACAGAACTCTCTCTCTCTTTCTACTGAAATTTCTCTGTCATATTCAGCGATTCTGACCATATTTCCTCACCGTTGACGTGTGACCTAATAACATCTCTGTGAGTGTGTATTTCTCACACACGGTTAAGTTATTTGTCTCTCTGCTCTCAGTAAAGTTTGGAGTTTAAAAAAATCCAGCGGCTGATGAAACATTTCCCAACCCTCAAGGCAACACGTGCTGAGCTGTGGTGTGGTCAGAATCAATCGGCTCAGTGGAGAAAGGTGCAATGATTCGGTCCCGGTGGAGGAAAGAGAATTAGAACATTAGAGGACGGCTGTATTTAAGCGGCCTAAAAATAAAACTGGAGTAATTGAGGCAGATAATGACACGGAGGCAGGGAGGGAGAGCGACAGAAGCAGAAACTACAGCACGCTTCCACTCACAATCGCCATCTCAACCCGTCCCACCTTCTGTGAACACGGAGACTTCACACACGTCTGCATGTCCTCTCTCTAGCTCAGCTCAGGGGTCCATGGGAGTTTCTGGCTCCTTTGCGTGTCCCAACACAGAGAATATTAGCTTTTATTTGTAATGGCACAAAGTGTTTTGCATAGATTTGCATGGCTGTTCTAAGCTCATACTGCATTAGTGTGTGTGTGTGCGGCTCAGATTGAGATTGTTTGGAAAGTCTTTTGCACTTTAATCCAGTGTTTGCTGCTCGTTCCTGAACTCCCACTCCTGCTTATGTATCACTGTTGCAATGAACACCAATAATAGAACCATAATAGTGTTGATGTTCTTTGTTCTAACATGGAGCAGACGGATCAGTGAGGTTCACCACAGAGGAAAATACAACAAATGAAGATTTGTTCTGGTTTGCTCAGCTGCATCTCTTGTAAATTGCATCACCGTTTTACCCACAACCACAGTAACAAACAGCATTATTTACTCTTCGGTTATTATCGAAGCAGTTGACACGATAACTGCTGTGATTATTCCTCCATCAGCAACAGCAGCAGCAGCAGAGTGAAGTCGTCGTAGAAACGATCATCAGGCCAAATAAACTGTCAATGTGAGATAAACAAGACTGATAGAAACAAACTGTTTTCCATCTATCACTCTTTTGAATTCACTGCCTTATCAAGAGTGAGTCAGTGTGCGTGTGTGTGTATGTGTGTGCGTGTGCATGTGTGTGTGTGTGTGTGTGTGCACCCTCCCACCTGTGGCTGTCTCCTCTGCCAGACCGTGGGAGGCCTGTAGACTTCTAGTGTGTCACATCAGGACAAACACACACACACACACACACACACACACACACACACAATGCTGTACATTAGCTCCTCTTCTTCAGCAAACATTTTCATTTGAGGCAAGAGATCTCCTGATTGGATGAAATGCAAAGTGCCCCTCTCCACCTTCTCACATGGACAGAAGCACAAAGTGACCTTGGTTTGTTGTATCTTGTTGTTCTTCTTGCTGTGATGGCGGAGCTGACGCCCAACCGTTGGCAGAGCGAGCCGTTGAGCAGCTCGGGGTGATCTCAGGACAGGCGTGCAGATGGGCCTCGTTTCAGGATCCTCTGCAGTTTGCATATAGGAAGAGAGTGGGAGGACTGAACGCTCCACCGCCTGTCTGTCTCACCAACACCAGACTCTTCTCAGGAGTTTGCTTGATCTTTTGTGGTGTTTTAGAGATGTTTCAATCACATGTTTGAGCTCAAATAAATAGATAAATAGAGAGCTCAAATAAATAGATAAATAGAGATAAAGGAGTTTGTTGCTGATTTGAGTAGAAAGAGCTTCAGGTCATGTGATGTCAGGAGCAGGAAGTCTGGTTCTGGTTTACAGCGTTGTTGTTTGCTGTACATCATGATTAAACTGGGATCAACCGAAGGTCAGAAGTCATTATGAGGATAGAAATTTCTTCACATGTCTGGATGAGGTGACACAGGAGAAATGTATTCCATATTGATTTTGCTTTGATCTTCAGATCAGATATCTTACTGTTGTTGAGCTGTTGCTAAGTGCACAGCCGGGGAGAGTCACTGATGCGCTCCGCTGCCTTCCATACACACACACACACACGCACCCACACAGTTTATATGGGTGTCATTAAAGAGCACAGAAGCTGATCCTCACTAGCTGCACTTTGTTCAAATGACTAATGGACATCATCAGTGTTAATAAATACCACTTAGGGTTAAAGAACTGCGGTGCTGTGACATTTAACACGGCAGGAAAGAGTAAAGGGATGGATTTAAACAGTATTCAGTGCCATAGTGGGACACATCAGAACCAACAGAAGCGCTTTGACGTCTTCACCATCCGCTCTCTTAGAATCCACTAAACAGACCAACAGATCCACTGAAGCTTCTGTGTGTCGTGAGTCAAAGCAGCACACTTCACATTCAGGCACACAGAGGAGAGAAGATGCTTCAGTTAGTTTGAAATGAATTTATGCTGTTGTGTGGAGTGTGTATGAGTGTGTATGAGGACTTGGTTTACAATTGGTTGCGTTTCCTCGCCACTTCATCCTTTCAACAGTTAGTGGAGTCGTGTTCTGGGCCTACATACACACACCACAGCACACACACACACACTAAGCCAGCAGCCTCTGTCTGACTTTGTTTGCTCTTTTTTCTCCTTCCCCTCTCTCTTTCTTGTCCTCTCTGCTTCAGCGGCTCTTCTGCTGACTAAACCTGCGACGCTTCATGGTGGTGAAATTTAGAACTTATAAATAGATAAACAGAGTGGAGTGTTTCTGTTATTTTCATCGGCTTGTTGCTTCAAAACGAGTGTCGATTCAAAATTCAGCAGTCACACCTTATGTTGAACTTTCTTTATCACATTTCTTTGCCTGTTACTCATGTTCTCTTCTTATTCTACATCAAATATCAGCAACAGGAAAGACTGAGAAAGAGATTTCAACTCAAACTACCACTCTTAAAATGTAATCTAAATAAAAATAAGGCCTTTCTTTTTAAAACTCTAACATCTAATCAGGCCCCACTTGTTGCAGGACTCTTTCTTTCATAATCCTTTATTCATTTTCCTTCTCTGACTGGTGTGTTTCTTTCATTTCCCCTCTTTCAACTTCAAAAAACGGCAGCGACAGAGAAAAAGGAAAAGTACATTTCAGCTCCTCTAGCCGCCGCGCCGCGCCGCTCTGTCTCTTTCTCTTTCATCCTCCCGGCTTCCTTTTCACTTTTGTGCAAAAGTACGCCGCGCCTGAACGCATCAAAGCTCGGCCTAGTCTCCTCTCCTTCGCCCTCTGACTAATTTTCGTAGTAAAAACACGCGGAACGAAGCTGATCTTTCCATCCTGCTGTGTTTTGGTCACACGGCCCGGCTGGATTATGTCACCAGTCTCATAGCTGCTCTGTGAAATACCACGGGGGCTGGCCGTCTCCTGCCGCCTCTGTTTACAACCCACCAAGACAAACCCTGCGTCTCCTATCTGGGGAAAAATTGTCCACCTTAAATCTAAATTTACTTTGCATGTGCGGTTTTTGCTGCCGGCTAGAAAATTGTGTCTGCAGTTTCATCTCAGGCCCTTGAATGCATCTCAGTGTCTCTAAAGTGTTAAAAACAAAGTTAAACTGTTGATGTTGCTGCAGAAAACATTGCTCAGTATTTATTGGAGCCTGGGTTTGTGCGTATTGTGCAGTTTGTTAGCTTGGGTTTGGTGTTTTTAAACAAATAAAAGCTTCAGTCATATTGAAACTCTGAATCAGAATGAGAATTACTTTGATCGGTGAGGCTTTAAGGTGACATATAAACTACTGAGTGGGCGGCCGCGCCAATAATGTTTCTCTCTTCTGATCTGTATTTTTGATGCCTTAGTCAGAAGAGTAAAATTGTAACTAAGCTGTTATGTGACAGTATAATCTAATCTCACTAATCTGACTGATTGATTTTGTTTATGTGGGAGAATTTCTGTTGCAAACTTGCTTCAAAATGTAAAAATAATCATCACTCAAATTTTACAAATATAAAATATGAGTGAGTTGCATAAATTCCTGATTTTTGCTGAGGCATTTCTGGGTCAAATTAACAGGAATCAGTCACTGAAACTCTTCTTCTCTCTGCTTTTATCCGTGTCAGATTCGTTTTTCAAGCTGTAAATTTGTGTCAGTTTGCAAAATTCGACGGTTAAAGAAACGTATTTCTTCGTTTGTATGGGTATGGGTTTTAATTGGTGTCAGACTTGTTTTGTTCTTATAAATAAATGGGTGTCATAGTGAAACCGTGATGCTCTGGAGTGATAATATTACAGAGCACCGGGGGAAATTTACCTCGTGAAATGTTCTGTTCTCTCACAACCCACTCAAGTTTCGACTGGAAAAATCGTTTCACCTTTTCTGCAACAACAAATGCTTATTATAAAGAGAAAAATGGTGTGTGTGTGTGTGTGTGTGTGTGTGTGTGTGTGTGTGTGTGTGTGTGTTTGTGTGTGTGTGTGTGTGTGTGTGTGTGTGTGTGTGTGTGTGTGTGTGTGTGTGTCTGTGTGTGTGTGTGAATATCAGTATTTAGCGTTGTAGTATTATAGAGTTGACTCACGCTTACTTCTCTCGAGTTTAGTTTTTCAGTTTGAAAGTATTTGGTTTATGTTCTGGCTCATATCGCCTCCCGTGTGTGTGTATGTGTGTGTGTGTGTATGTGTGTGTGTGTGTGTGAGAATGTGTGGGAGATGAAGGTTAATGTCTCTCTGCGGTGTGATCATGACTAAACACTTATTAAGTTATTTCACTAGCCTGTAAAACCTTAACTATCATTTCCTCTGGCTGATGATGTCGTTGGAATCTACCATTGACTTTATGAGTAATTATGTATCTGACTGTTTACTGGCTGATTAAAATGGTTCAGGCTGTGTTGCACACCTTGGTAATTATTTTAATTCCGTTGTTGCTGCTGCTTCATCGTCTTCTTCTTCTTTTCAGATGTTTAAATGTCAGATCCTCCTGAGCTGAAAGGTGTTTATGTTTTCACTCAGGCAGTTTGCTGTGCTAAGGCCGTGGGTGGCATCAGTGTGTGACTGTTAGAGGAGTCGGCTAATGTGTTCCCTGCGCATGTGTGTGTGTGTGTGTGTGTGAGAGGGTGTTTTATATTTAATTGTCACGTGTGTATCATGTGTTTATTGGATGTGCATGCACGGGCACGGTATGATTCTGTGTGTGTGTGTGTGTGTGTGTGTGTGTCTACATGTGTGTGTGTATTTTTAGCTGTGTACCTAATTCTTCCATTTGTGTGTTTATGTTTATACTCAGCTACAAGTGTGTGTGTGTGTGTGTGTGTGTGTGTGTGTGTGCATTTCAACACGCTTGGCCCTGTGTGTGCAGCTCGACATGTGTGTGTGTGAGTTTTTCAGTGTGTTTCCGTTAACATGCATTACGTGGGGGCCTTATATAGGCTGTGTGTGTGTGTATGTGTGTGTGTGTGTGTGTATTTGCATGCGTGCGGGCCTCGTGCCTGCTTGTCAGGGTGTGTGTGAAAGACGTTGTTCCCTCTTCTCTCTCTGCTCGTCGTCTGACATTTACACATTCAAATCCAGAGATTGTTAATCGTCATTTGAGGCTCATGTCAAAGGTTTGCTGCTCGTTTCAGCTTCACCTTCTCCCCTCACGTTTCAGCTTCACCTTCCCCCCTCACGTTTCAGACTCTGGGGCTTTCCTTTGTCCTTCAGTGAAAGTTCACCATTTTTCACCAAAGAGAACTTTTCAGGAACTAAGACGCTTAGTTTAGCTTTTAGCTTCGCCGTGTTGCTGACTGACAGTGAATGTAACAATCTGTTTTAAATCTTATATCCACTATCACTCTGTAATAATGTTATTTATAGACTTAAGTGGGAGGGTAAAGAGGAAATATGAGGCTTATTAATCACTTATTAAGGGTTTTGCTCCTTTTTGATTTCCTCATTCTCCAGTATTTTTGCCTTTCTTGTGTATTCACTGTTATTTGTTGTATTTGTGAGTCACTCTGACACTAATGCTGCCTAAATATGAGTGAATGGAGCGACAGCACAGCAGGATTCTTTGATCTTTCCAGTCTGAATGAAACATCCTAAGTTGCTTTCTGTTGTCTGGAGCTGAAGGTTCATGGATTTTATTTTACTTAAATTTCGCCCCGTTTGAGGAGAGAATCCTGTTTCCCACAGTGGCTGATCAAGCAAGAGTGTGAACAGCAGATTAGAATACATGATGTCATTATACACGGAGCCGCAGCATGGAGATACAGTGGTGTTTCTGTTGTTGCCATAGGGATTGTTTACAGGCAGTCTGGAAAGTTTACTGAGAACAATGTAGTTAAATGTCACAGATTTTAACATGTTAGTCAATATTTAGTTCAGCTTTAGTCTGGGTCTTCAACTGAATGTTCATTTCTGCGTCTATAGAGAGAAGAATAACAATGAGTCAGCGAGTCGTCTGCTCTCTGGAGGCATAACCCGATTATTCCTCGCATTCTTTTGCTTTGTTGTTTTCGTTAATATTGATGATCCACCCTGCTGTCGCCTCATGTAACCTAAATGTAAACACACAGCTCTGCCTGGATTTTCCCTGTGATATCAAACATCTCACTTCCTTTTTGAAGCCGTTTTTGTTTACCAGCTAAACTGAGCTATTTTTACCGGAGGAAGGCCTCAGCTCGCTCTCAGGCCTGGTTCAGTGGCCTTCCCCCCCCCCCCCCACCCCTCCTCCTCCTCCTCCTCAGCACGTGTGTCGACGCACAACAACACTTCATGTTCCTTTTGTTCGCCCGGCGAGTTCTTGTTGTGAAACGTTACACAGGCGAGGTGGAAGCGGCGGCTGCAAGCGTCTGCCGCGGCGGCTGCAAGCGTCTCCCGCGGCGGCTGCAAGCGCCTGCCGTGGCGACGCAGCAGGTTCAACAAAGCTTCACCGTGTTTGCACAGAATATTAAACCGGGTCAGAGTGGAATGTAATGACTGTAGGAATCATGTGTTACTTTAATGTCATGCAAATCAGCCCAGAAACGTCCCAGACCGGACAAATATGCAAGTTTAGCTGCATGTTTTCGCTCCTACGCTTGACTTTCTTCCTCCTGACACACAAATGGAGGTTTGTATGTTTAAAACTGATGACTTTATCTACTATATCTGCTAGTTTTGTTGTGACGGATCTTGGTTGACTTGTGCGACTAATGAAGGCCTAATTGCAGCTTTTCCTCTTCACTAATATCACATTTCATCGGCCCTCTTTGATGCCGCTCATCAGGGGGAACGATCTTAGGCGCCTCTTTGATCGCAATCGACGTATTAGTAAAGGTGGAGTGGCGTTTGGTCACATACCTTAAATGAGTCTCACTTTTGCTTCAAAGGAGTCAGAAATGTTTTTTTCATGCATGACTCACAGAACCACAGAGCGAGTTCATCTCCATTCATCCTTTCATTGTTCATCTCCCTGACTGGTGAGTCGCGCCGTCGGCTGCAACCCAGAATGAAAATGACATTTCTAAGTTCCACTGTGGCATTTTCAGCCCGTTCGTCTCGTTTGAGGTTTGAGAGACGAACCGCAACCTAATGCAAACAAACAGGATCGCTATTGATTTCAGCCGCAGGAACAGTTGAGCGGAGTGACGGAGAGGCGTGGATTCCACCGCCTGTGCTCAGTAAACTGTGTTACTGTGTTAGAAGAAGGAATGAAAGTAAAGATATGAACATCACTGGATACTAAACAAGGCAGGAACGTCACATTTCCTCTCCTCTCATGCTGTAATTTGAGCCATTAATGTTTTATAAGATCAATCTGGGGTTACACAAAAGTTTCAGAAGGACAAAATGTCTGTAGCATTGCCGGTAATGTCCAAGTCCCAGATTAAAAAGGAGAATTGTAGGAACACTCACATTTAAATTTTGTATCAGATGAGCTTTTGTTAGACTAATATTGGTTACAAGTTCAGTTCTCACGTGCAAAGAGCCGCAGCTGGCGTGATAATTAGCTGCCGTGTGTGTTTGTTCTTCTCCGCCGTCATCCTGAGTCACTGCGGTGCTGTAAAAACACACTGGCAGCTCACAGTGTTCTCTGTGAGCTCAATCAACCATGATTTAGTGTTAGATTCACTTCTAAAATGTGTCCCGGGATGTACCGAAGCTTCATTTGCATACGTGCCGTGCCTTTGGAACATAAATTGTTTTTTGAAAATAAAAGTACCAAAACATTTTGAATGACAGACAGATTTTTTGGGGTTATTCTTCAAAAAGTACAGTGTGTACTGATGCAGGCAGGCAGCGACCCCACGGAGACGGGCTGCCTCATCACCTGACACGTGCGTGGGAAGGAGAGAGAGAGAGAGTGAGAGAGAGAGAGAGAGAGAGAGAGAGAGAGAGAGAGAGAGAGACAGAGAGAGATTAAATTGAAACCTGGTTTTAATTCCTGCAGTCACTTTCCAGGTACACCACACACACATACACACACACACACACACACACACACACACACACACACACACACACACACACACACACACACACACACACACACACACAAAGAATAAGAGAGAATAAGAAAGTCTACAGCTACAAATGGTCCCAATGCAGTAACATCTTTATATTTCTTACAATTTGCGGTGAAATTGCTTGGGAGTAACTGAAAAACTGTAAAGCTGATCAAAACGTGATTGTTCAGTTGAAAATGTTTTTTGAAGTTTTCCGACTCGATAATGATACAGTTCAAAGCTGCAAGAAATGTTTGTATTTTCCTAATGAATCCCTGAGGGGGAAGTGAGTCACTGCAGCGCCAAAGAGTCACGGTTCAGACTGGAGAAGGGAGAGGGAAAGACAAAGAGAAGAAGAAGAAGAGGAAGAACATGTAAACAACTATATTATCAATAAATAGCTCCTTTATAAATTAAAGATAAGTGTAGTCCTCGTTGAAGATGACCTGAAAGCACCCACATCACCCCCCTCCCCCCCCCCCCCCCCCCTCCCTTGCACACACACTCACACGCACACACACATAAACAGGATTCAGGTTTAGTCAGCCCTCTGCCCACGCATCCATGCATCTGTCTGCTGTGTGGGACGCTGCTCAGACGGTCGAACAATACACCAACACATGTGACCGCTCAGTATTATGTACACCCCCCCCCCCCCCACACACACACACACACACTCCAAATGCCTTTATGTTGATGAGAAACTTTAGTTTGCTCTTGAGCTTGAGCTTGTGTGTGATATGAAATGTGATTAGTGTGAATGTGAATGTCACCAAATCCTAGGTTGTGACAGAACATGTTTCTCTTGCTGTGATGATTTTGCAACATTGTCTATCTCTATCTCTATCAGATCTCTTCAGTTGGAACATTCCGTCTTTGCAATATGGAGAAGTGAGAGTTTGTCGTGTATGTAAACATGTATAGGTTCAAAATGAAACACGTGTAGTCATCTGACATCTTTCAGTGGTGAAGACATGAGAGAGTTTTGATTCCACTGATCATCATCATCATCATCATCATCATCCTCATCATAATGTTGCCATAGGAAGGAAACAGCCTGGAGACATCACATGATGAATGTGAGCTAACATGTTTACAGTGATGCTGCACGTTTTGTTGACAGTTGACCGCTGTGGAAGAGTAAAGAAGTGTCTGCCTGGTGCAGTTTACATACGTAATGAAGGAATGAGTGTGTGCTGTGGTTTGCAGTCAGTCGTGATGGTTTGGGTTTAATGTGGTTTGAGTTGGTGAACATGGTGTGAGCTTATTAACACTGTGTTACCATGACCTCTGTGTAAGCTCAGGGTCTGAGTGAGAGTCAAGGGTTTTGATTCAGAAACAAAATGCCTTGGAATCTGTAAAGTGAAGTTAAATGATGTGGGTATTTGTTCACTGCAGCTGAGTGCTCAGACATCAACAAACCCTCTGCCTGTGATCCTGTCAGAAACAGCTGATGTGCCAAAATGCTCGGTCACCTCCTCACGTCTTCTGCATTTCAGGTTTAAGGCGTCTGGTTGGTTCACTCTCAAATGGCCAACAGAGCGCAGCAGCAGCAGCAGATTAATTAGCTAAAGTGTGTTTCCATCCATCACAGTCCCGATGATCAATAGGAGTCAAGGCAACAGACTGGGCAAAAATCACAAGTCTACACCCCAGAGGCTCATATATCACTGTGTGTGTGTGTGTGTGTGTGTGTGTGTGTGTGTGTGTGTGTGTGTGCGTGTGTGTGCGTGTGTGTGCGTACGTGTGTGTACGTGTGTGTACGTGTGTGTCCGTGTGTGTACGTGTGTGTTTGGGTGCTTTTAATGTACAAAGAGAGAGAGAGAGAGCGAGAGAGAGCGACTGCCTGGCAACAGAGGCCACGCAAAGAGCCAGAAACATTCATGTGGATAATAGTTTTTAAGTGCAAAGTGAGCGAAACGCAGACTTAGATCAGGCGTATGTGGTGAGTGTGTGTGTGTGTGTGAGAGAGAGTAACAAAAAAGTCAAATTACACGAAAGCTGCACTGACTCGGTAAATCATGACGTGGGAGCAAGTACGGACCTGTGTTCACTTTCAATTGGTAATTGTTGTGTCAGTGTGTGCAAGTTTATGAAGAAGCACAGTTGTTTCAATTAGGTTGTGTGTAGCTGTGTGTAGCTGTGTGTAGCTGAGACGATGCCGGTCGTTTGTGTTCTCTCTCTACGTCCACACACAGTTTTAATTGTTCCACAGAAGTAGAAACGTGGAAATCAAAAGCAGAGTGATATGGCTTTTGTATGACAGTGACAGTAATTAACCGTCTCATTGCAGTGTGCGTGTATGTGTGCCAGTGTATGGGTGTGTGTGTGTGTGCATCAAAGTGAACGTGCCCCGTGGCTGTTTCTGTTGTCGGCTCCCTGACACGGCTACTTGGACAAACACACACAGAACATCAAACGCAGAGAGCGCCCCAGCGTCCATTTTCCCCCTCTTAAGTATCGTCTGCAAAAGCGTCTCACACGGACTCAGCCGCTTGTTTTGACAGCTGTGGGCGCCGAGCAGCGAGTGAGCTGATCACATTTTGTGGTTGAATCTCTCCACTCCTACGCCTGTGCAGCGGCTTTATCTCCACATCAATCCGTCCCGGTCAGCAACTGAACTCCATCTTCTGTGAAATGGCACAAGTTAACAGATTTATGCCCTTAAGCTGCTGTACATTTTCCATGTTCCCAAATTTTCCCTACCTACACAATTAAACACATAATAATCCCGACATGAGATGAAACTAATTTAGACCTGCTGCTAATATTCAACAAACGTACTTTAAAATATCCTTAAGAAACTAAGGGCAAAGATTGTTAACTCGATGTAATTTTATGAGTAAAGTTAGATTGATTCTCTTTCCAATTAGGAATCTGTAATAAAAAAATCAAATCCCGGTGTAAATATGTTTTTCTAAGTGATACAAATAGCAAGAATAAGTTGCTTTCCACTGCAGCACAATAACAAACAGCATGTAACACCACAGTAACTATTTGTGTTTATTTTTTGCCTTGTGTTTCTTTTTAAATGACATAAAATGACATGGAAGTGAAAACCAGCTCAGTGTTTTTCAGGCCTTTGATGGCGAGTCGGCGTGTTAGGTGCCTCGTGTGGTTTGCCTGCTGCTGTAGGTGGTTTGCTCCTTATTTGATCACAGCCCATCCATTTTATGTGTGTGTGTATCGTTTGTTTTCGGGGCTGTTTTGATGTCCGCAGATGTTGCTAGCTGCTTTTAAAACCAGCTTTAACAACAACAAACAGCGTCTAAAAATATGCAGTTTTTCACTTCTTCATAAACAGCCGACCTCGGAGGTTCGTCCCTTGAATCTGCTTGATCACTTTATCTGGATTCAGCACAGATACTCATGAAAAAGAAGAAACAGCCCTCAGGTTTCCTCTGAAATGTGGAGTTTTCCTTTCTGATGATTGTTTTGATTTGAAGATGAGCCTTTTTTCTTTTTTGGGTGCTCAATATGTGGCTCAGTAGGTAGCTGGGTGCGATGACAGGTCTCAGCAGGGGGTCCCTCCCTCTCACCTCTAATCTCTAGCCGATAAATAGAGGCGGTTAAGTACTGAGGCAGGCTCCCACTTTAGCAAAATGGACGACAAGACAAAGCACCAGCTCATCCATCACACGACCTCGTTCTCTCTCACCGGTAATGTATTGACCGATTTATCAAGAGGAGAAAACTTTGGGTGTGAACTCTGATCTGATGTCATTTGTATTCACACTTCACAGGCTACCAAAGTGTGTGGATGTTGAGTGGCAGGTAGCAGCGACGGCTCATTGGTGTTAGCTGCGGTTGCCAGGTTCGCCGCAGAATAAAGCTTTAATCAGAAACATGTGATTCTTAAGTCTAAAACATTTCGAATTGTACCAAAAAGTATTGAAATTTGCAACAATTTTTTTCAACATTTTACAGGGGTTTGTTTGTTTTTTTGGAGGTGGAGGGTTTGAAGAAAAGAGGAATTGAGGATATTTTTTAATTTAATAAAACGTATGATATTTTTCTTAATTCAGCTTTTCGAGTGAGTAAAACTGTGTGGTAAATACTTTGATACTTAAATGTAAGTTAACATGTTTCAGGTCCTGTGCGAGGGATCCAGAGTCTTCCTCGTCTTCCTCCCGTCTTGATAAATGACAAAGCTCCATTTATTACTCCTTCAGCTGCCAAAGAGGCGACTGTTGTAATAGATCTGAATATAAAATGGTGGCGCTTTGAAAGCATCCTGTCCTTTTCTTTGCAATAAATGAACTCCGGCACAAGCACACACACACACACTTTCTCTCTCAGACGAGGAAGATGAAGCACCTAGTCATTCGTCAAACAGGTTCTGTCGCGCCCATAAATTATTTATCAGGTATAAATCTCTGCTCCTGAGGTCATTGATCAGGACTGAACCTTCATCCCCGTTTCATCTCATTCCCTTGACTGTTCCAGTTAAACAGCTGCTTGCTCTCTTACAGGATGTTGCTTATTGTTATAGGAGGAATAATGTTTGTGTTTTCTCCGTTTGGATTATTGTGAAATGTGTGAAAAGCCAGCAGTGCCGTTTCCTAATTATGCAAACACCTGACTCATCAGAAAGTAGAAAGAGGCGGTTAGAAGACGTCTGGATGTTCTGAAGCCGAGCGGTGATCAACCTAAGAGGGGCCACACACTCATTTATCTCCCCGGCTCTTAACAGGATGATTAACAGTGTCACAAAAGCTGAGAAATTCCCAACCGGGGAGAACGACCGGCTTACGGAATGGAAGACTGTCATTTGTCTTTGTGGGACTTTTTAGAGGCTCTTTAATCTCCACGTCCACCTCAGGAACCTAGAGACGCTTAGGGACATCTGTCTTCTGGAGGAGAGCCTGTCGGGTGTGTGTTTAGGTGACCGGAGAGATTTGTCCTCATGGGTAATGAGTGTGAGTGTGTGTGTGTGTGTGTGTGTGTGTGTGTGTGTGTGTGTGTGTATTTAAGCATGACCAGCTCTGTTTCAATGCACTGTAGTGTAGTGTTAATATTTTGCCGTTTTGGGATTTTAATTGTGTCTGCAAGGGACGATAGGACAGATCTGTGCGTGTGTTTGTGTGTGTGTTTGTGTGTTTGTGTGTGTGTGTGTGTGTGTGTGTGTGTGTGTGTGTATGTGTATGTATAATACCTCAAATTTCATCCTCAGTTCATTCATTTCCCACAATGAATGTAAAATAAGTTTAGGTAAATACATTTTCCTCTTTTAAACATAAACAGCGCACACACACTGAGGCTCATTCTGTGACTGTGACGTTACATGGAGCACACATGCAGTCTTCTGTTTTGGCATCATCAGCTGTTAAACATCTACAGTTTAAATGCTTTACACAGCGTTAGTCTGTCACCTTCACAGGAAGTGGCAATAAGGGTCAACGTCAGATAAAACCTGTCAAAGCTCCTTTTTCTAATGTGAATACGGTTCCATCTCACATCAAATTATACGTATCAGTGTGTGTGTTTGTTGTGTGGACTTCTCTGTGTATTTCATTGGAATCACAGGCTGTGGTTTCGTCTGTTTTCTGTTTGTTCCCTGTAAGCTGTCACCAGATGCTGTGTCTGCCATGTTTGTTTCTGCCATCCTAACACTGTCTTCCCCCTCTGTTTGTTTCTAGCTGTGAGGACACTGTCAGTTTGGGAGGTGACATCATCCTTCACTACAGAGACATGCAGCTGCCGGTGAGTTTCCTCCTGTAGGGGGTGCTGCTGTGTGTATCTGTGTGTGTCTCCAGCTCCTGTCAGTCAGCTCGGGAAAAACGTTTCCATGTTGAAAGGAAGAACAAATTCAGGAGGTTAATAGGTTGCAGTAAGTTTGATTGATCTGTTCAAGACTGAAGGATCCATTGAACATAACAAACAAAAGCAGATTAATGTTTCAAGTCACACTGATGCTGCCTTCACATCCAATATTCAATATAAAAATGTAAATAACAGACAAAATCAACATTAACAGCTAATTTGGCTTCTTTCAGTTGCAAAATAATGAGAGTGCAGAAGGATCTTTGTGTTTTTATGAGCAGTTTCTTGTGGCTAAATGTTCTGTTTGATAGAATGTAGCAGAGTGAGTGTGTGAGTGAACTTGTTCTTCCTCTCTGCATGTTGTACCGTCACATCATTCCAAGTCAGTGAAAGTTGTTTCTTTCATGATGCTCTTTGTTGTTTAGTGTCCGTGGAAAGAAAGTGAAAATCTTTAACCTTCAACAAACAATACAGAGAAAATAATGTATAATAAACACATTTTAATATGACGCCTTCACACCTGCCACATTATCATTTAAAGAACCCAAACCAGCTACTTTTTAAGTTCTATACAATCCAAATAACAATCGTCTGCTGGAAAATGGCCACACTGTGATTAAATGTCACAGTTAGTAAGTTGAACCTTTGACTTCTGGCTAAATGTAACAGTGAGGAACATGTCAGAGCTTTTTAAAGATATGAACACCTCGTGGCTGATGTGCTGAGTGACTTTCAGGACCCTCGGGCTGTTGTCATTGACTGAAACCACAGCCTTAAATTTCAAAATGTGGTTATGGGTGAGAGTGTGTGTCTCCAAACACCTTTTTCCCCTCCAGCGGTCCTGATTTACCGTTTGTCCTCACGTGAACCAACGCCAACTTTTCTAACTAGGGGCCGTTTCATTTGCTTTCCTCAAATTAACAAATTGTATCGTGTTGGATTAGATACAGTTATGATGTTATTATGTCACACAAAAGGGAAAAGATTAGAGGGATGATTGTCGTAAAACTGGAGCTGTTTTCATCTTCAAACAACTTTCAGTCTCTTGTAATTTCACCTCTTGTGTTTCTTTCCTGCTGAAACAAACAATCCATTTCACTTTTTGTGCATGGAGCCTTTTGTTTTTATTGTGAGGATATTGCGCTTCTTCCCGAAATCCTTGTCAGACGAGGTTGGCAAGAACGCAAGGAAAGTTCAAGAAGAGTGAGAATAAGATGAACGAAAACAAGGAAGGACGCGGTGCACGAGGGCACGTGTGTGAGAGAGAGCATGTGAACTAGGAAGAAGAAGAAGGACAAAGGGGGAACAGGAAAGAGTGTTGTTTGTGTGTGTGTGTGTGTGTGAGGGGGAGAGAGAGAGAGAGAGAGAGAGAGGAGGGGAGGGGAGTTATATTTGTCTGCCTATAAAGCTCAGTGTGCTTCTTGGTTTGGCTCTGTGGCCTGTTGAATGAGTGTTGTTTGGTGACTGAACACACTGACACACACATCAAACCGAGACATTTGCTGTTGAAAATCCCCATCAACAGTAAACAAATTCAACTGTGGGCTTAAAATTAAAGCAATCTGTATAAATGACAGCGAGAGTAAATCCCTCTATTTTAATACTTCAACAGCTGTGATGAATCGATCAATAATACGGGGCCAAAGTTGTTGAATATCAGCCAACCTCTGTCATTTCTGATATGATTTGATATTGTGTCAATGTGGAAGAGAGGAGATTTGGCAAGAATCTGCATCATGTTGTTGCAGTTGGTTCTTTTGTTCTATTTATAGTATATTTGGCTCAGAATTGCAGACTGTTGTAGAAGTTGTAGCGTCTTAGAAAATGCCACATGTTGACTGTGAAGTCTTTTACTGTTATTTTAACTGGCTGAAGTCTGTAGTGAGGTGATATCAGGCTGTTTAAAGCATCTGGGCAGCAGTGACCCTGAGGAGGACAAAGGTCACTGAGGTCACTGGAATCTGTAGGTGAAGGACTGAGCCAGAGAAACCTCCATGATGGACATTTGTCAGTGGATGTGCATTTTTGCATATTGTAATGTTTGACAGCATTTTATCATGTAATATACAATATGTTGGTTTCATGTCAACTTTGATCTATTATCTGTGCAGAGGTAGATTTGTCAGGCAGCCATAACAATTAGCTCCAACCTAAATGTGTTATTTGAAAGATATAAAAACATCCCGAGTGAAGCAGAGGGATGAAGCAGATACACAGTCTGAATGATGTGAGGGGGACCAGTTAATCCTGACAGAAGATCTAATCTGTCACACTGAAAGGTCACAACCATATGAGAAATTCAGATTAGGTCACAAACTAACACAAAAACACATATGGGGGGTCATTCAAGGGCACTTCTCCCTGTCACCATCAGCTGGGGTCAGCATCCTACATGACGATGACAACATATTGATTATATAATGTTAGAGGACTTTTAATAGTACAAACTGTGGAAACTACTACACTCTGCTTCTATCAGTCCATTAAACCGTTACACCTACTGTAACACTGATGTAGTAATGATGGTGCCTTCAGGTGTAGTTTGGATTTGACAATAACAATAAACAGTAGAAGCCTTCAGAAATCTGTATCCAAAGGGGAAATACTCTTTGCTTAAGGTCAAAGGTCATGGTTTGGATGTGATATCAGCCATAATCATAACATTTACTCATTAAGTAAACAGTCCAACCTGTTATACAACTGGGCCAAGTGACTCACACACACGCACACGCACACACACACACACACACACACACACACACACACACACACACACACACACACACACACACAGCTGTACGGGTTGGTACAGTTATCAGTGGACTCCAGTGGACTTTATCTCTACTTTATCTGCACACAGAGAGGCACCATGTCAAGGACACCTGAGACATAGAGAGGGACGTTTCTCAATCGCATTTCTATCTTAATCGCAGTCAAGGACAAGGGTTTTTGAGTATGAACCACTGGAGAAGCAATAGCTGCATGAAATTCCACTGAGGGAAATCACACAGCAGATTGAGGTTAGGACCTTAACATGTCTGACATCATGGAATAAGACTATTTGTGCTCTATTGTTGATAATTGATATACTGCAAGTCCACATTGTGTCTCTATCTGTGCGAGAGCGAGCTGACCAGTTGTGAAACAAGTGAGCCACACAATGTCTCATCTTGTCTGGCAGATTATGACTGAGGTTACATAAACACGGCGAGCAAACAGGCGGCTGGATCGTTGACAGGCAGGTGGATATTAAACATGCTAGAGCGTCGAGAGCGCATTACGAAACAGGACCCGTGGTTAGAAAAATTATGTGTAAATGGAAGGTCTGGGGTTTGATTCCCCATAATCTCATCTGTCTGCCCTCTCTGGAGACAAACGTCCATGCAGGTGGTGTGTCAGAGATTTAATAGTTTGGTTATTTTGAAAAACAATGTGTTATTGTTTCGTTGTTTCGTTGTTTCTCTTTTTTCACTTTTTAAATAAAGAGACTTCTTACTACACTAGGAACTGTCCTGTGTGTTTGCATGTGCATCTGTGCGTGTGTGTGCGCGTGCGTTCGTGAGCTACAGTCGCTGCAGTGCCTCAGGCGTCTCTGCAACACTGACTTAGAATATGTCCAGACATGCCCCAGAGAAACCTCGTCTCAAAGTGAACCGCTGTCATAAACACACACATATGCAAAAGCACAACCATCACTACACACTACACACACACACACACATGCACAGTCGTCCATTGTGGTTCAGGCAGCTGCTCACAGCTTTTCAGGACAGATAAGTCAGTTCTTGGTACATTGACACCGACGTGCTCTCACTGTTTTTTTGCTGCAAGTTCTCATCAAAGTCTCTCCATTGTCTGAACTGTCGCCCTCGGCTGCTTTTGACAGGAGTGGAATATAATTTGAACAAATTCACACATTTAGTCTGCTTGTGTTTGTAAAATCCATCCTGTTAATGAAATGTCTTCTCTGACTTTAAGTCTGTATAACAGCATCAGCTCAACAGATGAAAGTAAAGAGTAATCTACACCTGCTCCACTTTACCTTATTTCTCTTTTCTTCTACTTGCACTTCCTTCTTACACAATCACCGTAGGGTTACACATGCTCTCTATGGCTCTGACCTTTGACCTCATTTAGTCTTAGTTGTTTGCCATACTTGTGATTTAGGAACCTAAGCCTGTAATAATGTTTTCAGATGGTTCAATATGTCAATGTATGCTTAAATAATATAAATACAAGATTCATGCGTTAAGAGTTATTTGCTCAGACACACAAGCACAGAGGCTTATCTCTGAACTTGGAACCAAGCGTGTGTTTGTGTGTATGTGTGTGTATGTGTGTGTGTGTGTGTGTGTGTGTGTGTGTGTGTGTGTGCATCTGAAGGAGCACACTGATGAGTTTTATGCCAGCAATAATGATGGTGGTTCCCTTGTTTATTGTCATTACAGTAAAAGTCATCATGAGTCAGGTGAGGGAGGGAGCGATGGATGGATATCAGACAGAAAGTCATCTTGTTGGAGTGTGAACCGACTGACCCGACAAACTGAACCGGTCTAAAAGACACAAATGGAAAGTCTATTACAAACAACTTTCTTTGCTTCTACAGCTTTACATAAGCTAAATGTTTAATAATTCAGTGTACAAACTAGGTTACATAGAGTCTATATGAGGCTGAAAAGAGGTGCTGCTACATTACAGTTCAATAGATTATAGTTTTGCAATTCTCTGTATGTCACATTATGTGTAGAAGCCAGAGTCTCTATCTGCCCTGTTCAGTACTAACATTCATAACCTGCCTACTTATGAATGCAGATTCATGTTATACATATTTAGGAGGAAAATAGATTGTGTGGCCTTGAAGAAGTAAAGTAGAAAAATAAATTCAATGAATATTACATTGTGTCAAGTTTAAAGTTGCAAAAAAAGATTCAGATGGGTTATTAATGCTATCTGTGTAATATATATATATATATATATATATATATATTATTTTTTTTGTTTGTATATAGTATACTGTAAATTATTTGTCATCAATTTGTCATCAAACCTACACAATTGCCATGTTTTGTTGTTTTGCATGATAAGACAATAATAAATTCTGCTATTCTATCTGTATTTCTGTGTAAAGTGTTTTTGCTGCTCCAGTCACCACACATGACCCCGCTATGGATCACACATACAGAAACACAGACAAACCCCACAAGTGAACATAACGGTAGTAAATCAGAGTCCGTGCAATTAACATCCACAAATAAGTCCTGACAGGTTTAGTGGGGAAACATGACAATGCAGTTTCACGCTGCATATTCAAACAGACGCAGCATACTCCCTCTCAGAATCACAACTTAAAGCTAAACAAAACAATAGAGAACTAATTGTGAAGAAGTCCTCCATCACGTTGCGGTCAAAGCAAATCTAACCTCATTAACAAAGAGATTAATTTTCTGTTCTGTGACGCTGGATGTGCGTGCTACGAAGCCCAAGCATAAAATGTAATGATGGACAGAAAGAGGAAGAGTGAGGCGTGCGACTAAGTTCTGGCCCTTCACATGGCCTCTGTGCATGAAAGGGAAACAAGGTCTTTGTCTGTTGACCACAGTGGCTGCTAATCCCATAACTGACGCTCCATTTTCACAGTTTAATCCACCATCTTTCCCTTTAGTCAGGCGATTCCTCTAAACAGGGGCTGGGTTCCTTTTTAAACAAATCTGTTAGAGATAAATCAAGGATTCAACGGCTCATTCTTATAGAAATTAGAATTTATTTACTATATTTCAAGATTTACTAGAGTTTTCATTTTCCAATCATTGCTCCTAGATATCATAAATGTTCCAAACAAAGCGCTACAGAGAACCAATTGGTTGAGCTAATTCAATGGAAAGTGAGTGAAATCCTGCCCTGACATGAATGTAACCACACGCACGCACGCACGCACGCACACACGCACACAGGCACACAGGCACACACTCACACTATGAGGCAGCTGAGAAGATAAGATTTGCATCAGTGGTGTGGGGCATAAAGTCTGATGAAATGTTAAATGTCAAATCTATTTCAGTTACAGTTGTTGTTTTTTTTTTTTTACACAGTTATGTCTTAATATGATTGATGTGACCTCCCCAGTGAAAATGAAGCTCTGTAAGCTAAAGGTCAATTTAAAGACAGGTTTGATCAAGAAGACGTCATCATCTTTATAGTGAGTGAATAAAAATGTGGATGTAAATAACGACACAATATTTACATTATTTAATTCCATGTGCAAATGAACTTGTGAAGGACAAGATGCAAATTAGTGACATTTGAATAGAATAGATAATGCAGTCTAAAAGTCATAATAATTGTATACACCTAGTGGGAGTCATATCACAGTGCAGAATAAACACAAAAACAATCCCAAATATTTGTGAAAGTTAAAATTGCAGAAGTTTGGATTGATAAAGTGGGAAAATGTTTATCAACTTGTGTCGAGCTTCATGTTCAGGGTTGAAATGCTCTTTGTTTAAAATGCAGAAGCTTGTTTCTGAGGAGAGGAGGAGGCAGTCCCGCACACACGCACACACACACACGCACACACGTACATACACACTCACACACACGCACGCATGCACATGCACATACACACGCAGAAAGAGTGGCAGAGGCTGTTGAGTCAACGGAAGACGCCTTTCCTGTTCAGACAAACTGGACAACGAGCGGACATGTTGAAATGTGAAACTGCAGAGTCATACTCGCGCTGACAGCTAGCATGATATCACTGGGAAGTGTTGCAATGCTTCTGTATCCCTGAACACGTGATAGTACTATTGTATTGGTGTGCATGAACGTGTGTACTCATTAGTTCGTATTCCAAACAACCATTCAATATCATATCATAATGTCAAATGTACTCCGATAGTACAATGGGTAGAAATGTATAAACAAATGAGTACGTACAAAATTTCTTAAATGGAAATAGTAACTTCTTGTGTCATCAGTAATACTCTCCAGAGTCGTGTCGTACTGAAATACATCCGGTGATAAACTCACTCCAACTGTCAAACTTTATTATCTAAATAGGGAAAATCTAAATGATGAATAATGAATAATGAAATGCTAAACTGAGTTTACCTTCAACAACTTCAGCATGTATAGGTTCATGACCCGACAACTGTCACCCAATAATTCCTGAATCTGCTTCTGCATCCTCAAATCTCTCTCTCTCTCTCTCTCTCTCTCTCTCTCTCTCTCTCTCTCTCTCTCTCTCTCTCTCTCTCTCTCTCTCTCTCTCTCTCTCTCTCTCTCTCTCTCTCTCTCTCTCTCTCTCTCTCTCTCCTGCTGTCGTTTATATATCATCACTAGAATAGTTCGACCAATGACAGGAGACGACACTGACAGGTACACCTACTCATCTCCCAATCAGCCACCGCCTTGTGACAGGTACGATGAGTCACCGGGGCTGAATAGAGACAGGAAGTTGATTGGTGACATGGAAGAGGGCTGAGTCCCCAGGCAACAGCTTCTCATTGGTGGAAATGCTGGCCAATGAGGAGCAAGATGCACTTTGAGGGGAAAAAAATAAATGATTGACTTACTTACTTAAGAAAGTGAGAACTTAACTATATTTTAGTCTTTGAAGATTTGTTTCTGAATATGGGCTAATGTCATGGGGTCTATGGAGGCGTTTGGCACATTAGACTCCTCTGCTCTCACAAAGCGTAATGACTGAGCCGACACCCCGAGATTCTTCAGGTACATCAGTGATTCACAGCACTGTCACTGCAGGAATCTCTCTATGTCTCTTTCGCGCTTCCTGCTAAAGTTTGACCACGTTCTGAGCCCCCAACCTGACAATCACAACCCCGCGTCTCTAATCTCCAGGCTGTCACCAACCAAAAAACCATAAATGAGTGTGGAGGCCTAAGCTGAGGCTGGGGGAGCTCTCAGACTCCCTCAGGACCCCGCCTGCACCTGGTGAACAAGAGCTCATTTATTATGTTTTCAGCTGAGTTCGGGTTTCCATTAAACCATTTGTGGTTTGGATCTCGTGGGGATAGTGTGCTGGCTGGTATTCAGCCTGGCCGAACCCTCATCTGAAGGTCTTGATATGGCTCTAATTCGAACCGTTTGAAGCTGTAATCGGCCCTAATTAGATGCAGGTTTGGGAAGAAACCCACCAAACCTGCGATGAGTGCACATGTCCACCAAGTTTTGTTTCATTAGATAGAAGATGTTTATAAGATTGGCCGACACCAACTACCAATTACAGGTTTTGAGGTGGTCAGGTTACTTTATCTGCCAGGTACTTTCAGGTAAAGGATTAGGAATTCACCTGGATGTAGAAACACGAATCAGTCACACACATAGGTTCATACTGGGTGTCAAGAGATCTTACACAGTATACATATTAGACAATGAGCTCCCTTCAATTCATAGGATATCACTTGATATCCAACAATATCCAACAATCTTTTTGTAGTGCAGGTGCGAAAAAGGTTTAGTCAAAGCTCAACAAGGGAAAAGACGGCAACATTTTTATGATTAAGTACTTTGTCTCATATTTTTACACTTTGTCCTTATACACTACTCTGATCCAAATCTCCCAAGAAGAAGAATGGCTCACTGTTTCCTCTCTGACATTGCATTAGTCGATCAGGAACCATTTTTGTTACTTTGTGTGGTGCTTTCTGATTGGTGCTTCAAGAAACAAAGGTGGGGCCGACTGCATGGGGTGATTTCTGGTGAGAGGTGGCTGATGCAAACGGAAAGTACCAAAGAATTTCAGATAGGCCAAGACAGGGTCAAGTCTGGTTATATGTGTGTGTGTGCGTGCGTGTGTGTGTCTGTCTCTGTACGTGCCTGCTGGCTTGTTATACTGCAGCTTCAGTAAAAATAAAGGAATTATGTACCCTGACCCGTGTATGACGTGCAGGAACATATACGTGCACACACACACACACACACATTATGACACACTATGTATCCACACACTTTTCCTTTTGTGAGCAGAAGAAGATAAGAAACCAGAAATACATTTCCAGAATAAAATGTGCTGATAATTGCTGATAATCTTCTACCAAATGCTGCTTCAAGTGAGTAAAGCCCGAAAAATGTTTGAATGGTTTTAAGGTTTAAGAGGTTGGTGTCTTTTAAGGTTTAAAAGGTTGTTGGTTTAAGAGGTTGATGGTTTTAAGGTTTAGAGGTTGGTGGTTTAAAAGGTTTTAAGGTTTAGAAGGTTGTAAGGTTTAAAAGGTTTTAAGGTTTTAAGGTTTTAAGGTTTTAAGGTAGGAAGGTAGGTAGGTGAACAAAAAGAAAGATAGAATAGACAACCAGAGAAAAAGATGAAGAAAAAGAATGATAGAATCGAATAATGTGAAACTGAGGCATTTGTAGTTTTTATGAGCCTCCTCCTGATGGACTCTTCCTCCTGACCGACTCATCCTCCTGATGGATTCATCCTCCTGATGGACTCATCCTCCTGATGGACTCTTCCTCCTGACCGACTCATCCTCCTGATGGATTCATCCTCCTGATGGACTCATCCTCCTGATGGACTCTTCCTCCTGACCGACTCATCCTCCTGGTGGACTCATCCTTCAGACCTGACTGGACTTTGGATCCACATGAAAACAACTCCAGATTACACAATCACATTTGCATTGAGAGCAATAATGAGCAAAGTAAGATCTGTCCAGAGGAAGTGCTCCTGTGTCCCATCTATCAATGAGAGGAGTGGTCTGTTGCTGTATGTATGTCATATGTACATTAGTATATATTTCACAGTCTGACCAAATATGGTGTAAACTCCAAAGCCAACGTGGTAATGTGGGCCGGCCTGTGGTGCGGCTGAGCATGAGTCACAGACTGAAGCCTGCAAACTCAAAACAGAGTGCGAGCGCGATAACAACAACTTCCCCATTTGGATTCTCTTCATGTCCATTAATTGGAAACCAAGATGTCCCAGCGTACAAAACGCCACACCTCAAGCAACACATTGTGTGATGAGGATGTAAAACATGATGAGTTGAGACAGTTTGTATACTGTATATGTATTTTCTGTTTCATATCCCTGACTCACTGACCTTTACCCACCACTCACCCAGCACTTGCTGAAAGAGCCTTGGGGAAGGATGTGAAGTTATTTTCCATCGAGTGTCAGTGTGAAGAAGGCCGTTTAGTTGCCCAAGCTAAAATCACAGCTTTGATTCTGTTGTTTTTGAAGATGTGAAGCCATCAATTCTACAACATGTGGTGGAGTTTCTGCAACATCACCTAATTAGTAACCTAAGTGAGGTTAGGAAGTTCTTGCCTGGCTTCTTAGGCATGTTTGTTTGGGCTCTTATCTTACAGTGAGTCAAGGGGCTGGTGAAATATTCCAGCACAGCCTGATGAGGCAGACGGTAGCAGAGGGAAACCTTAGATTAGGTGTTTCTGTTTAACACACAACATTTGGCTGAATTTCAAGTTACTGCATCATAAAGTCTCCATCCCTGTGATAAATGAATCAAACAGAAACATTGATTTGATTGACTTTCTTCATTGAAATGAATTGGAAAGAATCCAATCTGCAGTGGTGCATTCAAAGCTAAATCTTTGGAATGGAAGTCCATTTGTCTAATTAGGGTTGTAAAACAGCTTCACCTATGGTGTCAAACCAAAGGGAGGAGGTCGGTAAATATTACAGAGTTCTCATCAGCGCGCCATGAAGTGTTCTCACCCTGAAACGGAGCAGTAGTCACATCAGCCATGTTGGCAAATGTCTTGTGCACATCATCACAAGCAACATCCGCAAAACTGCTCAGTCACCAGTTTGCCTAACTACAAAAAAAACCCGATGACACTGCAATCTTTATTATAAATTGAGAAGGAGAAGCCTTTAGTGCAAAATGCTTGAAGTGAATCTACTATTTATGCATTTAAATTAATGTGTTTTGCTGTGGCCGAATTAATTGAATGCAGCTGGACAGTAAAAACAACACTCATGCTTCACACAGGGACATCCAGTGCAATAATATTTCTGTTTAAAATTTCTGCTAGCATTCACACGCAGTCATTCATCAGTCCAGAACTTTTCAGTCATTGTTTTGCCAGCCCTGCCAAGGAATAACAAGTTCTTTTGTTGGAGGAATACTGTGACTCCTGAATCTGGCTGTGAGTCACTGAATGACGTGTTTGCTCTGCTAAATACCAGCGATTATATGTTGTGCGAGGCAAACCTGTCATTAACCCAGAGGGCACAGCAGCAGAAGCTCAACGCCAAACTGCAAAAAGGCAAACATGAAACTGCTCATTTAGATTTGGAATCCTTTTTGAAATTTACAAATCTACTCTTTGATTATAAGTGTTGAGTGTCAACTAATGTGAGTGTAACTGACAAACAGTAACCATTTAAAAGTTACAATGTTGTATTTGGGACAAGCGTCATCTCATCGCGCATTCAGCTTCCACTGTGCTTTTGTCTAGCCCCATTGTCCTTTTGCCCTCACACTGTTCTGCAGGGCATTTGTCACACTTTCATGTCACAAGTCGAAAGGAAAGAAGATGTCCCCTGTGAAACCAGTCCACACCGCAGTGGAGCAGATAAGATCAGGCGCCATAATTCACCTTAGGCACACACACACACACACACACACACACACACACACACACACACACACACACACACACTTGTAGTTATTTGCAGGCAGACAAATATATAATACTGCAAAGAAATGTGTCAAATTGGAAGGTGCAGATTGTTGATATGCTGTATTTGGTTGAAGACAGAGTTTGCAGTGTAGATGTCCCAGCTTTTGTCCATTCTTAAACAACACAAACTGAATTGTGCTAAGTGCTGCAAGCCGCTGTGTGGTGTGTTTCAGCCCACAGTTCCAGTGAAATTATGTGAAAGCAGGAACTGCTTGAAAGATTGTAGGCATGAAGCAGGCTGGACTGCTTTACTGGTTCAGGGGATTTCTTTGCAGATTCCCTGGGTTCTGTCACCAATCAAGAAATCCTGGAACCAAAGCCTGACTAGATGAGTGTAAACGCACAGCAAGGTCTCCTCTTCAGTCTGGAGTCGTTCAGTGAAATCGTCTGTGTCAATCTCAGTTATTTTATATCTTTGTTTCCTTTGTTGCAGTGTGGGTTGGTGAAGTGGGTTTTATTTGCCTTGGTCCAGCTGTGGCCTGTGCATGTTTACTCTGGACTTGTTAAGTTGACACTGGAGCACAAGCTGGCTTTGCCTGGAAGAGTTTGTCTGGTAGTGCCAGCCTGAAGTGCTGCACTGTACGGAGGAGAGGGCTGATGTAAGACTGAGCCAACAGCTGCAATTATCTCCCTCCTCTCTCTCTCTCTCTCTCTCTCTCTCTCTCTCTCTCTCTCTCTCTCTCTCTCTCTCCCTCAGAGAACAGAGGGACGGCCTGTTCTGTGTGGTGCTCATCAAAAGGCCCATCGAGTATCAGGAATTACTTTAAAATTTAATGAGGGCTTATGCATAAAATATTACAAGAAGGGGACAAAGGTCGCATGATGTAAGCGACATGGAAGCTCGCCAGCCTGGAATATATGCATATGTTAAATATTAATGTGAAAGCAGTGTAGATAAAAGTCTGATCACCATCAGTCGCTTCACAAACAACTCTAGACATCCTGCCGCTGCACATCTGGAGCAGTCGGCCACCTGCTGCTTTTTGCGTTTGCGTGTGAGTGTTTGTGTGACTGACAGGGTATTTCCGCTCGTATGGGGGGGCCTGATGTCGATGAGGCCCACGGGAGGGAAAGGACAACTTCCTTAAATTGGAACCTTGCTCTCCCTTTCTTGGCCCTGCAGCTTCCTATGTACAGTACGCAGAGAAACGCTCCATCTCTTCTCACCTAATGCCAGATGCTTCCACTACCATTATCATTATCATACCACATAAGCAGACAAAACACATGCAGCTTCTAATAAGGAGATTAGATTTGGTCTTTAAATTGGATGTTGGTTGATTCTATGAGACAGTAAAGTGACAGTAGTCTTGTGACCTTTGCCATGTCACCGCTCTGATCCTGAGCCTTCACCAGCTCGAACAGAAAAAGCAGAACTTCTCTAAAAATAAATTTCTTGCAACATTTTTCACATCTACTTACAATTATTACTACACTTGCTTCCCAGGCTTTTAACTTTTTCTGTATTGGGCCAATTACATTTCACATTTCTTTCCCCAGCAGGTCACAGAATCACACTAAATGTCTGGTGTTTGGTTCTGAGGGGCTCATTCCACTACAAATCAGCTTCATGACACTTCCATGACTCTTACTCCTGATCTCTGTAGACTAGATCTTTGCTTGTGTTGTATTCTACTCTCATACGTACATCGCAATAGTTACAAATGCTCCAAAGGGCAGTAATCACAGAAGTGGAAGTGTGCCTGTGGTGCCCTGCGGTAAATTTACTGTAATCCTGCAAGCAGCTGCCTCGTGGTGGGGAAGTTGCTCCAAAATCACATCTGTCTCTGCCTGGAAAGTTTTTCGCAAAGACTTTCACAATTATATTTTGCAGACGCACAACCGCCACCCTAATAACTGCATTCTATCATAATCACAGTTGCAGTTACATATGTGACAGTCATCGCAATCTGATTTGTTTTTATGCGGTCTGAAAGAAGCACAAAAATAATCTCCTATCACGTCGTCAAGCTCCATTCCTGTAAGATCATTTATCCTATTTCTGCTTTTAGTGTATTTCTTCAAACCTCATAAGGCCGGTGTGCACCTCCGGCATGTTGAAATCTATCTGACTCATCTGATGGTGTGGTTCTGGTATATCCACCTCTTGTGTAAAAGCACCTAATATCCTGTCGGGGACGTGTCCTGTCAGGATGTCTCAACAGTTTGTCACAAGTTTGACTGTTGTTTGTCCAAAGACAAAAGGAAGCGAGTCAGCGTGATAGCAGTTATCATTGTTATCAGCGATTCATCAAGGTTTACAATAAGTAAGAGTTATAAGTTTGCAATACGTTAACAATATCACGTTTGTAACGTTTATGCCTGACTTGTGAGTATCAGGCATCAACATGTCACATGATTACTATCCCTTTGTCCTGATTCATCACAGTCATTCTTAACTTTCCCTGGATTTTCCTGTTGGTTTGTTGTTTCAGGATTACACGGGACTTTCTACTACTGTCATTCATTCCAGACTTGCACTTAATGAGCGTTTCCCATTTCCCATTTTGTGGCGGGTGAGTTGCATTATCTTATTTTAGCCTCATTTCCACAGGGATGATTGATGATTAGTTTACTTGTTTTAAACAGTCTTCAAACTCATGTTAAGATAAACCCCAGTGGTTCTGCTCAACCAATGACAATATTCTGCCCCTGAGAGTTGCTTGTAGTGGGTCTGTGGCTCAGCGTCACACATAGCAGTCAATAGAGGAAGGGAACAGGCTTGGGGTCTCTGACCACAGCATCCTGAAAACGTCTCCGGTTCACCCAAAAAGACACGACAGAGCTGTTTCACTGACTCAGATGGAGTGTGTGTGCGTGGGAAAAGTTTCTGTGTGAAAAAAAGAGAGAGAGAGACAGAGAGAGCTGGAGGTTAAAATAATCCATTTGAACACCTGGTTCCTGCAGAGATTTACAGGAATCGTGAAATGCATTTGCAAGAAAAGCTCAACAAGAAAACAAGAGACATGACTTTGATTCCCTTCTTAACTCAGTTCCCCTCCAACTACAATGTAATGTACTTAATTACAAAATACAAATTTAAAATAAAGTCTTCTACTTCACATACTCAGTCTTCAGGAATGAGTTTCCCAGGACAGCAGACTGCGTAGCCATGACAACTTACTATCATCACTCTTAGTCATACATACAAACAATGCAGACTTGCTAATATCGTATGTGTTTCTTAGTCACTACTTCTGTTTTTCTCCCCTTTACATACAGTGCATGTTATATTCTAGCTCCCTTTATAAACAAAAACCTGCTATTACTGACGTCTAGACAGATGAGCTGGATTAAAATGAAATGATATGTTGTATAGTGAAGCGGAGCCCGGCACACGTTTGACCTTTGTGACCTTGTGATGGAGCTGCAAAGACGCGGAATAGATTTGAATAACTAATACATAATCTAAATCTGAACTTTAGTTTTAATTGCATTATGGTGTTTCTATCTTAATCAGCTGTTGGTGGACTTTTATATCCAGTCCTCCAGTTAGATTATCCACTTTTTAAAATTTGATTTCCTCATGTAAGGGTTCATTATTAGCAGCACTAATGTGTGACGCAGCTCAAGTACAGATTTATTTCCTTTTCCCTGGAAACTGCTCCAACATTCAATCAGATCAGACAGCAAAAGCTCCAAACTAATCCTGTTTCGGTCCTCAAACTTCACTAAGAAGCTTCATTCTCCCATTTGATGCTAAACATTTTGACATTTGACTTTATAAGCATTTAAGGGTTAAAGCAGCCACTTCTCTCTTTCAATGCAGATGGAGGAATCCACCCTGCTGGACTGCTGCTCTGACTCATGCACACATGTGAGAAGGAGTGTAAGTGTGTGTGAATGTGACTGTGAGTGTGTATGTAGCAGTGTTATCTACACTCATCTGTAGGAAAGTACTGTACGGCACAAACACAGGCTCAGATAATTACATGTCTTTTTTCAGACACACCAACTAATTAACACACACACACAGATCATGTTCAGGATTAGCTGAAAAAAAAAGTCCAGCCTTAGATTGGATTACTCAAAATAAAGGACTCACTATTTTGCTGACCAACTTTTATGACTCCAAAGTGAATTGATATGATCTGAAGGGAATTAAGAGGAATCAGAGGACGACAAACATTAAGTTGTTTTCTGACTGAGGAGAATTTACAGGAGCTCATGAGTAGAAGGCCGATTAAAGGCACAGAGAGAGTGACAGGGAGGGTTTCTACAAAAAGCATGAAAAAGGTCACTATCCCTGGTGAAATTTTTCTGCCTTATACCTACAGTATGCAGACCTACGATACTATACCTCACTATGAAATGCATGTAAATACATCAAACTTTAGCATAACAAGTCCAAAAAGTTGAAATGTTACAAGAATAAAGTGGCAGTAGAGATGGAAATGATCTTATGTTACGATATTGTTCTTTACATCTACGTTTTAGAAGAAATCTCATTGTAATTGTTTTTTTTGTCCCCTACAAAATAAAAATAAAAACAACACACAAATCACTCTAGGAGTTGCTTTTATTTAGAAAGATGGAAAAAAAGCTTTATTTACATTTACCGCCCTGCACAATTGAAACATAATTACATTTTCAGTGTAGAATACAAAAAACAGACACCATTTGCTACAGTTGTACTGGGTCATTCAATCATTAAGATTAGTTTGTGTCTGATTCTGCGCTCTCAGTGCAAACAGGCGCCATCAGTTGCGCTTCTGTACAGCATTTTCTACCAAGCACAGCACCCCAGGGAAGGTGTCTGGGTCCCCCTACGATTTCATGTGTATCCTCCCATTTCGCAGTCTTTTTGTACAATCCCAATGAAAGCACAGGGAATAGAACCTTTTCTAGTCTATAAACATCTTCATACAACTTTACAATTCCCCTGATTTGCATTCGGTTGTATGATTCCAACGAGCAAAGAAAGACAGATGAAAACTCTGAGCTGACAAATCCGAGTCCGAAAAACAGCTGAAAGGACATAAGCTGCTCCAGACAATAAAAACCTGAATGTCACAGAATAGTCCAGAGATCCCTCTTTTTGTACGCTAACACCCACAAATCATAGGTGGTGAATCAACATACGATCAGGTTTCCATATCAGTTTCACAAGTCTGTAATTCATCTTTCACTTTCCACTCTGTCAGGCTCTCCTCTCACACGCTGCAGCCCTCATACAGTACTTTGAAATGAGGTCTTGGGTTTCAGATGGCACAATACCAGAGATCAGCACACAGGCATTGGGTGATAACCTCCGTGACACAGCAGAGCAAAAGCAACCCCAAAGCCTCTGGGAATGGAGGAAGCCTTGACTTCCAAATGAATATGGCGTGAGTTTAATATGAAATGTTTGATACATATTTCATTGCTTTATTCTAGTAGAAAGGCAGCTGGAGGAGAAGAAAAGGGAAGTAGATGACATTGCTATAGAGTGGCTGTACCATAACACTTAACCACGAACTAACTTTCCAACAGACAAACAGGAAAAATAGCATTAGACCATTTTTTAATTAATGAACCGTCATCTTACTGATTTGCATACAAGGCTTCCTAAATATCTATAAACAACTAATTTATAAAATGATTGAGTTGCTGGGTAACATGTTGCCTATGCAGGGTGAAGCTGATATAAACACACTTTTCTGTAACTCAGTGATGTTTGCAAGCATGAAAGAACAAATCAGATAATATTTCAGATTCTAGTCAGCATTAAGAAGAGATCATATTCATAAACTAGGTACAAACAGAGTACGGCAGAGGATTTGGACTGTACCATCCAAAACGACCCCCAACAACAGTTTAGCACAGATCTCTTTGGTCAGAATTATTCACACTGCATAACTGAACTTGTAATGTACAACCTTGGATTGTAACAAAGCCAAACCCAGTCTGAGGTCATTCCCTCATGTTGAACACGTTCGTTCCTACGTAAGGTGCTTTCGACAAACTTTCATCCAATTCTTGTTCCCCCACCGCTTCTTTCCAAGACCAAACTTTGTTCAGAGTTTTAAAAAAAAGGAACTGACGGAAAAAAAAAAATATTCTTCATCCTCCTGAGGAAATCCAGGCCTTTTTACATAAAAGCTTTTCACACTCATTCACACTCGAATCGACTGTTTCTCTTGGCTATTGTTCCAGTTCAGCATGCATTTTATCATATCGTAAGATTGGATTATAAACCTATTAGAAGAACTGAGCTCTGCTTCTGGCGGCTCCATATATGAAAACAATGATTAACGAGCCGGCAGAGTTAAAAATTAACCTGAAATGTATTAAATCTGGATCGCAAATTAGGATTGTGTTTGGTTCCAGTCCAAAAGGTTTCCTCTGAGCGTGTTTAATGACCTGGCAGCCGTTGGGAGACTTGGCCAGGTCACAAGTCACAGAGCTAATAAACGGATAACGTGACCTTGTCAGCAAACGGACGCCTGCCAACTACATGCAGTGCAGGATGTAATACACACGCTGAATAAAAACACAGGCTGGAGACAGGATCATTAAGGGATCACGGATAAAGGCTAAACGGGAGAGGATTCTAAAAGAGAATAGTGAGAAATGACACAGGTTTCATGGTTGACTTGATTGCTGATTCCATTTTCATTTCTTTTGTTCATTGCCATCAAAATTCATACTGGCTCATCTTACTACAGGGTTAACTCAGTAACGGGCTAAAATCCTCTCTTTCTCTCAGAAGGCCTATCCAGTGCTCTACTTTAAATGATCCGCAAGAGATTTCCTACATCCTCAAGGAATTCATCCACAGGAATTGTGAGCGTAATCTGAATTTCCACTTTAAGGAAATAAGGAGAAAAACGCTGCGCCCTCATCTGTCGTTATCAAAACTGGATCCAGTGGTTAGAAGACACACACAGGCTTTGTGGCACGGGGGGGAAGGTTTAAGTGGTGACTGATATCACTGAGTCCACCTGTTTGTGTAAAACTCAACCAAAAACAGATGGGAGCTTCAGATTAAACATTAACAGATGAGTGGTCATGGAAAACCTGGAGAAGACATTAATCCTTCTTCTTTCCAGGCCTGGGAACGGGACATATGAAAGGAGATATTCACCACAAACAGATATCTGAACGTTGATACAAACAAGTATCAGTTCAGTCAGCAAGCTCACATGGCGATGAGAGGATGAACAGATGGATTATGGATGTATAGAGTTGCACAGTTCATTTTTGGTGTCTGGGCTCTGACCTTGAAATTTAAAAAGTACGTCATGGAAGCTGAGGACATCTGAAGCGGAATCTGTGTCATGGACGCAGCAGACTTTACCTACCTACACCGACCCCATCTTCATGACAGGGAACACTGGTTAATGAGACTTATGCTTCAGAACATTATGTACAGATTTTGTGTAAAATTGTGATGGTGTCCCTGCGTCTGGAGTCATTTCTGCTGCGTGATGATGCTTAACGGCAGGAGTACAACAGGATTTCACTCAGCTTGGATCACAGAGATAAACAGATGAGTTCTGTTTAAACTGAAGGATCGAACCAAAGAAGTTTAACAACCCCTGGCCTGCAGAGTTGATCACCCAAGGAATTCACATCACACATACTGTAAAAACATCTAAAAGTGATTTTAAACATAAAGTAAACAACAAAACCAAAGAACAAGACTCTGTACAAGGCACATTTGAATTTCCACAGGCATCGTCTTCCAGGGAGGCATTCTCAGATGACACCACCACCCCCGCCCTGGAACGGAGTGCAAAATTCCGGCTCTTTGGTGGCGTGGTGAGGGTTCAGAGTCCGAGACGGAAAACAGGTGCAAAAACAAATCCAGGTGAGTTAGAGTTCCTTAACGAGTCATCTCTGATGATATTCACTCCCCCCCGATGCATATCTGTACATAAATAAACTAAAGTCTCTTTCCTCATTTGTTTCTGAGGAATGAGAGTAAAAATGAACACAAATGCAAAAAAGGAGATTCAAGATAGGTCCTAGATGGTCAAAGATGGGTTATAAAGGAAGATGCTACGTCTGCTGGGTTCTCCAAAGGCTAGACCTGAGATGGGTCCTGGTGGTTGTTGGCACCGCCCTGTATGTACAGTATCCGTCCAATCAGAAGGATCAGGAGCCCCATGCAGAGCAGGACTGCAGGCTCCTGGTGGATATGGGGCAGGGGGTTTGGATGCAGCAGGTGGATCTGTCTTTGTCTGTCTGCAAGTCTCTAGAGAAAGGAGAGAGGAGAGGAGACGTTAGAATACTTGTCGGATATCTGCCATAGATGCATTGGATACCACGGAAACTAATGCAACACAAACTGTACTGTATTCGTCTGTACTCCTTGCTCTACCTTCCTGTTCACTTTGGCCCAGATGGCCACACGGTCGCTGGCACGCTGCCGACTACAGCAGGTGTTTAATCTGGGTTTGTTTTCTGCTCTGTTTCCCTGCAGTCAACAGCTCTGAGCTTTGGTCACGGCCCTTCATCCTCACATTGTTCAGCTTCACACTGATAACAGCCACACTGGGTCAACGGGATCAAAAGAGTGTTTCCCATGAGTGAACGCACACAGTGGCATGCCGAGGAAACTCCAAGGTCTCCAATAATTAAAAACACAACTGCTGTAGCTGGAGAAAGCTGCACTTGCTCTTGACTAAAGTAACTTTAAGGAGGAGAGATCTTTTGCTATGAGGAAAACCTCATAGTGTCAGTGATATCGGTGCCATTGAGCAAGGCACTGCCCATATACTCCATATTAGCAACCTTGCAGGAAATTATCCACTCTAAAATAAGTAAAAGTAAAAAAATAAATAAATAAATGTTTTCTTAAAAATAAATAAAAAGAAAAAAAAGATTTAAAAATAAATAAAAATAAAAATAAAAATAAAAATAAAAATAAAATAAAATAAAATAAAATAAAATAAAATAAAATAAAATAAAATAAAATAAAATAAAATAAGCAACTATTACCCAGTAACAAAACACTAACTGAAGCATTTCCGTGTGTAAGCAGAATATTTACAAGTAGGAACCACAATTTTCCACTGGACCTATATAGATGTCTTGTTTTGGAATGAAGCCATTCAAACAGGCCGGATGGAGTGTACAATACTGTCCAGACAGAGACAGGCACAACATAAGGCGTTTGCCCCGGGGCGAGGCTGGAGTCAAAAACAGGATCTTCAGGGACGAGAGCCAGAGGAGTATCAAAGCTGTGTGGTTTGATTCGATAAACAAGCCAAAAACCACAGAAACCCCAAACGCCCCAGGAGGAAAAAGGTGAGGGGAGGACCAGTTAACTCTTTGGTGAATCACAAACCTTCTGTCTCTGACCGATTCTAACACAACGGTTAAACATAACATTTGAACTAAGCTCAAGTCAATCAAACGACAAAAACGATGAATTTATTGGAAGGTTTCTCTAGAATAATGTTATAAAAAGTATTAGTGATGGGACATGGGACATTATTTGCCAATGATCACCACCAGATGAACTCCCTTACCTTCAGTCTAACAACAATGTAGCTAGAAGTGCAGCATTTAATCCCTCTTAGTGTTGATAACACAGTCTCAGTTTCTCCTAATGTCACCCAGAGATTGTTCTGTTTGGCAGCGTACATCCAAACACCAATTTTGTGAGGGGATTTGGTTTCACCTCTACATCCTGGACACCTGCAGTTATCATAAATCGACTCTCATGTGGGTGCAAACACTCAAGCAAACACTCTCTGAACCCATTAATTCAGTCTCCCCTTTCATTTGTGAGCACACAACCTCCTCTGGTTGTCATTTGACATCACAAATTAGAGCCTTGACTTTCCTCTGCTTTGATTCGGGTGGAAAGTTGCAGGATAGTGAGCACGCTCACTTGTCGTAGGATTGTTTTGGGGGCTATGTGATTTCTCCTGAATGATTTTCTCAGGCAGCACTCCTGTCAATTACAGAAGGTTATATAAATCTAATTACTGTTTTTAGCTGTGGTTAACATTCACATCATTGTCAGCACTGCCAGTGTGCTAGTGACAGAGGAGCTCTTCTCACATTAGAGACTCGTCTCTCCTCAACGTACTTTCTGAAGACAGATGTGAGTGTTGTGGTTTGGAGCTTGGCAGTGTTTCCACGCTCTTCTCTCACTTAATGAACTGGTGTCTGTACTTTGTGGTATGAGACAACGACTAAGGCGGCCAAGATCTTTCCCCGCAGCACACAAACTCATTACCGTGTTCCTGTGAACTGCATCTAATAAGGTTAAGCCCTGACATTGTCAATAGTCAATATGATTGATGATGTTATGAGTTATGTCGGCCTGTAAGGTTTGACAGGATGGCTGTATTTACGCCTGGCAAACATCTGGGTACGATGCTTATCCCAGCATAAGCCTCTCACTCTCCACTCACCCCATCATCCCACCACTAATGTTCCACTATCTCCTAGAAAGGAAAATAAATCCTGCGAAAAAATTGCTGTATATTGGCAATAAGATTTTCCACAATATTGACCTACTTACTGTTGAACAAATATAGCTGTCAGTCATCGAATGGGTACGGGTCTAAATATTAACACCATTTAAACATACAGGTTTCTGTTTGTTGTAATGATCGACAATCAATAGTAATATATTTTATTAGTTGGGTTTCCACTTTTAATGTTGGGAGTGAAAACACATTAGTATAAATAATTCAAAACATTTCAAATGTAATCAAAATGTAATAATACATTTAGACAAAGGATTAGTCTATTATTGGGGTAAGTGGTCATATTTTACCATCTGGATGAGATGTTTGACTTTATTCCTAATTAGATGCAGATGCAGCCACGAGAACTTGAACCAAGCAGTGGGGAGTTTGACATGAAATCAAAACCAGTTCCACCAACACACATGTGATTTTAAACCTGATACCCCAAGTTTGGTTTAAGCACCAGAACACGCACACATACACACACTCACACACATTGGTGATCATCTAATAGTTTCCTCGTTTCAGCATTTCCCTCGAACGACCCCGTCTATCAGCTGAGAATAGAAAGACTGTCACGATTCATTCAACTGTGGCAACAATCCGACTCTCCAGGCTGAGACTTTTGTGTTATCTATTGTTTTGGAATAACACAAAGAAGCAGAAGAAGAATTCATATCTGTATATTGATTATTGTGGCTTGTGGAACACAGAATTTCCAACTTCTGCCCTCCGACTGCGACTGGAGCGCAACATTATTACATTTCACTGGAGTTGCCTGCACCAATTCTTTGAACTACTTGTAGTGAGACATTTCAACAGCTAGAGTTACACTTGCTGAAACACAATTTTCAGAAACATTCTACCGTATTTTACACACTCCAGGTGTTGACTGACTGTTAGACATGTATGTGTTTCGACGTGAATGTTTCATCTTGGCTTTTAACACCCCCCTCCCCACTTTACCGCAAGTCTTTGAAAATGGTGGAAACTATCTCACTTGTTTTCCGTCTTTTCCGTGAAAACAATGAGACAGTCAGTTCCATACAGCTCATGTGATTTAGTTTGGTCACCACAACTTACTATGCTGCGGCTCAAAATAGCTCTCTACAACAGGGCCTGCTTAAAGACACACACACACATACACACACACACACACAGACACACACCTACTCTTCTCTTCTCACTCTCAACGTGTCTCTGCTTCTTTGTCCCTCAAAGGGAACGTGAAAGAGGAAGACGCTCACTTGACTGGTCAGTTTGCTCGCTCGCCGTGTGAGTTGTGGGCCAGAATCCAACTGACCCAACCTCCAACTGCAGTCTAGTTTCTCTCTCTCTCTCCTTTCACAAACTTTAATCTGAACCTTATCTTCTAGTCTAGCCTAAACTGCTGCAGAGGAGAATGTTGTAGAATCTGTTTGAACCGAAGTTTGATTGGAGCTGACACTGTAGATGTGGCCAGTGTGACACCGCAGCATCCACAGCTCCCATGTGAGCCGGCGTCTAATTCGAGTGGCAAACAGCAGACGTCAGGCGGCCGGCCTCAAAACAAGGTGCTAAGGCCAGACATCTGCTGCACATTAGGTCGCTCATGGCCATCGCTTCACTGGCTGTCTGGCTGTTTGACTGTCTGCACGTGTCTGTCTGTCTGCATGTCTATAAATGCGTCTGCTGTCTGTTTGCCTGTGTGTGAATGTGTCTGTTGTGTGTTTATCTGACTGCCTGTCTGTGAGTTTAATCACCTGACTGCGTGCCATCAACGACTGTCACTGCCAAGTAATTGCATTTTTACATCTTAGGTGCAGTTCAGTGCTGGAATTTGTGGAATTCCTGAAAATTCCAAATTTTGGAAAAGAATCAAAGTGTATGCTTGTTGATATAACACTTACACTCTCACGCAAGCAGACACATCAACACACACTCCTGCAACCCATCATCACAAACAGCAACATGCCAGGCCAAAAGGTAGAACAAGGGTTAAGAAAAAGTTGTGTGTGTTGTTTACTCTACTACACACACACACACACACACACACACACACACAGCCAGTGACACCAGGCTGGTCCACAAAGTTCTTCAGAGCTATTTCTGTCTACAGGACAAGGCTTCTACCTCATAGTGCAAGATGACTGTGTTTGTATAAGTGTGTGTGTGTGTGTGTGTGTGTGTGTGTGTGTGTGTGTGTGTGTGTGTGTGTGTGTGTGTGTGTGTATGTGTGTGTGTGTGTGTCGGCAGGATAATTAGACCCTATGTTTTACTCCCTGAGAGTTCTTTAACCACAGGGCTAAGCCATAATGAATCCACTCTGTCACGGACACTAGGCTGTCACACCGCACGCATGCACGCACACACACAGGCACACACATACACACACACACACTCCACACTCACGTAAAGCCCTCAGAGCACATTTACAGATGTTCAAATACAAATATACACACAAAGACGAGCACATCACGCACACGTTGTGTAAATGTTTAACTATTTTTCTCTTGCACACCATGCCCAGAGAGAGAGAGGGAGAGGGGAGGGGGGGAGCAAGGAGAGAGAGAGAGAGAGAGAGAGAGAGAGAGAGAGAGAGAGAGAGAGAGAGAGAGAGAGACAGAGAGGGAGGGTCAAATAGGGACAATGGAGAGAGAGTAGCTTACTTAAAGACCAATAACTTCCTATTACTGTTATAACTTCCATTATAAATACTTGAGGTCATACACTTAATATCATTTGTAAGTGGAAAAAGCTGTTTGGTGATGTTGCCCAAAAGGCACGGCAATAAAATGAACATGAGAAAGGGGGCAAATATCTATGGCTGGTCGTGAAGCGAGGACATTGCAATTACACGCTACTCAGCTGAGACCACTGAGCCACCAGAGCAGACGGGATGAGAGCCCACGGCCCAGAGCCAGGCAGCTTCAGCTTCCACATGATGCAATCAACTGAAGTGCTTCTTACATCAGACTGAATAATGCCACATCAACACCTCTGCTCCGTGCCCAACAGTGATGTCACATTAGATGATATTCAAACTCATCAAAACGGGCTGAGGTATTACTGTGAGTGACCCGGAATTCAGACAAGGATCACATCTCATTCCACCGGACAAAACTCTTTCCAGGCCGAGTTCAAAGGTCACCCAAAGTCTCCCAGCCCAGTAGGGCGCTGCCATCCCTCCTGTGTGTCCTGGGACTGGGAGTCAGCCAGACCATATCAAGAGTAGGAGCTCACACGGCCTGAAGTGGCTCTACTCAACCTGAAGGAGCAGAGGCCTCTTCTGGACTCACAGCCTTGTAGTGGAGCAGAGTTGCTTGAATGAACCTGAGAGAAACCTGCAGTCCTGCTAGGGTCAACCAAGGCAAAGTGATCTCAGGTCAGGACGATGAATAAATGATTGCAGATAAGTGAATTATGGCTGGATGATTGAGCATGTGCACTTATCCACACACACACGTAGAGACACACAGACCTACTCCAACAGCTGACTAGAGAACAGGGAACAAACCTCCATGTTCCTCTTTTGTCTGCTTCTTCATTGTTCTATAAAAGCACGTGCAGATGCAGAAGACATGCAGTGCAGAAACCATGTGCACACACGTTCTAGATCATTCTGCGCTTCAACACGTCACTGTCACTGCCTCAAGCCTAGCAATCTACCTGCATAAACTGTGATCCCTCTTGTCACTCAGCATCAAACACAATAGAAAAAATATGAATATTGAACGTCCAAGTCCAATGCACTGGGAGTTTAGAGTTTATGGTCTGCTGCCTAACCAAAGTAGATAAATATGGACAAAAACAAATCAATATCTCTGGTGAAAAGATGTTTCGAGACATGATCAACACTGCAAATGGTTCCCTTGTAGTGGTGCTGTTTTATGGAGCAGACTGTTGCTGCCCTACGGTGGCTATACTGTGTGTATCAACAAAAACAAAGACTGGCTTAAGGCTACAGGTCTGCTCTTCTGACAGCCGTTTACAGCTTGTTTCTACGTGCAGCGAGCGGAGGATGACTCAGCGAACAGTGAGTCCTGTGTCACGGCCCCAGAGGGTGATAAAATTATGACACGTATAAAATCTGATCTGCCAGTTTCAGTGCCAAATCTAGTGAGACGTTGAAGTGGCGGTTGGGAAAATCGTACATTTGAACGTCCCATTTCAACAACGTATAACTGCACGATATTTTGGGTGATAACCAAGCAAAAAATTCAAAATGCCAAAGGTGGGGAATGTTGGCATCAAGAACTACCATGTTTTAGTTTAGATGTTGTTATTATATATTATTATATTATATTATTTTATTGATTATGTGTGAAAATACACCAAGAAGGCCAAAAGGAAAGTGCATCCAAAGGGTTAAATATGTAGAGACAGCGCAGTAGGAAGGCTAATTTCTAACTAATCAGCAGTTTGACTGGAGAGTTGCAGCTTTATAGCGTCTAAGCTTTTAACACTAACAAATCTTTTTTTAGATCCGCTGGGATTAGATAGTAAACTTTATTAGCCTTTTATGTTTTAATCCATTTCTCGGTGTTGATTAAAGTGAAGCCAGCCGTGTCTCCCCTCTTCCTCTCGGTCTTTCCAAGACTCTAATCAGCGCTTTGATACATTTCTGGTGATGCAACGTGAGGAAATGTTGTCCGGCAAACAGCAGCCAAGAGGAAATGAAGTTTTAGTCAGCGTGTACGGCGGCACACAGCTTTACAGTTTACAGCTCAACCAGTCAGGCTGATAAAGTGGAACTCTCTGCAAACATATGCACTGGAATAATGGCATTACATCCAGATACATGCAGCTACCACAGAAACACCCTCAGCTAGTTATCAGCAATCACCTTCTTTGCATCTCACCACATGTTTGGAGCAACAAAGTTAGTTTTCGATTTGTTCCCGCAGCTGTAAAGTGGCACAAGGCCTTACGAAAGAGAAAGAGATGTTTTCCCTTTAATCCCCCCGGCACAGCTTTCCTTGTTGTGTTTTTATCCTATGCCTGTTTTCCTGTTTGGCGTGTATATTTGTTGCCGCTTTAGGCTGCTTGATTAGTTATTTTCTGATCAAACGCTGTCTCAGTGTTCTCACTCTGAGCACAGTGGAAATAACCTGTTTCTCACAGACACGCGATTCAGCCTCGGTCCTGAAGCGTCTGAAGCCCTCAAGTGCCCTTCATCACACACGCGCGCTTACTGAATACCCAGACCGGTTGCCAGGAAAAGATGCTGATAGGGCGTCTGACTGAAGATATTGATGCTGAAGTCATCACACAGCAACATCTAAACTTCTCAAGTGAGACTCAAAGATGTGAGGGCATCAATAAATTAGAAGAGGAGCAATCAGCGAGTCTGAAAGCTTCCATTACACTTAAACAGGATTTACACTTAAGGAAGCAAATGAGCTTTTCTTGTATCTTAAAATTAATTACACAATTTTCAATTAAATATAGTAGAACATTTGATGATAAACTCAGGCTGAACCAACACACTTTAGTTAGTTAGTTAGTTAGTTTAGCAGAGTTCCACCAAGTCGTCGTTTCTCGCATTCTGACTACATTTGATGGCATTTGGCCTATAGGGGGCAGCACATTTAAGTGGCAATAAAAGCTGACACACATGGAATTCCTTCACACACAAATCCCCGACATTCCCAGACAAGATCAAGCCGTTCCCTAAAACATCATGGCCTCCAACTACTGTGCTGTACTGATCTGTACTCCAAAGAGGAAGGGATCCAGATGCAGATTAGATTTACACATTGGATCGGTCATATCTACATAGGACCCCACTTTAACTAACTTTATCAAGGCTGATGTGTAGGCTTGTCTGTATAGAAAGTGATGGACATAATTAAGAATATAGTCCAGTGCAAAAGGGGCTATAACAGAATTACAGTAGATCAGATTTGACAGAAGGCTGGACCATGAACAACAACCTACTGTGGTCCACTGAGTCACTGGGAGTTCAAGGCTTTCCTTTCCTCCTCCCATACACACACACACACACGGTCTTTGACCACTCACCCTTTGCATAAGGATCCTATTGAAGTCGTCTCCTATGCGTTGGAGCTCCCGTCCAATAATCTCTATCTGCATGTCCCCTGCTGCGTTTGGTGGCCGTCTGCTAGAGGGGCTGGGAGGACTTCCTGTAAGAGAGACCACAAAAAAACATGATCATGTAAAGCACGCACTGTAATTACATGTCAAGATATTATAATTAACTCACTGCAGCGGTGGGATCAAGACATTGTTTTGCGACTCACAAGTTTCATCTACAGCAGATCAGCAACGCAACAACAAACCCGCTCAGATCAGAGACAAAGTTAGTCAGTCGGGATTCGGTGCTCTGAAGCTTCAATTCTTCGAAAAGATATTTCAAATACTACTGTAGCAAGCAGGAACAGAAACCAGAGAGGATTGATTCATCCTTTGATTCTGAAACACGAGACAGGCAGCCAACACATTTTGTCAGAAGGGCAAACCACATTATTAAAAGGCTGCTGTGTGAAACACCTATGGACAATATTGCAACAGGCGACTTGTTTCAGGTTTCAGGTTTGGTGAGAGAGACGGCGTGTGAACCCTGTGATATCTATTGTGCAACCAGATGGAGAACGAGAACAAGAAACAAACAACAAGCGACCAGATGAAGAAAGTGTGGGTGGATTCTAGTTAGGGTGGAGAATTCGCTGTGAATTTTCATGCAAAAGTCACAATGTGCCTGTGTGGTTAATCTGTGATATTTTCAATCTTAAACACAATATGAGCCTGAGAGAGCCTGACATCTTACTGATCTCCACTTATGACTCAACATACTGTTATGAAACTCAGGCTTAATATTTCTCACATCCTCCCAACACTGAGCAGATCAATATGGAGTAGAAGGCTTCTCCTCCGTCCGGCAGGCTGATGACGCCATGGCTTCTATCCAGGAGTGTTGTTGGTAGCACGCCAGGAATTATGGGTAAAACTGCATTGAAATAATACTCTGTATGCAGATCCAAACAGTTTTGCGTTCATACTTCAAAAGACACGAGAGACGACGAAGTTAATCTGTCGTAGGAATCGGAGGAGGAAGAGAACTAACTGATTATTCAGCGATCTGGGCGTCATAGTGAAGTCGTAGTGAATGAACCAAAACAACTCCAGTCATGTGATGTTTGGCATCGGAGTCCAAGAGAATCACAGGAGCCTGAATCACTGCAGTTCAAGCCTCGCCAGACGTCTCCCTGCCCTGAGGGTTCTTCTTTGTGTGACGCATGTTGTGGCTTTGGGCTTCTAACAGGAACACCGTGGTTGAAGTTCATTAGCACTTACAACGCAAATGGACCAGGCAAAATGTCCTCATAGCTGTGAAACTCTCCCAGATAGTTTCCATTTCTGATCCTTGTTGAAGTTTGTGAGAGTCCCGATTTGCTGCAGGCCGCATAGCTAATTAGTCCTGCTTAAGGTAGACACAGGCCAGTCCTCTTTATCCAGTCAGTGTGTGTTTGTGTGTGTGTGTGAACTAAAGTCTATCTTTGTGCGTCCAAATCTTTGTTACTATAATTACACAACGGGACTCTAAACAATCCCTGGACCATAATGCACCGCGACGCAAACTGTTGAGACTGTATGTGTGATCTTCCTGCTGCAGAAGGGGGAAGTGCAGTGATAGGAGCTGTAATCACACCGATAGAGCGCTTCAACAACAGGATGATAGAAGACTGATCCTCCTTAACCGCCGTCGCTCTATCTCTCCCTCTGGCACACAAACAACTACACACTGCTGCACTCTGGCACACTGTCCAATACACGCTAATGACACACACTTCAAAACACAGAATAGTCTTGACAACTGAGGCCATGTATGAAATAATGGGTGAGAGACTGGTGCATGAGCATACGTGTGTGTGTGTGTGTGTGTGTGTGTGTTTATCTCTCCTATCTCAGGGCCGTGACAGACAGAACCGGAGGCAAAGAGTTTCTGTCTGCACCTTACAAAAGACCTGCAGGCCTATTTTGACTGCTACACACACACACGCGTAGTGGTCTGTTTTGATGGCCGTACTTAATGAATGACACACACACGGACACGCACGCACGCACACATACATACACACAAAAAGTGGTGTTTTGACTGTTATCTTGTCTGTCTGGTTGCATTGAAGGAGAATAAAAAAAGACAAAAGCCAATCAGCTCAGCCAATCAGAGCTTTTCCTGAGGCCTCAGGCGGTCTTACCTCAACCAGAAACATACATTTTTACTTACAAAGCGCCGTTATGGCCTGAAGAAAACACACACACACATGCAGATACGGCTGTGATATGTGCTTTGGTTTTGACAGAAGAACTACAGATGACCTGGGAGTTTGTTTTGTTTACATTGCTAACAGCTAGCATTGATTTTTCATGCTGGATTCAGTTTGTCAGGTTGCAAAGTCTCAGATTGTAGTCCTGTCTTCTTATCCTATTCAAAGTAAGCAGCATTTATCATTATTATTTCATGACTAATGTGTACTGGATGTATTTGGAAAACCCTGGACAGGGCAGAACAAAATGGGAAACTTCTAGGAGTCAGGAAAAGCATCATTGTCATGTGAACGGACTGTGGCTGGCGTGTTTAGACAATGTGGAATCAACAAATCTGAAAATTCCCATCGGGTGGAGGAAACGATGTCATTACATTAAAAAAAATGTATCGTCTACTTGAGCTACACAGCTGGAGGGTTTGAATGGTTGTTTTCGACCAAATCTCTGCCTCCTGGTTGAGTTTGTGTTTGTCACCAGGCAACGGGGCGAGATGGTAACTTTAGCCAGCAGCGGGACGACCGAGCCCTGAGTCTGCTTTGAAGGTTCCTCTGGTGTAAACAAGAGCAGTGGAGCAGCGGTTTGGATCACTGTGCTTGCTGGAGGTGACAGGCTTGTGTGTGTTTGTTGTTTTCCTGACATACTTCCTTTGTTTTATACACGCCCCAGATCTTAAAACACAATCCTTGCCCTGAGAAATTGAACTTCAGGCCACTGCTGTTGTGATGTTTAAGAGCGATAGGGATCTGTGAGCCCTGTGAACATCTGACTGGGGTGTTTTGTTGTTTATTAAGCGTGCACATGTAAATACACCACAGCAGTCATGTCAGTAAACAGGGTAGATGCTGTGCAGTTGTAAGTTCAGGCTGCATGAGCATCACCCTGCAGTAACCAGGGAGGAAGTGCAACACAAAGAAGACATAACTATTGGCTTTTAGGTTCAGAATCAGGTGAGAGGAAACGTTTAGTGAGGAGGTTGCTTGGTTGCAGGTAAAGATGACCTGGTTGACATTGACATATCCCATAAATAACTTCTGCTACAGTCTGGTGCCAGTTCTCTGTGACTCTGAGGTTCTACATTTGCTTTTGTGGAGCTTGCAGGGGTTTTAGATGTTCAAAGGAAGTAAAGTATTGAAGAGTACAGCAAAGACTGGACTGTTGTGATGTAAACACAGCTACACTCCCTTTACACACCTGTGTAAGTAGAGGGCACACTGGACATTTGGAGGGAAAGATTAATGATTTTTAGAATAACAGAGGTTGTTTGACTTGAGTTGATCATTGACTGCAGGTCAGACTGTACTGACTGCAGCTGTAACTCTGTGGAAGCACTGAGCACTCTGGTAGTAAACATATTACTAGTGACTATGAGACTTCGTTCCAGATATTAAACTTTGTTCAGATCGCCTTTCTCGTCTTTGTATTTGCCACTTCATCACTTCCCGTTTTATTCTAGTATCGACTCCATATCTGTCCTGTGCTCCATCAGTATGTGGTGCTCGGGCGGAGGAGTGTGTGCTCTCTCACCGTGCTGCCTTGGGGGCCTCCTGTGCGCCACCGCTCCCCCGCCGTGCGCCTCGGCCATGCGCTGCACCGCGTGATTCATCGCCTGGCCGGAGGGGCTCGGGGTCTGCGTGGCTTTGTCAGCCGTCACCGGCCTCTGCAGAAGCAGCGGGGAGCTCGGTAACGAGTCGCCGTCAAACGAGAAATATCCACTAGAAGAGCGACGGGGGAGATGACGGAATATCGACCTCGACTGAAACCCCCAGAGACCCCCGGGAGAGGGGAGGCTTAAGATCCCGCCGCCCCGAGAGGGCGACTCCGGCTCTTCTCCGGTGGACTCGGCGCGGGCAAGGCTCCGTTCCCTGCCCACGTTTGCCGGCTTTGCACGGTTCGTTTCGGTTGGAGCTCCACCGGTAGCGGCGGGCGGCGACTTCCTTCCGGTCTCCTCTCTTTCCGTTACTTCGGACGAGCCATCGGCGCGGTTCGGGTGTCTGTTGGATGGACAGAGTGGCACCGTGAGCCAGGGCTTTCACCACGCCGCTCACAACGCAGAGTGTCTGGGCTTCTACAGGAGGAAACCCGGCGAGGGACGCGCAACGACTTGGAGCAAACGCGCCAAAAAAAACCCCACACGGATGAAAGTTTGTCTCGTGCGCAATTCCGCCTCATAACCGAACTCACCTTTCCACGTCACTTAGGTATTTATATTTGCCGTGTATGTCTCCGTGTTCATATTGTTTCCGGTCCAAATCGGCTATATTGTTTGTCAGAAGTTGCTGATTGCAGCACATCTCGTTTGACTGGTCGGGACTAAACAACAGAGTGACATGAAGGAAGCTGGAGCAGCGAACTGCGTCACACGGAAACAGCGGGAGACTCGAAACATCCAGGCAGCTGGAGACCGCAGATCTGAGGGAAAACGCTCAGATATTACAAAGTTTCACGAGTTGTTTCCCAGAGATCTGTGTGTGTAAAGTGAGATATTATTTTAAAGGAGCATTGAGTTCATGTATTAGAAACCCCATGACTCAGAGCTCAGCAGAGACACTCGCCAATTTGTTTTCGCGGCGCTTCCTGTTTGTCCAGACCAGACAGTTTCCTCAACTCAAGGATTGCCAGCTGCAACTTCAACATCTGTGCGAGCTCAGCGACGACTAACGCGCAGCACGCCGGCACCGGGAACCCCTTTCACTAACTAACAAACTAACTAACTAACAACTAAAGTCAGGCAATTCCAACAATCGCGTCATTACATTTACGCGTCTTTACGCACGAACAATGAGCGGCCGAAGACGCCTCGTGGTCCTGAGAGTAACTTTCCCTCCGGCTTGTGGTGACGCGAGCATGGCGACATGGACACACACGTCACCAGAACGCACCGACGGTGTGTGACGGACGAACCTCGTACCAAGAGGGAGCGCAGGTCAGGAAACCCGCAGCGCCTGAGCCGTGAGGACCAGCAGGTACACACACGGGATCTCTACACACCAACGCGTGTGTGCACCGGCGTGTGAACGTTGGAATAAAGAGGCGGTGTGTCCGTGTGTGGTCCATGCATGATCACAAGTATTGATAAATATCACATTTGTACCCAAAAACTAACATTACGCGCGCACGTTTATACTGACTGAAGATAAGGGATGACAAAAGTATACGGACTGTGTGTGCGTGTATGTGTGTGTGAGAGAGAGCGTGAGAGGTCTCCACTCCATAGTAGTGATGCATGAGCGCCACCCTCGGGCCGACCGGAGTCACACCAACCAAGTTATAGTTGGAGCCATAACACACTGGTAAGCGGCTGTGATCACAGGTGTTACAGCTCATTACACTCTGATCTTATCCACTGACGGAAAACTAAGACAACACGATGTAACAGCTGAATTCACCTCGATTTATAACGAAGCAACCTCTCATCGGAGCAAAACTCCTGTAAATCATATTAGAAATAAAATCACCATCTTTTCAGCATCTACCGTCTCCCTGCTTGCACGCGCACAGCAGGGTTTTCATTCCAAATACTTTACTACTTTATTCCCCGAGTAAAACAACAATTAACATGTTTAACAGTTGAAACGGGGTTAATAAGGAACAGAAGCCGGTGCGCTGCGTCACCAAATGTGCCGGCAAAGTCCGAGTGCGGCGCTGCAAAGTACACAAACACGCGAACACGCCGTGAGATTACCACAGGGAAACAGATACGAGATCAAACTGTCTTAACAATAAATAACTCTGAAAAGAACAACTAAGGTTGGCTTCGACGCGATTAAAGTATAATAGGTATAATACAGCACGGGAATTAGTGTAGGAAATGAAAACGCGGTTGACTCGTCTTTTACGCACACACACACACACACTTTGAGGAGAACACGGCGAATTTTCAGCTTTGACATCAAATTATACATGTATAATAACGCGTATTGCTTTGCGTCTCTTTGCGACAACTTTGTGACAACCACTAGTTTGAAATACCGGTAAGCATAGTGAACACAGTGGATTTGAACACAATAAAAACACATCGGCACCAGTGGCCCACACTCACCTGGACGGACGGGGCATGTCAGAGGCGGAACATCACTGCTGGGCTCACAAATAACCGGGTTGCAATTTTACTAAACTATATTGATTTGTTTTTTTAAACACACACACGCCCGCACGCGCGTCCGAACATTGATCCTCTGGTCCTTTACGGGCACGACAGCAACTTCCACAAGAAGTAAAATCCCACAGTTTCTCCCTCTCGGTTGAAAGAATCCGCCTGTTCCGAGTGCAGAGTGTGTTATGTTCCGCTTTGGAGGTAAACAAACGCGGCCGTGCTCAGTCTTTGTCTGCGCGAGTAGCTGAGGAGGTTTCCTTCCTCTCCTTCCTCTCTCTCTATCCTTCCTCCCTCTCTCCTCTCTCTTCGTATCTGTGCGCGAGTGACGCAGAGCCGAGCTGAAGTAGCGACTGCTGGCACGCTGTGGGCGGGGCCTCCTCTCTCTCTTCACCACACCTCTCTCTCTTACTCTCTCTTCCTCCCTGCCTCTCTCTCTCCCTGTCTTTCTTTACCGCTCCTCTCTCTCACACTCTGTCTCTTTCTTTTCTGCACCTCTCTCTCACTCCTCTCTCTTTTTCTTTAAGCACCTCTCACTCCCTCTTCCTCCCTGCCTCTCTCTCTCTCTCCCTGTCTTTCTTTATCGCACCTCTCTCTCTCTCTCCCTACTGCTCCTCTCTCTCTCTCACACTCTGTCTCTTTCTTTTCTGCACCTCTCTCTCACTCCTCTCTTTTTCTTTAAGCACCTCTCACTCCCTCTTCCTCCCTGCCTCTCTCGCCCTCTCTTTCTTTATTGCACCCCTCTCTCCCTCTACTGCACCTCTCTCCCTCTCTTTCTTTACTGCACCTCTCCCTGTTTTTATTGCACCTAACTCTCAGTGTCTCTCACTCTATGCGTCTGTCACCCTCAGCCCTCCCTGGCTCACTCTCTGTATCCACAGTATGTCTCTGTCTCTCTCCCTTTCTCCCCAACTTCACCCCCTTATGAGCACATTAGTGTTGTTCCCTTTCATCTGTAAATTTAGTCTAAAATACACACAAAAAAATACAAATAAAAATGTTGCTGTCTGCAAGGGAGCGTCTCAAAATGACACTTGGGCACTTGTACTTCTGTTGCAGGTTGTGCTGTGCAGCCATGAATGTAATTTACAGACGCTCCCTAGTGAAAAGAACAGAATAAAGGTTTTAAGTTTAATGAATTTCTGATGCAACAATTTTCTCCAATTTGTCTCTGCCAATATTTGTTTTCATTTATTCTACAAGCATAACAACAAACTATCCATCTGCTTAAATCAAGTTGTTGTGCATAATTTGAATAAGAGACTATAATTAAGATTAATGCGCTGGGATCAAATCCTGCAGGGAGTTAAGATGATGTCATCTAAACTCATGTTTGACTGCAGGAGAAGAGGAGAAGATGAAGAAGAGAAGTTTGCAAATGATTATAGTACAGTACCTTTTACTGTTGTCTAATTATCTCTTGTTATAATCTTCATCAGTCCAAAAAGGTTGTGTGTGTTGTCACTGTCAGCTGTGCAAAATGAGACGTACAAGTGATTTACATTCAATTTAAACCGTTGACAGACTTCTCAAAGCATTTTATGGTTCCCTTTTTAGATGTAGCGACCACATGATGACGTTAGACCGTGTTTAAAGCAAAAGCAACGCCTGGCCGGTCTTTCCCAGCACACATGACCTGACCCACCTGAGGTCTTACCGTATTCGTGATTGGTTTCACTTTCTAGTGAAACCTTTACAGAAGTTAGAAGAAATTAGTCGTTGTTATTGTGACAGAGCGCTGAGCTGAGAACAAAAGCATAACATGAACTCCAACCGCAGATATAAATCACCTTAAGAACTCTGTGATCACATTTTTAGAGGGGAGTTACTGTTACATTGCACACATCAGCAATGTAACACACTTCCACACACAGTAGATGAGGCACACTGACTGACAGGCTGGTTATGAACGAACTACTCTTTTCTTAAGTATTTGTTTTTATTGCATCTTAGCACATTTAAGGAATCTCCTACTCAAGCAAGACATTATAACATCATACTTACTACATATCCTTCTGTAGGTCATATGTCGGTGTTGGTCATGTGTTCTCCGCTGCATTAGAATAGAGGAAATGAGAGACTGGGATGATTTTAGTGGTATTGGTAATTAGGAAATATACCGTATGTGTTTAGGTATAAACCCCGAACAAAGATTTCCTGTCATAAGCTGAGCCACAACACATAAAAAAAGCCGTGTGTTAAGACACTGTCCTTTTGCTTTCACCCAAAGCATGCTGGGAAAGGCTCCCACACAGGCACTGATATGGATCTAATGCGGAAATTCCAGCCAAATTCTGATTATAGAATATCACAGAGGTCAAATCACAGAGGGTCAGAGCTTTGATCCCACCTGTTCAGTCTGTTTCATCAAAGCCCCCACCAGGGCAAATCGATTCCTGAGCCACGCCGGTCTTTAGCAGTATGTAATTATTATTATTACTATTGTAATATCTTGATTCCCCTATTTAACCGGCAGAAGTCGCAAATTAATCAAGACTATGACGTCTAAGGAAATCAAATTGATTAAAAACAAACAACTCACAACTTGGTGGTGGGCTTGGCTCTGTGATGCTGAGGCTTCGGTGGGGCGGCGGCGGGGGTGGGGGGGGGGGACAGTAGAAGGCTCACAGAGGTCTGGGATTAGCTCCTCCAGCGATGGGCGGCCGGATGCAGCATGACGGCATGTTGGAATCCGACACCACCTTCAGCGCATCGTCCTTTACCGATCTGTACAACTGCAACAGCTGCAGGGTGGTCACACACACACACACACACACACACACACACACACACACACACACACACACACACACACACACACACACACACACACACACACACACACACGCACGCAGACAAAGGGTGAAATGATCAATAGCATTTACATGTGATCAATACCGATCAATTCCTAAGAGTGTGGGAAAATGTGTGTGAATGTGTAAGTGGGTGTTGGTAAATATTCTCCATTTTCTGCATTGTGGCTCCCGTTTTCAATTTCTATTGGAAATATAACAAATTCGTAGCTCTGTTTATAATTTCACATCTTATCGAATATTACAAAACTTCAACCACATAAATATGCAGAATGATGACGTTAGGAGTGGCAAAACTGAAAAGGGAACCAATGATGAGTCAGCGACAGCAGACTTTATGACAAATTACTGTCTGCAACATCTGTCTGAGCCTGGTGTGTGGGACATAAACTGAAAATGAGGAGTTATAATAATCAATAACAACTTATAGAACATTGGTTTAAGTCGATCCTCCTCTTCTGCACCAAGCGAAGGTACACAGGGAAGCCAGCGTGACTCTAATTGTGTAGAAGATACTGCACAGTAAGAACCATGTAAAGTAAATGTTCTGTGGTTTTACTTATCAAACACGATCTGGCCAGTGAAACCAGATTTGGATCCACATGTGCACGTTCTCCTGTAGAATTCGGGGGAAATTCCAAGCGACAAAGGGGATTGTTCCATATGACAGAAGAGCACTTCAATATTTCCCGTTTTAGATAATGAGACCTCTTTGTTCTCCAAATCTCTATACACTGCCTCATATTCAATGTTGATGCGGCGCCACAGGGGCACAGAAACCTCCACTGAGTTTTATGGCATTGCTCAGCAGTCTGGAGGGTAATTACAGATTACTCACTGCAGCAGATGCCATTAAACCCAATAGAGTACAAGGAGCCGTAAATTAAAATATGGCCCCAACCCGACCATTTGACAAGGGTGAACAAACAAACGGATGCTCGCAGGTCGTCCGTGTCACGATGACTAAAGGAATTAAGACGGCCGGTGACGAATATTTTCCACTTTGTCCATAAAAGCTGTTTTTCATGAACACGTGGGGGGCGTCCATGTCCCTACACACCAGCTCCTCACTGGAACACAACAGATGGTAACTGCTACCCCCCCCCCCCCACCCACTGTTGGTAGTGTGGGCTGTAAACACACCGGAGCTTATTCTATTGTTGCATTAACTGTAAGGCACAGGGAGTGAAATGGGAACTAAAGGCATAAAACGTAAACGTATCATCGACGTGCCCGTGTTGATACAGTTGAAGCTCCATTAGGGCGTATATTGACCCTGTTGTTAAAGTCAATGAGCCGTTCAAAATGGGTGAGTCAGCGGCTCCAATTCTCCGATTCACAGAAGGGGACAAATTCAATGCACGCCAACGAGTTAATGCTGTTAATATTTGACAAGCAAAACATTATTTTGGTGTTTAGACCAGCCATGCATTTTAAACTAATGCTAATAAAGGAGGGCTGAGTGGTAAAATGAAATGATATAAGAAAAGACATCATGCAGATCATCTACAGAAATATGTACACTGGACTTAAAGCTCTTTCTTGTTCATATTGCACCAAATCATCACTCATTTGTTTACTCTTATGGGCCAATTTCGCTCCTCTTTACTGCCACCTACTGGTTAATAACGGTGACTGTCTGCTGGATGTCATTAATTGTAACTAACAACAAAGAAACAACATGATCCAGTATTACAATTTAGATCTGCTAATTTTATTCAGGGCCTCAGGTTTTTTAACTGAACAACAATTAAGACAACAATTAACAGAATCTAAAAAGAAATGTGCGTGTGTGCGTGTGTGTGTATGCGTGTGTGCGTGTGTCCGACAGATATTGACAAGTGTTTATTGAGTGCTAATGGAAAGCTCAGATCAGTTCCCATGCAGTGAGCTGTGACCTCACCCACCCACATAAGACAATACTGGCCACCTGGACCAATAGTGTGTGTGTGTGCGCTTGTGTAAGTGTGTGTGTGCAAGTGTGTCCATCATAATATTGACTGGTTGTAATGCGAGAGGTCGGGACACAATAGCGCTGTGACTCTGAAGAGCTAACACCGTGCTGAGAAAGGTCACAGCTATGTGTCACACACATGCACGCACGCACACACACGCACACCATCTACATGTCACTCACAAACAGACGAATTTGGGCAGTATAAGGGGCTTTTACAAATTTCTCACATATTTGCACACGCCACAAACTAATCCTTTCATTTTTGAAGGCGTCTTCGAATTCATTTGAAGTCTTAAGAGTCTGAATTAAAGTGGTATTTTACACATAATACTCAAATTTGCGCCATGTTGCAAGTGTAACAGATCCTCTAAGTTTGAGCCATCAGGTCCTTCCCCGTCATGAGAACACAAAATGAATACAATCAGATAAATTAACCCAAACTTCACCATTTGAGCGGCGACACAAAAACTACAAATCTGTTTTGAAAGTTGCAGAACACACAGTATGTGTGTGTGTGTGTCCGCCAGCGGTCTGGTAGTACAGTTGTTCTCACTTGGCTGTGAACACACAGTAGTGACAGACACACTCCTGTGCATACAAACAGTCAAACAGTCAGTTAGCTCTTCGTTTAGGCCTAAATGATAGATTGATGTCAGACAGCAGCCTCTCTCTCCTGATGCAGCAAACTGGGCCCAGGCAGCAGACACAACTGGACCGAACACACACACACACACACACACACACACACACACACACACACACACACACACACACACACACACACACACACACACACACACACACACACACACACACACACACACACACACACACACACACACACACACACACACACACACACACACACACACACACACACACACAATGATGTAGACATGCAAAATCCATTATCAAGCATTGTAACCCCAATGAAAGCATGTGAATCAAACAGATAGCATGTGGTGAAGGAGACAGATACAATGAGCTGTGTTTGTGAGACCATTTGGTTACTGGAAAATAAAAGTGTGTGGTTAGTGTGTTTACATCAATAACTGTGTGTGAACAGAGGAAATGGAAAAAGACAAGGCTGCTAAAATAGATGGCCTCCTCACTGTGTGTGTGAGTGTGTGTGTGTGTGCGTGGGTGTATGAGAGCAGGTCACATGAGATAAAAGCAAGTGAGTGAATTTACTGCCGTTCCCAAAATTTCATTGTTTCGCTAATCAAGTTTGGTGTGAGATTGGTGACGTTACTTGATTTGACGATTTAGTTTGACTTAAAATCAGGTGTGACTCCAGTTCCAGGAGTGAATCAAGGAATCTTTAAAAAACGGTTCATCAGAATGTTTCTATATTTTTGTCAATTTGGTCCAAAGTATCAAACCGATCTCACAGAAAGAAACATTTGCCATATTGGTGCCATAACACGGTAGATCAAAGCTGCAATCTGATCCAGACACAGATCATTATAAACCCGTTTCTTTCTATTAAGCAATCAATATCAATACATAATATCAAAAACATCTAGGGACAAGGGACAAGCCTTTGCAGTTTTGTCCCTCTGGCTTCACGTGTGTCAAACTCCACTTAATGACGCCTTTGCACATGAAAGCGAGTCGTCTCACGCTCAGATCACAATGTGGATCTCTGCGTCTTTATTTTTGTTCCTGTCTGAGAAACTCAAGTAAAAGTTAAAAATACACAGGACGAACAAAGTGCAAAAAGGAAATGTTGCAGTGAAATGAAATGTGGTGAAATGTCACCTGAGGAGATGTTTAATTGAGCCGGTGTGACCTCGTGACATTTCCTCAGCCGAAAACACGGATCTCTGAATTCGGCTCGGCGTCTCGTTCTCACACGGAAACCAAATATGAAACTTTCTCTCATGCCCTTGCTCTATTTCTCTCATGCCGCACACTCACACACACACACGCACACAGCCCCCTGCCAAATCCCAACACATATATGAAGAAATGAACCCCGCCGCTTGCTGCATGCAGGCAGATGAAAGAGGCAAAGACGAGCGCTCGGTGTTTCCCCCTGCAGAAGGGCGGGTGCGGGTTTGAATCCCACTCAAAATTTTATACTGAATATTAATTTGCCTATCACTTCTGACACTAAAAGTAAAATTGTCCTGATGTGAATAGCTGTCCTTCACTGAGGGCGGGACAATGACGTCTTTATACGCTGATTTAATTTGAGTTTGCAGAGCGCATGGATGCAGAGGCATATTTATGTGCTGTGGTATTACTGTGTGTGTGTGTGTGTGTGTGTGTGTAAAGTTTCCAGTGATCTAACCGAGAATAAGAATTCAGGGTTTCCTCCCTCAAGCTTGAGTCAAAAACACACACACACACACACACACACACACACACACACAAAAATAATAAAAGCATGTGAACATACACACCCAGAAATAGACACAATGCAAACACCGTCATAGAAACCTAAACATATGTACATGTGTACATATCAACACTGAGACTGACACCTAGAAATTGTGCAGACTCTCTCTCTCGCTCTCCCTACCTCTCACACACACACACACACACACACACACACACACACACACACACACACACACACACACACACACACACACACACACGCACACACAGTACCTTTGTTAACAAGGCGTGGCCCTGTTCATCAGCTCAACAGCCAGAGCAAACGGCTCCAGGGTAACTATGCAGGGACACACTGGGGGGCTGAATAAACAGGCATTTCACCGGCACAGAGGTCAGAGGTCGCATCTCACTCACATGGCAGGCTTTATGAATCGCACTCCGTTGTAAAAAGCAGCGGAAGATTTGAGAGTTTGATGAAGTGGAAGAATACAAAATGATTTGAATAGAAGTTGTATTTTTCTAACTATAAACGCGAGCGTTTCTATGGCTTTGGTTTTCTTTGAAACTACTTCACCATGAAAGTGAAATGTGAAACACATTCATGGAGAGAAAATGATAAAGAATATCACGCTGCTGATTTGTGTATCTGAGAATTATCATCAAAGTTTACAGAACAGAAATCTGCTGGTACGTTTGGCTGATATGAGATGAAATGCGCCACAACAAAGTCACACACACGCCTCTGTCTTCTCACTTTCTCTCCTTCTTAACCTCGTTGATCCTCGGTTTTCGTCCCTTTTGTTTCATGCAGGAGTTTTAATGCTGAATCAGAGCGATGTGTCTGATTCTTTCTGTCCCTTTCCCTCCTTCCTTCATTTCCTTCCTCTCGTCACCTCTTCCGCCAACTTTCCTTGTTTCTTCCTCCTCTCTCTCTCTCTCGCTCTCTCTCTTTCTCTCTTTTGCTCACATCCTCTAAACGTTGCAGATCCTCCTCAGCACCGTGCAGGAACTCTCTCTGCAAAGGCTGTGTGTGTGTGTGTGTGGGAGGGCAGAGACACATTGGAAAGGTTATGGTCTTCAAGGTGTGAAAATTTATGTTTTTGGTTTCCATTCACCCCGGCAGCCTTCAATAACACGCAGAAATAAAAGCCGTGCCTTAAACGATATGAATCAAGAAAAAAAAGTGCACAAATGCTGCAGCCATACGCGCGCACACACACACACACACACACACACACCACGCCTAATTTAGCTGTTCCATTATCAGGAGTCAATTTAGCGCGTAGCTGTGTTCCTTCAGTGATCACAGACGAGGAGGATTGGAGTGTCTCACGTTCGTTATCCTCACTGGGCCTGAATGTGTGTGTGTGTGTGTGTGTGTGTGTGTGTGTGTGTGTGTGCCTCTCCTGACTGTTTTTTCAATGAGATGCACAGAATACTGAGTTAACTGAGTTACGATGTGACATCTTAGCCGCAGGTTGTTTTGACTCCAATGCCATAAAAATCTGATCTTGAACGCGGTTTGGCTTCGCTTGATGACAAAGGTTGCTTTCAAGTGTGGAGCCTTGTGACTGAAGGAGAGGGGAGGAGGTTCATCTGAGGTCTCCACTGTGCAGCATTCTGACACTGTGTCCAATCGGACAGGGCCTGTAGTGAGGAACAATGCCCCCCCCCACCCCCCTTATTGGTTGACGCACCTGCATCCTCTCCATGTTGTCTCCTTCGAAGGCGACAAAGACGTCCGAGTTGCACCTCAGGGCAGCCATACGACGGTCGTCAGTGAGATGAAATACTACAACATAAAGACAAATAAAGGACAATAAGAGCAAGAACTGCCATTTCTCTGCACCTTCAGCAAAAGGCTGTTTCGTAGTTTATGCGTGTTCCCTCAGAGGTGTGTGTGTCTGTGTGATGTGGCAACACGCACGTGCTACACCACGCACTCAGACATCGTGCACCTGGCAGCCGCCTGACAAAACTTTATCTGTGAGCCAATCTAGTGTAAACCAACAATGCAGGTGTCGCGTGTGTGTGTGTGTGTGTGTGTGTGAAATCATTGTGAATATGCTACATTTGCATTTCAGTGCTGTAGTTCGAGTGGGATTACAGAAACAGAGGAAACTGACAAATAGAGCGACTCCTTAATTCACGGTGAGTGAAAAACTACAGATTTGATGTTCTAATATCTTCAATGTAAAAACAGCCAGAGAACACGAGGAAGCCTCAATATTCTTCTCTGATGTATGAGCCTGTAGGTGTTTGCGTTTGTACCCCTGGATCCTAAAACTACAAAGAAGAGAAAGAAGAAGAAGAGGAGAGCTGTGTCAGAACCATCAGACCTGCAGGGCGAGGCCATCTGAGCCAGAAGTGTTATTAAATAAATAATAAATATCTGCCTTCTTCAATGTGGGCCTCACGCTGATGAAACTAAACTGAACCACGACAACAGAGTTGTCAACAGTGTTGCTGTGTGCGTCTGTGTCTATTTGTGGTGTGAGCATGTGTGTGTGTGCGCGTGTTCGGATGCATTGGAAGTCCTTCGTTTCTGTGTTTTCTCTGAGTTCGGGGATGCCAACCTCAGAGGAAACCCCTCCCCCACCCGCCTCCCACGCATCCACCTACACAGTGGAAACTTCTGTCTGCACAACACACAAATACACACACGTGCATGCACACACACGCACACTCGCAGACAAGCGGCAGGCTCCCTACCAGATCAGGAAGGCCTCATGTGACATAACACAGCCTCCCAGTGGCCATGGTGCCCGTCCTCCAGTACTTCCTCAGGAGAGTCACGACAGCCTGGTTGCATTTCTGTAAAACTTCACCGTCTCAGCTGATCACACACACAGACACACAGACACAGACACAGACACAGACAGACAGACACAGACAGACAGACAGACAGACAGACAGACAGACAGACAGACAGACAGACAGACAGACAGAGACACACACACACACACACACACACACACACACACACACACACACACACACACACACACACACACTTAAGTTCTGGTTTGTGGAAGTTGGGGCATTCAGATGTCATGATACGTAACCAGAGAATCTCATTTACGTAATCCTCTCGTTATATTGACTCAAAAACCAACTAATGCTTACGACACCGATTTCGTTGCGTGACACAAGTTTAAAACTGGGTAAATAATGTGTATTGTGTATTTTGTAACTCTGTAGACATGAACCTCATGTGATTGTACAGACAGTGTGTCCTTGTTTGTTCTTGAACGTCTGTGCCTGGAGACAGAGCTCGAGCAGAAGCTGCACTCTGTCCTCCACACACGCTTTGATGTGACATTAATAGCCATTAAATGTGACTACAATTAATCCTGCAATTAAGGTGCAATGGTAAATGGGCCTGATGGCTCGTAGCTACGTATGAGACGGGACACAGAGTTTGCAGTGCAGACGAGTCAGTTTACTGTGAAACACATTTACCTTTGCAGTCCTTATAGTGAACGTATAGACGCACCGCAACAGGCTTTGATGAGGTTACGGTCTGTTTCTAGGACGTTTTCTACAAATCAAACGAATGCAGAGAATTCACAGCACGACTTGATGCGTCACATACAAGAACATTGGCTACAAACAATTGCAAACTTTTGACTGACTGGAAACTTTTGCTGTGATAATGAATGACTATAAAACTATAGATTAAATTAACTGCTCATATTTTAATACCCTTCACTACTGAATGGAAAAGTGACACTGACTGAGCATCGAAATGTGTGTGATGGATTCTCATACACACGTACAGTGTATGCACGACGCACACGTGTCGCACGTGAGGATGCAGAGAAAATGCAACAGAGGTTACAGCAGCGGAACAATGTAGGGCTCCCTGTGTGTGGGCGGATACACCCAGAACGGGATGTTCTCTTAAGCCACAGGTAAACACATACACATATGTACAGACACACACAGATGTGTAGACAAATATGCACTGCAGAGTAGAACACGAAAGCACACAGAAAGCACAGAGCGCGTTTGACATAACAAATATGTCATTTGATTCATTAACCATGAATTCATACTTAACCCTGAGTGGTTATAGAATTAAGCTCAGTCATCCAAAAACAACCATTATGTAAAAACAGTTCAATCACATAGTTACTGCAGGTTATATTATAGGATGTAGAGTAGCTTTGATGTGCAGATTTAGATTTGGTGGCACCACAGTACACAAAAGCCAAGATGGCAAATAACCATCACCATCTCACTCCTTCAACCTGAGATCCCACCTGACTACAACTATCAACCAAGCACCTTGGATGATATCTCTGTCTTAATTAATACAAGATTATAAAGAGTGAATGGAAATCAATAATGCAATAAATGATGATACATCAAGTCAAAATCTGTGTGTGTGAGTGTGTGTGTACCTGTGGCCTTATTGGATGGCAGTGATGAGACTGAGCTGGAAGACAAAATATTGCATTAAACTGTAATAACAGCAAATTATTGACTACACCAGCTGGACAATTTATTATTAGGACCAAAAATACTAAAAATATATTTCAATTATATCCACCCTTCACAAAACTCAAGGACACCGTGAAATTTAAAGAATTATGTGGAGTAAAATAATGACAAGTTTAGCTGTGAAACCCAAATGTGTCAGTAGAGGGCAGTAGAGTCAATGTTTTTCAGCTAAACAATAGTATTTGATCTCTTACCAGTTTTGTTTAAATATTTAACTTCAATCAAAATGTTTAATTTGTTCCTGTCTGCTGCTTGATGAGGACCACATTTTTTTAAATCAATATTAAAAGCCCCTTTAACTAAAAGGTCAAAGGTCAGTTACTTAAGGGATGGAATCAATATTTCCCTGAGCTTGGAACAGTCGTGTAGAACAAAAGAAGAACCCTCAAAGTATCCCTATTATTGTTGACACTTTTTTTCCAAACTCTCCCATCGATAACCTAAAAAAATGTGATTTAATGAATGTTTATGAGTGTCGAAAGTAAAAATGTATTGATATCACATTGTCTATATTTGAGTGGTTACCCACAGGAAGTTGTTAGTGTTTAGTTCCGTTTGATGCAACTTAATGTTAAAGACTGGATTGGCAAACTGCAGGAGGAGAGGACGTTTTGTACAGAAAGCTGTCTCGCTCTCGTCCGTCTGTCACTGTGTGCATACGTATACAGTATGTGTGTATGTGTGTGTAGACTCTACTTGCAAAGCAGGTTTTCCATTATTCCATATTATGACAGTGCCAAAGACAAGAATCCAATTATCCTAACAGATAACAGATAATATGTACTTTTTTTTGCTGAGAATAGAATAGAAGGTACCTTCTTTGTGTTTCATGTGAAATTGAGCAGGAAATTCCAAGGCCAAAAGTATGTGGACACCTCAAAGCTGCACCTGTATGAGGAAGCAAAGCAAATTCATCCCCCTTATCTTGCCAAAGTCATGTTAACACGTCTTCTATCTGGAGCATATCCTCTTCTTAAACTGTGTGTACATGAAGATATGAACCAGGACACAGAGAATGGAAGAGTGTACATACTGAGTGTTGTATAAATATTGTGTTACGACAAACACACAACCAACTTATTATCCATAGTTGTAACAGATAACAGTCGCTGAGCAGCGATCTGGTTGTCATATAAATTGAATTTGGTGAACAAATCTTGTGTTTTCTTTGTGACTGTGTGACTGATGTCCTCTGGGTGCTCCTGTCTTGAAGAGGGTTTTGCAGGGCAGGCATGGTGTAATAAAGCCTCTCATGGTCCGAAGTTAACGTTAACTTCAAGCTAACTTCAGCGACGTTTGATAATGATTGTAAACAGAGTGAACCACGACAGAATTACGTCGGCTGTGCGGCTTTAATGGAGACACGAATTTACATAGCATAACTTGCTAAACAGTCCAAACAATGGCCGAACCGACCCGAACGCACCTGTTCACCTGGAACCGCTTGCAGGCTGATATCTCCGCCCTCATTGCGTCTTTACTTCTCAAGAACTTTCCGACCCGGTACCGGATCGGAGTGGACGGTACCGCTGTGCCGCCCACCGCGCGCGCGTCCCTGAATCGCTACTCTAAGCCACCAGGAAGATCCCGCTCTACATCCGCGTGCAGGTGACGTCACAGACACGCTGTCATTTCATTGGCTACCTGTTAATTGACGGTGACCATCACGTTTCTGCTGGAGCTTCAAACGCGAAGACTATACAGTAAACACATCTCAGACATCTCTCCCTGTGATGTGCTCCGTTTAAAGTTACTAAATGACCTTGTTACTGCCAAATGCAAACAACTTCATGTATTCAAACACACACACACACACACACACACACACACACACACACACACACACACACACACAAACAGCTTCTTCCACATTGTTGCAATTTTTAATGCCAAACTCCAAACATAAATAAGATTCCTTCTGTCTGTGTCAGAGTAACACAGCGCGGGCAAATGGGTATTTTAAAAATATAGCTGCAACACATTTGAAGTCTAAATTAACTGCTGCTACACCTCAATATTTAGCGAAAAGCTCAACAAGCCTTGTACATTTTGGCTTCCACCAGGGAAGAAAGCACCTCAATAATAATGCAATCTGTCAAAAAGGCACATGGTTTGGCAGCATTGATTCTTCCATGGCTGTTTCTCATTTCCCTGAGCTCCACGTTCGAGGCCTCACCACCTCGACATGTATATTGTTGTATGCACAAATGCAAACCTGCAGGAGTCGCAAGCAGGAAAGCCAAAATATATGGAAACATGTAAAGGCTTTGAAACACCAGAGGTATAAGTCACTTAGTTTCAGTTTTCTACTGAAAGTATTTCAGATTTGGAGAGAAAGTCTGAAGTCGTCAGCTGTGTGAAGACTTCTGGCAGCGTCTGACTGACATGGCCGTCGCGAGGAAGATCGAGCTGAACATGAAGGCACCACCACTGAGAAAGAAGGTTGCTGCGTAGTCGCCCGTCCTGTCCACTAACCAACCTGGAAACGGAGCGAGACGAAATTAAATAGCGCATTCAAAAATCTGTGAGTGGAGACGAGGAATTACATCATCACAATCATGACCTCATGTTTGGTGTCAAAGATCAGATATTTTAAGTTCCTGATGTGACACATTTCTCTTTCAACAACTGCAGAATGTAACAAGATATATGAATTCTATCCAAATACATCCTGTACACTCACCTCCTATTGGTGGGCTAACCAAGTAGGGAACAGCGTGCAGAAAGAACACAACACCCAGAGCAGAGGTCAGGTAGCGGGAACCCACAATATCAGAGGTCACAACGGGGAGAAGAGCCACATACGCCCCATCAAAGTACCCATAGAGAACGGAGAATGGCACCAGGAGGGTGAAGGAGCTGAGGAGCGGGACAAACATGCAGCAGAGGCCCTCCATGGCCACTGCCCCCATGTAGCTCACCAAACGATACTTCCTCAAACACCTGCAGGGAAGAACACGGAAAACCCCAGTTACAGGAGTTACAGTATCGCTCCGGAGCACAACACACCCGCAGCTCCTACTCACTTCCTATCCGTGATCCATCCAAAGGTGATGTTTCCCACAATGCCGCAGATTCCAAATATGGACATGAGAAAGGCAGCCTGCTGGTGCTCCACCCCCACGCTGAGGGCGTAAGGAACCAGGTAGACCACCGGGGCGCTGCAGCCGTACGCCATGAACAGGAAGGACACAGCCAAAATCAGGAAGTCGGGCATTTTGAGGAAGCCAAATTCCTGTCTGGACTTGAGGCATAAACAATCAGTCCAGGAGAGAGTCTTGGTTCTCAGCAAAGGCGCTGGAAGAGAGCACTCGGCTTTGTCTGTCTGCTGGGCTTCTACGAGTCTTGCATCTTCCTGCTTGACTATTTCAGCATCCATGACGTCACCTCCCTTGTTGCTCTTCTTCATGTTCTCCAGCAACTTCAAGTCCTCCATCGTGGCGCCGTCGGCTAGCTTAGGGTCGGACAGTTTGATCTCTCTCAGCATTTTCTCTGTCAACGTGTTTGTGAATACGATGCAATCAGCCAAATTCACCTCTGCTAATCTTGGCTCAGACAGGTTTGTTGAGCTTGATCGCAGTACTTCCAGTTTGCGGTGCTTGAGCGTCTCGTCAGCCATATGCAGCACTAAATCCCCTGACATGTGAACTTCTAGCTGCTTCGGCGCCACCAAATCACTGGAATCCAGCACTGCTGTCAAGTAACATTCTGACTGCAGGGTTTCCACACTGTTCTCCCACTTCCTGAAGACAATAATATACTGTAAATTTACAATACAAATTTCTTATAAGCTTTTGTGTCGGCTAGGTTTTACCTTTTATTCTGTGGGGGTTCCAGCGGCCTCATCAGAGCACCGCAAACACACAGGTTGGAAACGAATCCTCCCAAAATGAGCAGTGCTCCCCTCCACGAATAATGCTTGATAAGCAGCTGGACCGCAGGAGCCAGAGCGAAGGTCCCAATGCCGCAACCTGGAGATGAGGCGAAGTTACAGTAGATCTGATGGGGCGTGACAAAGAAATCAGTTGAGAAAAGGTGAGTGGAGAACAAAGAGGATGAAGAAGGGAAAGTAGGGATAGATGAGGCTCTAAGTCTTCACCTGTTTGATGTCCCCATGCACCCAAACAGTTTACAGTAAAGCCTCTGAAGAATGTGTCCATTTAATAATTTGAAGAGGAAAATAAGGTCCTTAGTGAAAGCTGAAAACAAGCTGTAGACACTCTTAGATGTTACTCACCGGACAGAGCAATGCCATAGGCCAGAGCTTTCCTCTCATCAAAGTACGTCCCTACCATCGCTATGGCTGGTGTGTAGCAGAGAGCAAAGCCCAGACCTGTGAAGTATAGACCGAGAAGCGTAAGATTGATCATCATTAGCAAAAGATGGGAGGAGATGAAGATGACCTGCCACGTGTGTGGTGATGTAAGGTGTTTACCTGTTAGGATGCCCAGGGACATGTAAAGGTATTCCAGACTGGTGGCGAAGGAGCTGAGGACCAGGCCAGCAGAGGACAGCAGGCCTCCCAGCATTATAGTCGCTCGGCAGGAAAACCGGTTCCCAATGTAGCTGCCTAGAGGAGCTGGGAACACAGTTTGCACAACATTACCTTTATTTTATTCATAACTGAATCATCATATTGAACAGACGCACAATTTGGATAAGTTTTTCTGTTCATAGCAATAATCTACACAAAAGCAATTCAAAGGTGTTTCCATGAGGTACACATGCGGACATTGTCTTTCCTTTGGCCTTTTCATGACCGATATGCCTGAGACAACAACACCTCTGACTGATACAGACTGATAAAGCCAACGTGATGCCGATAGTAAAGTTAGTGAGTTACATAAAAGGGAGAAAATGGACATGATAAGAAAAGGTTGTTTTTGTTGTGTTTTTTAAATAGATGAATGGATGGATAGATAGATAGATGGATAGGGTTGTTCCTACCACACAGCATGGTGGTGCAGTCGATGAGACTGTGGATCCAGGAGGTGGTGGAATAATCCCTCTCAAAGTGCAGCTGGAACTCCACAAAGAACATGGAAACGCATCTGATATGACAAAGGGAAAGCTTCAGTTTGGTGCTTTTGAAATGATGACGTGCAAGTCATGGTACCAAATATTCATTCTTTAATAAATGTCCGTTGATGCAGCATGGCAACGATTGTAAAATCACCTCATCGTCCATTCATCAAGCTTGAAGAGACATTTGGCCGTTAGTATAAACAATGGTTACCAACATGGATGAACACACAAAAACACAAACACAAAACGTAACAATAGGAAATCCAAGGGAACGTCGTTTCCTACTCTAAATGAAGAGACGTCTACATTGCTGAACAGGTTTATGACATTGTAGCCGTTCATAGACACTAAAAGTAGAAACTAAAATGTTCAGGCCTGATGTCATTGTTATTTTTAGGTCTTATCTTATGAATCTATAAACTACAGCAGAGTGAGACGTTTATCAGTTATCGGCCCTCGCCTGTTTCCCTGTCAACAGAAAAACAAACCTTTGACTACGGACACATCAGAGGGTTTGGACTCTCACCTGAAGCTGACCATGATTACCTCACCCATTGTCCTTTATGTAACCCCAGAAAAGACTCCACACAACATTTAACACAAGAGGACCCCCCCCCCCCCCCCCCCCCACACACACACACACACACACACACACACACACACACACACACACACTATTTTGCTCTGTTTTGCATGTTTTCCACTTTTAAACTAAAGCTTAATTTATTCAGGAGAAGAATATGGATCATTAGAGCAGCAATGACAACAATACAGGCCAAGACACTGTAAGAGGAGAAAGTTATAAAGATTAAAGACGATGAAGCTCAGTGATATTTGGCCTGCACAAAGCTTAACGCAGCATGGAAACATCCCAGCAGGACTTCACCTTGTTGCTGAATCAGAATACGGCAGCTTAACGCTTTGAGCTGAATGTGAGCGAAAAACTTTCCATTTTAATAAGAGAACTGAGGTCCTCAGAAATGAGAGCCACAGAATGCTGCTTAAGGCTACAATGTCTGTGTGCTGTGGTAGTCAAACATCCAACAGGACTGGCGGGTTGAACAGATAATAGAAGACTTAATGGTAAACCAGGAGGGCCAGAGGGATCCCCCCACACACACACACACACCTGGTAACAGCACGGATGCAGATGGTGGCGAGGAAGCAGCCAGCGACGACCATCCAGCCCCAGCTCCCTTCAGGCGGATCGGTGACCCGCGATGACCCTTTGCGTCCCCTCACTGTCTGTCCCTTGGTGGCTGCCATCGCTCAGAGGAAAGTTGGAGAGTTTGACTATGAGGAAGATTGACATCAATGGCTCCTCCCTCTGCTCCTGCAAGGAATGGCTTGCCTCGTCTCCTCCCTCCTTCTTCCTTCTCTAAACGTGAAGTTCCCTCTCATGGACCTGGTTCATCCTGTCCATAGTGAATCTGACTTCTTCCTTCTTGGGCCGCTGAAAAAGGCAATTTCAACAAACATTCTTAATAGATATCAAATTCAATATACACACATGTTGAGACGTGACGATTCACTCAAAGTTAGTGAGAATGCTCAGAGAAGCAGAACAGAAAAAATTGTACAAAGCTACTGTAAGACTCAAACAGAATTAATAATTGATCAGGAATATTGGATTAACATAATGTAACTGTTTAGATGGAATGGTACTGATTGTAACAGAAGGAGCAAAAGGTCACTGAAACAGCTCATAACTCCATGAAAGGTTATCACGCCTGCAGCAATAAGGCACCGCTTCAGTATTCTCTCCCACAGTGGTGCTCAGCATGGTGTCCCCATCTTTGCATGGGCTTCAGATTAAGGGTTTTAGAAATGCAAAACTGGCCTTAGGTGTGAATGTGGGGGTGAATGAGTTTGACTCCATCCCTACATGAACACAAACTGAATACTTTGATTGTTTTATCCATTAAGTGTTTAAGGGAAAATGCAAGTAAGACATTTTCAGTCACATAATCTCAGTCACTTAATAGTTTAAAGTTTGAAGTTTTCACATCCATGTTAATGTGTGACCTCCGTGGACTGAATAGGATGAGCAGTTATAGAGATATTATTTCAATCGTTTCTGACTAAATGCCTCAATGCAAGTTAATCAGGCAAAAGAATGAGAAGCTACCCTATTTACTTTAGATTTCTGCTGCACTAACTCGACTTCCTTATTGGATTCTTAAGAGTCCAGACAGAGATAGTATCAATGACAGAGCTGAGTTGGGATGACTGGAAACGTAATTAAAAGGAGCAGAAAGCTGAATAAAGTGGTTTACTGCATGTTAAAACAGTTGGTTTGTTGTCTGCCGCTGTGTTTCTTCCTCAAACGGCGGTTGCTGAAACTCTGATGAGCGGCTCAAAGCCTGCTGAATAACAATAGGATGATCACCATGGGCCCATCTGGGAAAGAAAGGAGTTCTTGTAGGTTGTGTGTCTGTGTGTGTGTGTGTGAATCCACAATGTAGTGATAACAATCGCTGGTGTACCCATCAAACAATAGACAGTAAATGCAGACAGTCGGCGCTTTCAGCACCCGTAGACCCTGCTCACTTATGCTCACTTATTTCCATCTTTTAAAAAAAAGGGAAACAGAAAAGGTGACGAGTTTTGTTATTCCCCCTTTTAACAGCAGCTGCAAACCCCAAGTGACAGCTCACAAAGTATTACAAAAAAGTCTAAATGACACACATGCTGGATAGAAAAGAAGACAGTGACAGGAGACCACAGTGACAAGCCTAGATATTTGTTAATCTCTCAGTTATGTGTGCCTGCAATAATCACTGTTAAACTGAACTCCACCCAAACCGGTTGAGCCCTTAACGCATTCTAAACACTCACTTTTGGTCTAACCTGTGGGGAAGAGCTCAGGTCTTCTCACCAGCTGTGCAGTGTTTGCTTTGAAGGCAACTTGGTCCGATTTGAGCCATTTGAGAAATCCAATTTAGCAAACGTGTGTGTGTTTGCATGTGTATGCTGCAAAGGGCAGCGACCTGCTGGACTAGTTCTCTATATACATTCGTATTCGTATGACCGGTAGTAACAGTTGAAAGAAAACTGACACAAAGAAAGTGTGTCAACAAATGTTCTCACAACACGCGTTTCCATGCAAGTTCCTCTGGTTCTTCTGCAGGGATATATAACTAGCTATGACCTTTACCTGAGAGTAAACAGTAAATAGAGTTTTTTCTGCGCTCTCTCGTCTCCCAGGTTGTTGTTGAAGCATGTAGAGATGAAGCCCCTCCAGCTATTACTATCAATATCATCGCACTTTTACTATCATTGTTGTTGCTGTGCCTCTCTGTGTGTCTCTCTTTCTCTCTTTACCCTCTCTCTAAACCGGTCAAGGCACATGGCAGCCCACCTAGAGCCTAATCCTGCCTGAGGTTTACTGAGAACGGCTCATGAAAAGCTCCTATTCTCACAATTGTGCAGTATATCAGCGTATGTTTCTAAATATTCCACAGTGAAGCAAATGTGAACTTGAATGATATATAATTCATAATTCAAGTTAAATTTCAATTGCATGCAATTGCTGTGAATTGCATGCAAAACGAAGATTTATAAAGTATCTATTAAAAGATTCATTCATTCATAATTTCTAATGTTTGTCAAGTCACAAGCAAGCAGCTGCTGGTTTCAGCAAATATGAACATTTTTCAGATTTTCTCTGTTTTTGTCAAATTGGTGTTTTGATTAAGCAGAGAATATTTTATTTTAATAAAGAAGAAAATATTAGAGATTGATGAAAATTTCTTCTTTCCCTCTGATTTCTACCAGGCACAGTGCCATTTAATTCAAAGATGATGAAATACACAAAAAATAAACAAAGTGCACAGACTTACATCAGCTTCCGGACTCCTGTGCTCGGGTTTCACCACTCCACGCTTCAGCCTTCCACACAAGCAAAGAGCAAAAATCAGTTCAACAGAATTCAAGTAACAACAGGTTGAGCTTTGGGATTGCTTTGGCTGTTGTCTTGCAAACACCTGGAAGGGAGTCCACAAGGAAACTGAGTCCCCTGAGAAGATTACAGGGGGAGAGAGGAGGAGGAGGGAGTGAGACAGTGAGAGAGGGGGAGGGAGAGAGAGAGAGGGAGAGAGTGAGTGAGCGAGTGAGCGAGAGAGGGGGGGGAGGGAGAGAGAGAAAGAGGGGGAGAGTGAGTGAGTGAGTGAGTGAGTAAGTGAGAGAGAGGGGGGGAGGGAGAGAGAGAAAGAGGGGGAGAGAGAGTGAGTGAGTGAGTGAGTAAGTGAGAGAGAGAGAGAGAGAGAGAGAGAGGGAGTGAGTGAGAGAAAGAGAATTAAGAGAGAGAGAGATGTGCTTTTTAGAAACACAATGTATTTTCTAATCTATCCCATTATGATCCCATGATATTCTGAACACTATCTGTAGTACCACAGATTATATATGGAAGATACATTTATTAGTTTATTGTGTCTTTATCTTGAATGATAAAGACATAATACCTATAATCGTTTAACAGGGACAATGTGTGTGAAGTCTGTTATTGCTGTATTTATGTATATGACATCCATGCTTGAGTATAGCTATAATAAGTGTCATGTAGTGCGTCTGCAGTATAGATTCTATATAATGTAAGAAACCTCAACTGGTTCTATGGACGAGCCAGTGGAACATTGTAGTTGACTTTATATCCTTAAAATCTTATCTGGGGTGTAGTTTTTAACTTCATGTGAAAACTGGTTGAATGTGCTCCAGCCCCCAGATTGATCAATATCAATTGAATTTAAAGTCCTGTTAATTATGTAAATCATTACATAATCTGATGATAATTAGAACAAAGGCTGAGTGAGCTGCCACACTCAACACTTTAGACTCATTCATTCTAAGTAATAATGAATTTATGAATTTCTTGCACTATAAGCCAGCAGATATGCAGTTATATAAGAAGTCATTATTATTAGATAAATATAAGTCATTCTTGTTAACAGCTCACTCCCTGGAATAATCTGTCTGCAGTTAAAAATGTGAATAATTTAGAAATCTGATTTTGGACAAAAACTAAGAGTCTGTTGAACCTCAGAAGAAAAGGTTTAGGGGACAAAGTTCACCCTAACCAATTTAGTGTTATAAAAGGATATATATTCTGTGAACCAAAATGGAGATGCTGGGGATTGAACCCAGGACCTCATACATGCGAAGCACGCGCTCTACCACTGAGCTACATCCCCACACTCACCCAAGTGAGACAGGCCTTTTAGTGTGCGGCTGTGAATGTAAAGGGATCAATAAACGGCCAAAACACAGATCTCATTCAGTTTTATTTTTAATTTTAGAAAAAAAATCTCTTCACATCTGTACATACACATTGCACTAGGCAGGGCGCCTTTTTATCTTTATTTTTTGTGTGTCATTTTTAACCCTTTCCTTTTTCAAACCGGAGTTAAAAGCAGCAGCAGATCTGACGCAACCAGCGCTGAGCTTCCCTAAACCTTCACGGCCAGATCCATTTCACAGAGGAGCCGAGGTGATCGAGAGCGGACACCAGAGCAGACAGAGCGCGCCTAGAGCGGGTGGACACACACATACACACACACACGAGGCTCAGAGACAAGCTCAGGTTGTTTTAAGAGCAGATCCTCACTTCAAAATGTCTCATCATGACTGTTGGACAAACATTTGGAAGTGGACCTGGGGTGTGTGTGTGATGCTCTCATATCTGGGTGTGTCTTCTGTCTGCGTCGGCATCATAAAGCGGCACCGTGTCGTGTTTGGAAATTCTGGCCTTGAACGGTTTAAGAACTTTATCAACAGACAGATTGCTGGTGTAGAATATATCATATTAATACTATTTACAAAAAAATCTCTGTACAATCAAATACACAAGGGTGAAGAGGGTCTGTCCTACTGGTCGAGCATTCCAGAATACAGGTCAAAGGTTGAGATGTGATCATGCAACACGATTCACGACCACAGTAAGCACGGAGGAGGCCACACACGGAGAACGCTGTCACTTGTTTGGTAAGACACAAGGAAGGCTCGGGGTCTTGGCACTCGTGTCCCAAGTCAAGACAGGGAAGTCACAGGTCAACACTGACATTCAAGGACAAGTCAGGAGTCCTAATGTACCAAATACCTAATTTAAAAGCCAGCAAGTCATTCTATACACTCGTGGATGCTTTTGAAAGAGGAGCTGATTCACTACACTTCACTAATCTTTGCTTGGGGAAGGTATCAAGTGTTTCCAAGTCTAAAAGGTTAAACATCCAAGACCGTTCACTGATGTCAAAGCAGGAGTTGAGCGTCTTCTAGTTGAGTCTAAGTCGTGCGGCTCGGGTTCACAACGATGGTCCAAAAAATGCAGAACGACCGGTAAAACGGTGCAGCGGGGATAGAAGAGCGATCTTAGGCGATAGTACGCTTACAGTGGTTAACCCTTACAGGCCCTCCCTCTCTTCACCCGTTTGACACATCCCAGATTGCACTCTGGTGCTTAATGAGGTCTTAAACAAATCCTATTGCAAGCCCCCACCTTTAATAGTGTTTACGACTAAATCAGCAGGACAGAAACTTCGGGAGGAGAAAACTCTCTCCGTCAAGATTCAAACAGGATTTTCGGAAAAAGAGTTGGAACAAACAGGGTTGCATATTTTATCAAACGGTTACAAACGCGTCGGAAACGACTTTGTGGTTTTTTAGAGAAAGGGACAAAGTTACTGCATAGCCTGTTGATTTAAAGTTCACTATGGATGACGTACAGTACCATGGAGGCAGACTGGTCCCAAACGGGAGAGGAAACACAAACGATGCACGACGCCATCGTACAGAACTTTACATCGGGTCACATTCTCTTCATGTCGTTTCGTCTACTTTCAGCGAAATATAGCGATGGATAGTTGGAGATGTTCAAGGAGGTACAACTCACACTGAGGCTCAGCCGGTCACGTTTGTCGGTTGACGGCTGCTTCTGTTGGCCCCGCCGAGAACAATCAAAGCTTCAAACCCGACACAATACAACAGTGTCTTTACATCGTGTCGGGGCCACTGGCTCATAAATTAACTGGCCAACAAACAAGAGATGCTATGAAGAAGAGTCATCAAAACAACACAAACCAACAAGTGTTCCCAAATCAAAAACAGTTGCACACAGAAACACATCACAGAAATCAAAGTTGTAGCCAAAAAGGATCTCAGTGCAAAGTGGAAGTTCAGGTGATTTCTGTACTGATGCACGTAAGGAACTAGACACTAGACTGCATCCTAATATGTGCCGACTGCAATGTACCAACAAAACAACTGATTAGGAAAGAAAATGTAGAAATGTAGAAACGCTTTAAAAAAGAACAGAAGTCTCAAAAAAGATGAAGATTCGGCGGGTGAAGGGCACAAACATGTGAAGGCAACAGAGGAGGAGGAGGATCTGAGAGGAGACGGGAGGTGGCATGAGATGAAGAAAAGGCCAGAGGTGACAGAAAGAGAGCAGAGAGCAAAAAGGAACACGAGCGATTGACTCATTTCCAGATTTAAAAGGCTGTAAAACCTCCAAAACTCTGAATACTTGCATAAATGTGGCGTTTGGACAACACGAGTCTGTTTCCTAAAGACTAGAGTAGAAGAAAATAATCCTTCTGGGTTTGATATCTGTGGGACGCGGACATTTAGTCAGATATTAATGTCATGACACAAGGAAGCCCGTAATGTAATGAGGTACAGTATTGGATTCTAACTGGTGAGCGATGAAGCAGGCAGGAGAGCTTCAGAGCTCAAAGTGATGAAGAAGACATCAATGCAAATTCCTGATTTGGTGAATAAAACATTTAGACTTAGCGATTGATAATCCCGATAATACCTTGATATGAAACGTCCCAGTGCCTCATTAACCCTTGACCGCCAGGCTTCACCAAACGGAAACTTAATTGTTCTGATTAGAAACACTGAGAGATGGAGGAGATAAGGCGTGTGGACAGCTGGACGCCAGACGCTTCACCCACAAATACACATTGGCGTCAGATTGAGTGGCAACACGGAGAGAGAGGAGAGTGTGTGAAGGCCCGGGCTGGTGGGGAAACATGAGGAGAGGGGAGAGGAGAGGACCGCAGCACAACGCAACACAACACGGCGGTCCATGTGTCTCCTCAGCTCAGAGAACCAAAGTCACTGAAGGGAGAAGAAAGGAGACATTTTTCTACCGACCTCATCTGGAGGCCATGCTGAGGAATAGACGGTTGATCACTAATCTATGGTGCATGATTTAAATATGCATTACAGGTCAAAGCCATCTGATCTCCTCTCCTAAACAACCACAGCCCCCAAACCTGGGCTGTAGATTCTACACAGAGAGCAGTTTGTTCATTACAGGCAATTCAGCGAAGTGAGAGGACGTCTCAGGTGACGATGACGTAAAAGCAGTTCAGTGGGGAAAAAGCCTTTTACAGGTCCAAAGGTTTCCATCCACTAAAGTCCTCCAGTAAACCCAAACTGAGACAGGAGGGCAGAGGAGCCAAACAGCTTCCTGGAGTCCTGTGAGCTTTTCTTTTTTTAAAGGCCAGTAAACGATCAGGCGAAGGGGACAAAGTGTGAAGATCACACGAGAGTTCAAAGTGTGTGGCTGAGCTCAGGGGAAGGAAGGGAAGAAAGAAAGAATGAGCAGTTTAAGCACATAAAGCACAGGCAAGTCAACCGTTCTCCCATGTGACTAACTAAAGAGGCTGTTTACTTGAATCTGACTCTTTTTAACGCCTCCGTTTTGTCACTGTTTGTTTTGTATACTTGTATTAACAGGTTTCTTTCTGTCATCATTGTTGGATCAAACTGTGCTTTGATTGAAAGTGAATCTGGACCTGAGGAGGTTTTCGTGCTCCAATGTTTCAATATTTGGTTGAAATTTTGCGCAGTGCATCTGAAATGATGTGGGAAGCATGAAAGCAGATTGGAGAGCAGGACTGGTGACGTCACAACAGATGTGTGTGTGTGTGTGAAACATGTAGAGGGGTTTAACAGAACATCAATCTAACCCGATTCACGTTTTCCTCCAGGTCTGCATTGTCTCCCAAAAGATGGCGCCTCCCAGTAATGTGCTCAGTCCCTGAACGCCTCATCAAATCATACAGAGGGAAAGGATCCCTCCATCCTGCTGAAGTGCCTTTGAGCAAGTGTTTCCAAAGTATTTCACAAATCCCACAAGCAGACTGGCCAGCTGATGCAGATGCAGCTGTAGCGCCATCTGTTGGATGACAATGTCCATTCATCCTTTACAAACACCCTGCAGGTGAGGTCTGCATGCACGGCAAGACGGTGTTACAAGAGTTTGTTTACACAGGCAGAAGGAGCGAGATGCAGAAGAAGAAGAAGAAGAAGCGAAGGCCATGTGGAGAGAAGAGGACAGGCTGTGTGTCTCCTTCCTATCTGAGCTGAAGGAGGGCGGCTATCTTACGAATCTCAACAGGATTTGGCTCCAGTGCACTCCATAGAAGGCTATCAGAGAGGGAAGTTGCCCTCTCGCAGGCGATGGCGGCGGCGTTGGGTGCTGGGGTGGTCGTTACCCTAAATGTTCAGGTGCGGTTCGTGTCCCACAAAAGGAGCGCAGGAGGCGATCGCGGTCTGGTTACACATCCCACCCAGAAGAAACGTTGCACAATACAGCGGCCCGGGACAGCAGGGCCTTAATGCTACAGTAGCTATCGATCCAAACACACAAAGTATCAAAAGGAAAACGACAAACACTACAACACGCGGCGTCTCTGAGCACCGGACTCGGAGCTGATCGCAGGAATCAACAGAGCTGATTACAGGACACCATAAATTAATGAGCACAATATTAAAACTGCTATCATAAGGAGACTCTAGTTAGGACATGTGGGAGGAGAATATTAGACATTAATATTATATATACAATGTTAAATAATTAAAATGGCTTTTCCCAGTTTCTCCCCTCCCTCTCCCCCGTGTGTTCCGTCAGAGGCCCCCTGTGATTGGGGCCCTTCAGCAGCGTTAGAAGGTCGATGACGTCACATCATTAGATAGCTGATGACGTCACAGCGCTCAGTGGTGGTTGACATCTTCTCGTCGGGGGGTTGTTGGCGACCCGGTGACCCCTCAAGGCTCCTCTGTGGTCTTGAGCAGCTCCATCAGAGCTCCTACAGCTCCGAAGTACCCCTGAGGAACACACACACACACACACACACACACACACACACACACACACACACACACACACACACACACACACACACACACACACACACACACACACACACACACACACACACACACACACACACACACACACACACACACACACACACACACACACACACACACACACACAGCGAGAAGGTCAAGATCCGTCATGGTTTCATTGTGAGCTTGATTGACAGCCTTGTGCATCTTCCCGGTCTGGCTCTCACCTCGTGTTCCAGGAAGAGGGCTCTTAGTTGCCCCTTGGACCAGAAGTCCATGGCGTAGGCTAGCAGTTTGGTTGATACTGTGTTGATGCGCAGGAAGTTCCCCACAAATACTACGCGCTCGATTTTCTGCGACCAAGAGAGACACACAAAGAAGAAAGTCACACAAACACATCAAGCCCCTGATGTCTTTGTATCAGCCTGTGTGTGAAACCTTAACTGAAATAAATCATGCAAAAAAATACAATGTGTTAGAAAAATCATTGCAGAATTCATCATTTTTGTGTGAGATGGTGAAAAAGTGAGAGAGCAACATGCAATCCCTCTTCTGCACCACGCGGGGGCAGTAGAGAGGTGTCAGCACATGGAACAGCCCTCATGACACCCAGCTGATTAGAACCGCTCCTGTTTCCAATAAGATCAATAATTAAATCAATGTTTTTGTTGAAACCTGGTGTGGACGTGCATGTTGTTGCATGTGCATGTGCATGTGCATGTGCATGTGTATGTGTATGTGTATGTGTGTGTGTGTGCGTGTGTGTGTGTCTTGGGTGCAGCTCTGAGCGCAGTGATAGCCCTGTACAATGCTGCTTGATCACCATGCCACAAGGCAACACTGTAAAGAAGCTCACAGCACACAGAAAGGCTTACGTTGCAGTTTCTCCAGACCTGCAGGGCATTAAGCTTCAAACTCTCCAGCTGGTTTCAAATCGGCCAACATGCCGAGTGCGTTTGCCTCTTCTCCTCTCAGTGCTTCACTACTTTACTACTCAATAACCGCTGACAGAGGTCCAGGGCTGAGTTTGTGTCACTCGTGTTTGCAGGTGCATCTCTGTCCACAAGCATTAGACGTGTGAGTGTGTGAGTGTGTGTGTGTGTGTGTGCGAGTGTGTGTGCGTGTGCGTACCTCGTTGACGGCACACATGCGTGCGATGGATCCTATGTTGTTAGTGATGGTGACCAGCGTGGCTCTGGCCAGGTCTTCCTTGCTGATGCTGTCTCGCTTCTCTTTGCTCATCATGTGTCCAAAACTACAACACCGATAAATAAAATCAGTTATCTCCCATTTATATATGAACACACACACACTAACACACACACGCCCTCGGCATGAAACACTTGCAATGTAAAAGAAAGAGCAAAACAACTCGAACAGGTGTGTGAGTGCAGCATTGGCTCCATTCCAGGTGTGTGAATGTCACAGTCGCCTCTGGAGGTGACGAAAATATGTTGACAAGAGCATGAGTGTGTGTGTGTGTGTGTGTTGGCCAGTAAAATGACACAACAGGTTTGTGAATGCTAGAGCAGGAGACTGATAAGAATGGTATGACTTGGTAAAAAGCTGCAGGTCACTTTGCTTTACGGTCCAACCTTTGAACAGCGAGGCCACAGGAGGCACTGAATCACACTAAACCCTGATTACCGGGAGCGTGCCCGCGGGCCTGTGTGTGTGTGTGTGTGTGTGTGTGTCGTCCTGGTATGTACTGTATGCGCTGTGTTATAACAATGTGTGTGCAATCTATGTTGTTGTGCCCCGGGCCAAGTCTGTATTCCTGCAGCTCTAAATTACGCAACAATTGTAATAATTATCTGCTGTGCGCTCGTTCGCGTGTATACCACTGTAACTAATAACATTACGTAAGGCTGCATTCCATTTAGCTCTATACGTGGAAGGGTCCTTATATTCTACATAGTGGCTGGTGTTTGTCACATCTCTGAGTGCTTGTGTGAGTGTGAGTGCTGTGTCACCTGGATGCCACAGCCGAGCCCTGCAGGCCGAAGCGCTCGTAGTCTCCTCCGTAGATGTCCTTCACCAGCTTGTCCACGTTTGTGGAGTCGCCCTTGCTGGCCATTTCCAGCGCCTCCTCGAACGTCTCGCAGCCCGTCAGCAGGCAGCAGAGGCCCAGGAAGGTGCCGCCTCCCAGACTGATGGAGAGGAAGAGGAAGAAGAAAGAGGAGGAGGAGAGGAGAGGAGACCACATGTTTAACTGACATTGTGATAACTAGCAGGTTTCATAACGACTGTATTCATCTAAATTTAGTTCTTCAGGTGAAAAGCAAATATGCAGCAATTAAGCAGCGACAAAGCTAGCCTAAAACACAACACACACACACACAAAGCACGTATCGGCGGTGTTTTGTGACAGTAATCTGCAGGTGGTTTAAGTGTAAGACAAACACCTCAAATGAAACACGACTCTTCTCTCTTTCCTCATAAACATGCTCTCACATCTGAGACGGGCATCGGCTTTCCGGCCCACAACAATGCACGGAGACAGATGAGCCCTTGATTGATTTAGAAGTTTCTGTGTGCGTGTGTGTGTGTGTGTGTGTGTGTGTGTGTGTGTGTGTGTGTGTGTGTGTGTCCCGTCGTCCTCACCTGGTGCCAGTCACCCGTTTGTAGTTGTCCTGCGAGTACACGGCCAGTATGGAGACGCCGGAGCCGATGTTGACCAGCAGCATGGGGAAGGGGTCTTCCAGGCTGCAGGGCCTCTTCACGCAGCTCTGGGTGTCCGACGGGTTCTGGAAGTAGTAGCACTCTGGGTGGCCGTTGAAGCTGACGCGGTCCACGAACAGCAGGCCGCGGATCAGGCAGTCCAGCTCGTCCAGCTTCAGCAGCTCCAGGTCGGCCATCTGCAGCAAGCGACAGACAGCAAAGGGTTAAAGGTGGACGGACGCATGCGGTGTGGCTGTGTGGACATTTTTTAACAAGGTCACGCCTCAGCTCACGCCAGGTCACCGTGTCCAGGCGGAGTTTGTGCACGTGAAGGATTACATCACGTTTGAGGTGTTTCAGCTGATGACCTCATCCCTAAAATATTCCTTCCTTCCTTCTTCCTCCTCAGAATGACGGCCGTGTCAGATTTGACATTCAATGATAAAACTGTCGTCAAGTCGGTGTTGCACAATCAGGACAAACATCAGCATCATCGCTAACACATGAGCGCTGTTTCCCTTTCTGCCCACACACACACACTCACTCTCTGACTCTCTCTTAGTCACTCTCTCAATCACTCTCTGACTCTCACTCACTCACTCTCGCAGTCACTCTCTGACTCTCTCTCTCTCAGTCACTCTCTCAATCACTCTCTGACTCTCTCACTCACTCACTCTCGCAGTCACTCACTCACTCTCTGACTCACACTCTCTCAGTCACTCTCTGACTCTCTCACTCACACACTCTCTCAATCACTCACTCACTCTCTCAATCACACACTCTCTGACTCTCTCACTCACACACTATCAGTCACTCACTCTTTGACTCTCTCACTCACACACTCTCTTAGTCACTCACTCACTCTCTGACTCTCACTCACACACACACACACACACACACACACACACACACACACACACACACACACACACACACACACACACACACACACTCACCCAGTCATTCACTCATGTCACTCATGTCACTCACGTCACTCACAGTTCGGAAGTCGTTCTCGAACTTGTACGCCCCGCCGCCCGTGGCGCAGAGCGTGGTGTGCAGGCTGGAGAAGTTCTTGTCGCGGCCCATCTGTATGAAGCGCGGCATGGCCTGAGTGGGGAAGCGGATGAAGTGCAGGTTCCCCGTCCGGCCGCACATGGTCAGGTTCCTCAGCTCCAAGTGAACGTCGCGTACTCCCGTTTTACCTGAGCAAGGCACCAGAGATGGTTCTGGCTTAAAGGCTCACACACAAACCAAAACTTGAGATACGATTGCGTCTCAGGCCTGCAGATTAGAACCAACGACTCCAGGCTGATTATGGAGGCTGGACTCAACTACTATTACATCCTGGTTCATTGCTGTTAGTGGTTCTGTGCCTGAGCGTCCAGGCGTCTGTGTGTAGGGGAACCTACCATAGGCCACGTTGGAGGTGAGGTAGCGGCGGATGGACTTCAGGTTCTCCACTTCCTCCTGTTCTTCTTCTGCGGTTATGTCGACCGGCTCAAAGTACACCAGCTTGACCAGGGTGCCGCCAATGTCCATGCCGAACCAGGGGAAGGCTGCAGAGGAAGAAGAGGGAGCCGTTACTTATCGATTCACTCGACAATAGAGAGGAGAGGAGAAGAGAGGAGATGAGATGAGGTCACTGTGCAGTTATTTGGTTGGAATACTGAGTTCAGCACTGAAAAACTTCTCACAGCATCAGCGTCTAGGAAGAAGAAAAAAAGAAACAGAAACACTGCCACAGAGCCATGGCTGCCATGGTAACAGACAGACCCCCCCTCCCCCCTCCATCTGTGTGTCTTACTCTGTCTGTCACAGACACACACACACATATGGTCTCATATTTTCTCTCGTTCCAATCAATCTCACCTTCCTTCCTTCCTGATTCCATATCCAGTCTCTCCATCTTCCTTCCTCATCAGTCTCTCTCTTTCTCACTCATACTCTCATATTTTCCTCCACTTCCTTCTCATTCTCCATCTCGGCATCCCTCCTGACATTAAACTGGATTCTGTTTAAGGTTTCCTTGGCGAGAGTGGAACAGAACTCTACAGCTCTGTTTCCAGCACATCACTCAGCGTCTCAGTCTGTCACTTCAAAAGCAACGACGCATTAGCATAACAATGCACGTGTCCATCAAATAAGAGTTTGGAAAGTCAGACATATAGAAAGTTTGTTGGGCTTGGAGTGAAAGTATGAAAGCAAAACTGTGGAAAGGATATCTGCACTAAAAAGCTCAGAATTTAGTGCATAATTCATTTAAATTGTTGGGAATTTTGCTCAGCAGCTTGTGTATTCTGTATTTGTAGCAACCAGACGTTAGAATAAATATCCTGGTTGCGATTAAATACTGAATAGTGGCCTGTCAATGCTCCCTAACTGCACACAGACGACAGGAGGGGAAACAAACAGGAGATGACACATGATGCCTTCAGCCTCTAATCAGCCAATGCAGTTTGGAACAATGACCTCGTGTTGTCCCACCAGAAACACGGCCATGGCAACATATGCCGACGCGAAAAGCCACAATGTTGGACAGAGGAATGTGTTGAGCATACATACATGCTGGCTGAATGGGGGACGGATCAGCCCACTGAGACGCCAAGACACCACGGACGCACAAACACAACACAGCACACACACACACATAAGACAACAGAGTCAACCACACACTGTATCAGGCCTCATGGTGGCACAGGAGCTGGCAGTGTTGCCGGAAGGCTGCTGGTTCCAATCCTGTAGGTCTTTTGTTTAAATTCAGCAAGCACATGTTGTTGTTGACAATAACACAGGAAAAACTATTACAATATGACAGAATTAAAAGAGAACTAAGTAGAATTCGCTCCTGTTTCTGCCTTTAAATCCTCACCTGGTCCGGTCTGGGCTTCCATACACACTCTAACACAACAGTCAGAGAGGATGATTTCTCAACAGACTGCTGCAGCATAAAGTCATGCAGTTTCTTCAAGGCAAAGTTCACTAAGAGATAAGAGCCGCGGCTTACAACTTAGAGCTGTTCAGTCAGGCGTAAACAACATGTACACAATAAGATATAATACTAATACTACTATTGTGTGGTGCACAAAGTGTTAATACGACATGGAAGAATTAGTGACCTACAGCCTGCGTGACACCTGGGTCTTGTTCGATTTAAAAGCCGGCATAACGCCACCCTGCATCAGCTGAGAGGCTGAAGAGGAGCAGGGGCAGAGGAGAGAACATTGATTTCATTTGGACAATTCTCTAACTCGATTCTGCGACACATTCGAACGTGTTTAATACCAAACGCCTCCGACAGCCTGCGGACTCCACAGCTGACATCAGTCTGTCTTCTCTACTACTGACAAAGAAAGAAACAGAACCTTTCACCTCAATCCACCTGCATGGCCCCTGTTTGTTTGGACTGGAATCCCTCACCCTCACTAGTATCTGTTACACCGCAGATTGTTATTGCTGGTATGTTGGTGTTTTCGGTGTTCAGGACTCTACAGCTCTGGGTAAACAAAACCAATCAAGTAGAAATTATGGCCCGAGTTAAACTGATGAGCAAGATCAATACTGGGACCGATAAAGGCATTTTGGAATCGATTGCCGCAGCTACAGTATGTAGGGCAGAATCTCTGTTTATTCAATCTCTGTACTTGGTCCTGGCTGCCCCGGTTCCTCATCCTCATGTAAACATACAGCATGCTTGGACGAGGGTCATATCTATGATGAAATGGGACAACTGTTGTATCTTGTTGGAGGTATGCACTCTCTGAGCCCCCTCTTGCTACTTCAAGTATACTACAACTGATGCTAGACCTAATACCACCCTCTCCTCTGCCTCTGTCAGGTGGTGCTGGGTTTCCATGAGGAACCTAACACCCCTTAATCCTGCTGGATCTCTGGCCACAGTCGCCTCTCACCTACTGTACTGTACCTGCGCTGTAAACATGAGCCACTCGTGTAGACGTCTCCTTCCAAACTGCCCTTTTCCTTTATTCTCTCAGCAATGCCTTTAATTTGAAAAGCTTGGCGTAAGAGACAGAGTCAGTCGCAGCTCCTCCCTCTATATCAGGCCATAGGAAGAATCAATACACAGTTTAGCAAACAGAGGAAACTCCCTCAATGGTGTGACTGGCAAAGCAAATATGATCATATGTCTAAGGCAAATATATGATCTACCTTCACCTTTAAGTGTACCAGTCTAAACATGTGTTTCTCTGGTGACCTGACAGTTTCAGCCTTCAGTCTTTGCTTAACCATCGCACAAGGAAGTTCTCAGAAGGGAGTCGTACTTTGTTAATCAATCATTCGTCAATAGTAGCAAGAAACCTCCTTATTGAATCAACAGGTGCTTGTGACTTTAGTTAATATTGAACCTGTGTGATTCTCAGGTAAATGCTGCTGGACAGAAGATGTTCAGGTCAGAGACGTCACCCTGTTCCTAAGTGACTCCTGAGGGATGCCTGGAAAACTCCTCCCAAGTGAGAATTTGTGCAGGATTTCTATTTAAAAAGACTCTCACACACACACACAGCCAGTGTCCAGCCAAAGGTCAGTGTGTCAGGGATCAGGGTGTGTGAGGTGTGATCAGCTGCCATGTAGGTAAGAGGTCTCTGACCTCTTGCTCCACTTCAGCTCACATACTCAAACAGTATGAGTGTGCAGCCATCAGTGTGTTCAATCTGACTTTAATCACAAAGTCTTTGACGCTTTGTACTTATATTTCTTTCTGTTCCGTCATCTCGTCAAGAATGAACAGCAATCTTTCCTCTCAGATTTCTCGCTGCTTAACCTTTAATCTCAGGTTTCACAGGGAGGCTCGGTGTGTTTGTGTGAGCACAGGCAGATTTGTGTATGTTGTTTCCACGCTGTGCAGAGAGCACAGGATAACACTGGGACAGCGCGTGTGTGTGAGATAAGACAACAAAACAGCAAACCATGTTGTCGCAAATAGGATAAAGTCCCGTACGTGCATCACTCAGCAACACATCGCAGGAAGTGTGTGTGTTGTGTTCCTCTCATAACAGATTAAGAGGATCATCCAACTATCTGTGTTCTCATATAACTATTAGGTATTACTAGAAATCTATTATGAAGATGTCACAAACACGAGTGTTACTACTAGTAATGTTACGGCTGACATTTCTACAACCATCACAAGTACGACTACAGAAACAAACGGTCCTACTACTTTGGATGTTCTTGCTCTACTGCTGCTACAATTAGTATAAGAACAAATACTTCTACTGTCCTTGCATCACTCGTCCTACAACTACAGGACAACAGCTGCTGTTCCCTGTGCTGCTTTCATACCAACCGACTACCAATACTATTACTTCTAGTTCAAGTGTTCATAGTAACTGCTCTATCTCTGGGCAAACTTTCGGTGACTTTCCTAAACAGATAGATACAGGGATAGGGAGGGATTCTGAGTGGTTTTGGGGTGTGCCATGGACCAAACAACCCCCCGTGGCTTAATTAACATGACCACTGACACACACACACGCCCAGAGACCCCAACACCCTCACTGAAACCTGTGACCTTGCCGTCGCCCAGTCCGCCACCCATCACCAGCCTGTGGTAGAACATTGACGTGAAGTAGAAGATTTTCCACGAACGGAATCGCTTTAAGCAAGTTATTGTTTTACTAACTTCACACACACTCACACAGACCCACACACACAGAGTGCTGTACTCATTAACATAAACCACCTGGGCGCATGTCATTACGGGGAATATAAACCCATGAACAAGAAAACGAATGAGTCGCACAATATGGTTCAAGTCGCCATCTCTGAAAAGTCGAGTCCAAACATTTCTGACGTGTGTGTTACATTATTTTGCATACCCGGATTTCCGGCAAGACAGCCAGCCACAATTGGCAGCCGATGGTTCTCCTGCCAAAACAAATGAGAGCTGTTTTGACTGATTGAGGACTATAACAACAACTATGACATGGAGTTTAGGAGAGTATGTAAAGAACACGGTTGGTTCACACGGTAGCATTTGCCTTCAGAGCGAGGGAGGTGATGGTATTTATGGCGTTGCAGAGCAGTAATTAGAGCGGGGAGTGCAAAACCTCAGAAACCACCAGAAAAACCACCCGAGGAGAGAAAACTTTGGACAGCGATGAGAAATCACATCCCTGCAGGGAATTCATCCCAGTGACCAGAGGGGGAGACACACACACACACACACACACACACACACACACACACACACACACAGAGAGGTTATCCAAGTTTATCAGCACGGTTGGTTTCTGTCCAAGGACATTTTGCCATAGGTGGACATCTGAGCAGATATTTCAAAATTCACACGTGAGCTCGTCTCCAGTTCATATTTGGTGGACTACAGCGCATCTCAGTAAAACCCCAGCAGAGGATTTAATAAGATAACAGTCATACCATCCTAATGTGCTGGATCCTAGGTGACATAACACCGTCTGAAAAGAAGATGATTTCGGGGTCCAGCGAGTTTTCACAAAATGATTTTCAAAGTGAATTTACTGTTTTTAATGAGGTCATTGTGTGAGAAGCCTGTTCAGTCTGTCCAACTTCAAAGAAAGTGGAAATGGAACTTCTCGTCTCCCTCACAGATAGAGAAACTGCCTAAACTGTGTGGCACTTCTAGCACAAATGGATTTCCAACACACAAGCTCTAATGTTGCCCTGCACTGCATGCCTGGTTGGGTCGCAGGTGCAATTCCCAGAGGATCAAAGAAACAAAATACAGAAGGGAAGAGAAGGGAGTTGCACTTGAACAAAAGTATCTGTGCAGCGATAGTTACGATAACAAAAGCCTGCGGTTGCCTCACTGCACGCAGGTATGGCTTGCCAGTCCTAATGTTTATAGAGGCAGCAATCAAACATTAAAATGTAACAAGATAATCCTTGTACCGAGAGGAACAATCAGCAAAACTTGTAACTGGTTACAGCTTGATAAACACAGATAGGATAAGAGCTTGAGGAAACAGGAAATCAATTCTGATAAATGTTTTGTGTCCGTTTTAGCTGAGCTTCCTTGAAAGGAGAAACATACGATCACCACTATTCCTTTCCAAGTCTCCCTGTCGATCGCTCATTAATTCCCCAAATACAGCTACTGACGGTTGTGAGGAATGCTGCCTCGCTGGCTCAACAACAAGACCTGACTCTCCTTTCTTTTAGGAATGTCCACAAAGAAAAAGAAACAAGGTTCATTGTGAAATCCACATTCTCTCAGCAACCACAACGCGGAACATCTGACAGCAAGAAAGCAGATAGATAGAAACCAGTGCAGCTGCCTGCACAAGCACGACTACAACACAAGCCTCCAAGGTGAAGATCAACATTCTTCAGTCAACAGTCAGATGTAAATCTTCAGTTAGATTGTAGTCATTTCTCATTCATTACATGTATTTATGATCAACTTATCTTGCTCTAGGCTGCATAATACAATAAAACATGGATGAACACACACTTACCAGGTTTCTTTTCACTTATAAGCTTCATAGTGAGGTCAAAGTGTTGGACCATAGGTGTATATAGGAACAGCAAAGGAAAAAAAACACCAATAACAAGACAAAGTATATTAAACACGCTTGCCCAGGAAAAGCTTAGAAGGCCCAAGACACTGTGGCACCTTTATAAAGCCTTCGAACTGAGAGGAAAGTGCCTATGTTTTGTCATTCTGCGCTAAGACTGCATAGTTTCCCAAAATGAGCTGAACACCATCCCAAATAGTCCGTCAATAAGGGGGCGGGGCTCAGGTTCTCTCACCCTGCCCCCCGGAGACAGGAGGCGCGTTCTGATTGGCTGAGGGACGCCATGCCCACTTATCAGGAGCTTTTCCACCACCGGCTACTGACCAATCACATCGCATTAGATGACACCGAGGGTCCATCAACACAAAAGGGGTCTCCCTGACGACGGCCGGGTTCTGGGTCTATCAGGCCAGACTGAAACGTCAAACGCGCTGTCTAATTATTAAAAAAGAAACAAATATAATGGGGGACATACAAATGAGTTTTAACAATAATGAGAAGGGAGTCACGGGAGAGTAGCGCCAGTGAACCTAAGGTATCACTCCCTCCCTCTCTCTCTCGTTGCAATACGGCAACGAGATTGTGCAAACCAAGCAAACCCCGGTCCATCAATATTGGACGTCGGTCGTATCGAGGATTGCTCATCACTTTGTCTTCCATCACCAACACGAACCATCATGTCCGCCGTTCAAACGTCGTGTCAGAATGAACGCAAACGTAACAAAATCTAAGCCCGCACATACAGTTTGACACTTACGGGGTCTGTGCCGCCTCGCCGACTCCGTCCTCCGCCGCAGCCGGCTCCGTTTGGCCGGTGAGCCGTTGCACTCCACATCCTCTCCGCGGTGCAGGTGGTGCATGTTCTCCAACGTGCCGGTACCGGCGCTGGTGCTGCCGTTGGCTCCGGCGCTGCAGCAGCCTCCGTTGGCGGCGACAGCAGAGTGAAAGCCCCTCTGGCTCTGTCCGTTGTTGATGTGAAAGGGTCCCGCCGCTCCTTTCTTCTCCATCATTGACTTGGCTTTATCCATGGCAGCTGTAACGCCTCGCCTGGGTGTTTTAGCTTCGCATCTGTGGAGAGCAGAGAGGAGAAGCCCGACCTCCAAGCAGCGGCACACCGGGCTGTGCTCACCGCGCTGCTAGCCCGCTAGCCGACGTTAGCTCGCCTGCTAGCAAGTGGGACAAATATACCTTCACCGCTTCCGCTGTTTGGCGAGCAATGAACGTTGAAATGCCGAGCTAGACCTGAACGGACATGTTTGTTATAATGGCGTGTAGTGGCGAAAACACAGACTCGCACTGAGCGCTAAAATGTAGCGTTTTCTTTGAGGTCACTCGCGGTCATTTCCACACATTCAGATCCTGCCTGGCGCAGTAGCCGTCGTGTGCGCCTCTGAGTGTGTGTATGTGTATGTGGCTGAGCGTGTGTGTTTGTGTGTGCTACGTCACACCAGGCTTCTCCCACAGCACCGGGACTGAACCGGTTCACCCCCTCTGACCGGTTTGTAATTATTTTCTCTTTGTGAAATTCACACATTGTGACACAATATTAGACAACGTACCAATAGACTCTTCATGTGTTGACCAAAATCAGTCTCTTGCTCTCCCTCTTGAACACACACAACAACACAGACGCGCGATTTTAATATTTTAACATGGTAAATGTTAAATATGCAGTGTTTCTGAGAGCAGGCGGTTACAGGCTGTTTAGGCTTTGTTGCCATCTTGTGGCGTTTGGCTTTAACTGTTTGAGCACTCATGACAACAAAAGAGATCAACCACCATGCTTCATTAATATATATTTCTATTTTATTCTCATTAAATGCCCAGAGAAGGGGCTCCACCTGCCAAAGTGTTCCATCAACTGTAAATGCAAGACCACCTTATTCAAGACATGGACCTGTGTCTGTGTGTTGTAATCTGGGGGGGATAAACCATGTATGATCTTAAAGTGTTACCTCCTGACATAACACAGGTGTACACCAGTGTTCCATTGACCCGTGTTTACCAGGGCAGTTCAGTCCCGTCCCAGTTGTAGGCCTTTCCAGACTTCTCTATATTCAGTGTGTCAATGATGCTCATCAAACAGTTAACCGAGTGTTCGCTACTGAACAGCTTGTCCTTTGGTACATTCTTGTGGTACTGCCGGGAGAGGTCTGTGTTAACCGTCCCTGGGTGTAAGGATACACACACCACCTGAAGGGGAAACAAAATCAGAGATGGGAATGAGTGTTTTTCTTAAAATGTGGCTCTTAGGTTAAGAATCTTCTGTCAACTATCATGACCTTCAATGTCCGTCTTAATTTTTGTGTGAAAAATCTGAAGTGTGTGCAAAAAAAGACAATCTTGTAATCATTTAACAACAAACCTTGGGTCGACTGCGGCCCAGCTCTATGGAAAGATTCCTGGTTGCCATGTTTAGAGCTGCTTTAGACATTCTATAACTGTACCAACCACCAAGGCCTAGAAGGGAAGGACAAGAGGACAAAGTCATCATACTATCTACTCTCAGAGTGCGTACATTACATTACAGGTGTTGATATTCTTGTTATTTCTTCCACTGGACATACCGTTGTCGCCGATGGAGCCCACTTTAGCTGTGATGTTGGCCAGGACGCCGCTGTGCTGCTTTGCTTTCTCTGGTGGCTGTTGACCAAAACTGCCTCCACCCTTCTGAAGCAAAGGTGCAAAATATTTGGCCATGACCAGAGGCCCCACTGTGTTGGTGGTCAATGTAGAGATGATGCCCTGGTGGAGGAAGCATGAAGTAATACAGAGCAAAGGGTTATTACATTACAAACAAAAATCAGACAGGGAAATTATATCAAGGGGACAGAAAAAAAAATCAATTTTCTGTGTTTGTTTGTTTTTGCTGTTCAATTGAATGAACTTTATTAATAGGGTATGTAGAATTTGAATTGTTTTACTGTCAAAAATATCAACTTGCAGATTTGTTTAAGATTTAAAATGACGTGGTTTTTCAGTAAATAAACTTGGCTGCTCTCCACCAGAACCTCAGACCCTCTGGAGCTCACCTGAGCAGAGACGTCCCTCAGGCTGGTCTCTCCTTTCCCGGAGGGGTGAAGCATCGCTGCGGCGTTGATGATCAGGTCCAGCCGACCGAAGCTCTCCTTCACCTGCTCTGACGCCCGGCGGATGTCTTCCTCCCGGGTCACGTCCAGCCGGAGGACCGTCAGCCTGCCGGGGTGTGCAGCCCCCAGATTCCGGAGCTCCGCCGCCCCGTCCGGGTCTCGGCATGTCGCTATTACGACTGCGGGAGTTTTGTTTTTCAATACATGTTTGCAGAACTGAAGTCCGAGTCCTCTGCTGGAGCCCTGAATGAGAGCGACGGGTCCGAGCATGTTTAACACGTTACTCAAGCAGCGTCTCAAAGGTCTGTTTGATAACCGCTCTTCACGTGACCCGGAAAGTAATCAGGCCCGCCATCTTTAAAAGCGTACGCCCCTCTACTCTAAGGGCTGAGTGTGCTTGCTGGAGGAGGAGAGCTCCTTCAGGCCTTTTCCGTCCCTGCATATCTGCTTAATGTGGCACCGAATCGTCGCCTCTTATTTATATGTATGTTTATATATACATAACCCAAAAAATACATTCAATATGACTGAATGCGGGCTGCAGAAATAATTTGAGTGGGTCCCTGGCCTGAAGGAGCAATGAGACAGGAAACAGGAGAGCATCCTACGCCGAAGTGTGCTATCAGACTGACACGCCCCTTTACTAGAGCTCTGTGTGTGATTGGACACATCTGCCACAGCTGACACTTTGGCAACAGGAGGAGGATGTGTGTGACACGTGTGTGAACGGACAAATAACAGCAACAACTCATGTGTAAAACTACTCGCATCATCTTGATATTACCCGGTCTGACTATGTCCGAGAAAGACTACATGTGTCATAAAATAACCACGAACAATTAATAAAATTTTCTTAAAGCAGTAACTGGTAGTTTAATAAAACATTCCGAAAAATTCAGTGATGAATGGCTGCATCTCACGATAAACACGATCATTTAACAGTGTGAACACGTGAAATACAAAAAATATATATATATACTGTATATTCAGAAATGCTTGACGTTACTATGAAGACAATACTGCTGAAGAATCACCAGGGGGCGGTAGTGCACTTGTAACGCTGGTTGCTTACCGCCGCTAAGAAGAAGAGGAGGCGGAAGAAGAAGACGTTGCTAAGCGACCAAGGGAAGTGTCTTTGATTTAGCCGTAGCTTGGTCATTAGCCGAGCTGCTATCAGATGGATTATAAACATTAAAACCGCGTGTAAATGGCACCAAAGAGAAAAGGACCATTACAGCTTGTTCAAAGAGAGGCGGACGACATTAAAAGACAGGTCAGTTACATTATGTGCCGGAAATAACGGGGGTTTAACGATTTATCTCTACACGTTAGTTTGTGTTGGCTATTCAAGTGTCGTTTGTTTTGAATATTGTGTTTACGCGCTGTTAATAGTTTGACCACCGCCAGCATCTTGTCTTCAAATACACATAGTGGTCACACAATTCACCACAATTAAGTCACTTTTTCCATGAAGCCGCCATTTCCACAAGTTTCCTTGACCAGAATGGGCGGCAGTGACCAATGTCAACACCTGACAAGTCCAGCTGTAACTAACATTACGTGAATCTAGGTTGACACCGAATTTATTAGGGGAGATGAACGGGGAAAGTCAACCCGTTTTATTGTATGAAGCGCTTAAGACTTAAGTTGACTTTGGTCTGTCATTTTCTGTACAATAGTGCTGAAACAGAATGTGCAGTTCAATAATAATTGTTAAAACATAATATCATAACATAAACATACTAAGTGTGGCTGTACTCACGTGTCTGTTCCTCTGATGCAGCTTGATGCTCTTGTGAAGGACGTCCAAAGTGAGAGAAGATCTACTGAAGAAGCTTTTCAAAGGTTAAGAACATCAAAAACTCATTCATTCACACATTAATTTGCTGTATGATCGCTGCATAAGGACAAAGTATAGCTTGAAACATCTTTGCATCGATCCTTTTCCTGTTCACAGCAGTGAGCTCCAAGGTCACTGTCTTTTCTGTGAGGTTGTTCATGATTCTTTGATGTCTGATTCCAAACAGATGTCAAGAATTGCACATAACAGCAGAGAAGACACTGAGAACCTTGAAGAAGCTGACCAAGGTCATTACCATATTTAAGTACAACCTCTAACTCCAATATTGACTCTGTAACCAACCACAACCACTGACTCCCGTTGTATGCTGGTGTAGGCTGATGAGCCGGCTCCAGTGGGGAGCTATGATCAGCGGAAGGAGGAGGAGGAGAAACGACTGAAGAGCATCTTGGAGTGTCTGAACACACTCTTCATGCAGCTGTCACCACCAGGACCCAGTACTTCAGCAGGGTCAGACACCCGGCTCCCCTATTCTCCACTACTCCATATCATCTCTGTGTGTGCGTGTGTGTGCGCGTGTGTGCGTGTGTGTGTGTGTGTGTGTATGTGTGTGTGTGTGTGTGTGTGTGTGTGTGTGTGTGTGTGTGAGTGTGCGTGTGTGTGTGCGCGGTGAAGCTGTGTTTGTCCAATCAACCTTTCTTTATGTCTGATTAACAGTGACACCTCAAAGGAAGATAGCGACAGTGATGACGATGAGGATGGCGAAGAAGATGATTACGATGATGACAATGATATGGACAATGAAGATGAAGATGAGAAGCAAGCTGTGAAAGTGCCCTCCTATTTAGAGCGTCACATCTACACAGCCCTCAGTGATTTCAAAGCAGAACAGGAAGGAGATCTGTCTGTGCAGGTGAACTTCTTCCTGTTTCAGAGACACAAAGTACAGACAGGCTGCATTTTACAACCTGCTCCATTTGTTTATCGTCATTTCTAATCGTCTAACTAAGCAAAACATCTCAACCTCACTTGGTTAAAGTTGTAATGTAGTAATTATAGGGCTGTAACATATAATTACAACAGCCATATGTTCCCACGGTTTCAGAGAGGTGAAACATTGAGGATTATCAGGAAGACGGCTGATGGATGGTGGCTGGCTCAGGACACTAAAGGCAACAGAGGAGTGGTTCCAAAAACCTACCTGAAGGTCCACAGCTATGAAAACACATCATATTAATGAAGCTGTAACAGGATATTTAAACTCATATTGATGTTTTGGCAACTTTCAACACTCACGCAATTAAACCAACTCACTTTTCAGATCGGCTCAGGTGTCAACAGCGTTGACGACGATGATGATGACGACAGCGGCGGCGATGAGGAGGATGATGAGAAAAGAGTAGGAGACAATGAGGCGGAGGAGTCAGAGGAGGTGGAGGAGCAGGATGGTGAAGAAGGGAGTGAGAGCCAAGACAAAGAGAGGTGAGGCTCTGCTGCTGCTGCTGGGGTGATATTTGGTTTTGCCGTGTATTTGGCTTCAGGACGATCCGTGACAACAACCACCATCCTGTGAATTTTAGTTTTAGTGTCAATAATGGTTCCTGTCCTTTGCTCTTCATCTGCAGCGCTCCTGCTTCCAACTGGTCCTCTGTTAGAAAAGCTCTATCAGAGGTAAACCTCACGCTTCTTTTCATTTGTTCCCCTCAACAAATACTCAATTCACAGCTTCAGACTGTGTATCTGCATGGTTTTCACTGTGTGTATGTGTATGTGCTTGTGTGTGTGTGTGTGACAGATTGATGCAACTGACGTGCTCTCTGTCATGGGGGCCATACCCTCAGGATTCAGACCATCCACTCTCAATAAACTACTGATGGAAGGTGACAGCATCACAAACAGCAATGTAGCTCTGTGTCTTCTGCTCTCCTCTTGTATGATAGACTGGCAGCATGTCCAGTGTGTATCCATCCTTTCTCCCAATGCATGCTGGGATAGGTTCCAGGCCCCCTGTGGACCAAAACACAAAGAAATACTCAGACCTCACAGTTTGTTTTGTCTTTTCTAGGTGTCAAATACAGAGGAAGTTACTACCTTCAGCCTGAACTCAGCCAGTCACAGCTCTCTTTCAAAGACCTCTTCCTGGACCCAGACACTGGCAGGGTGAGACTTTCTTCTGTGTGAGTGTGTGTGTGTGTTTAGATTTCCCTTTGTGCCAAGCACCCAGTCACTCACTCCTCTCCTCTCCTCTCCTCTCCTCTCCTCTCCTTTTCCTCCAGGTTCGTGCTCGGCAGGTCAAGACTTGTGTTTGTTTCACTCTTTGGAGCTGTAAGATGATTCCTACTCCCGGCGTTGGCGTTCAAGTCCTGAGCAGACACATCCGCCTCTGTGCCTATGATGGAAATGAGGTGGCGTTCTCCTTTTTGAAGTGGGACTTTTTTGGAGAATCACTGTTTATTCACAACTAGAATGAACCTGTAAAATGCCTTTATACTTGTTTCAGGTGCTGAGTAACATCCACACTGTCAGAGCCACCTACAACCCAAAGAACCCCAAGACCTGGAGCTTCTCTCCAAGGGTGAGAAGATTGAAGCATTGTGTTGCGATTGTGTTCAATTGCTGCTCTGTTGTTGAGCTGCAACCAAACCTCGATCTTAAAGAAAAAAGTGTGCTAAATGTGTTATTGTGTGTGTGTGTGTGTTCCAGGTGACAGGTATCCTTCCAACCCTCCTAGATGGAGATTGTTTCCTTCGCTGTAACTCTGTTTCCCCTGACCTGGGAATCCTCTTTGAACTGGGAGTCTCCTTTATACGGAATGTAAGGCACAGATACACACACACACACACACGTGGGTTAGTGTGGAGATGAAGTCATAGCAAAGGAGCATAAATCAACAGGAAAAAAGACGAGATAAAGAATCTCAAAGGACATGGACTGCAATTATGCAACATGTGACATTGGCATGGACATTGACAGTGTGTGTCTGATCTCCTGTGTGTGTATTTTAGTCGACAGGTGAGAGAGGAGACCTGAGCTGCGGTTGGGCTTTCCTCAAACTGACCGATGACACTGGAAATCCACTTCCCAACAGGTGCATACACAGTTTCAAAGATGAATAAACTTACAGAATGTTGCAGCCATATTGTAATGGAATGTGAGATCTAATCTATTATGCAGGACCTACGAGCTTCCAGTGAACGGAGGGACTCCTGCTGAGAAAGACATTTCAGTGGAAGCTTCAGTCACAAGAGGATGTAAGAAGACAAAGCAGAGCTCAGCACCCACTGCCAAATCATTCAGCAAGCAGAGCGGTCACAAAGTAATTGTAACCCTCTATCTCTCCTCCTCTCCTCTCCTCTCCTCTCCTCTCCTCTAGCTCCGGGTGGAGTCTTCCAGCAAATGCTTCATGCCAGGCGGCAGCCCAAACTGATCATCAAACTGAAATCGGTCAACCATCGGAGCAGAACACAGCTCAGGTTACTGATGATTTAGTCTATAAGTCTATTATTATGTATGTACTTAGTATTTGTGTGTGTGCACATACATGTACAGGTAAATGTACGTGAATGTAGTTTTTCTCCTTGTCAGTCTTCTTCCAGAGACTCTGCTGCACTCGCTGAGCTGTGTTCACCTGCTGGCTCTGCACAGGCAGCTGCTAGCTGACACCCTGGTGATGGAGAGACCTACTGTACAGAATGCAGGTCCAGCTCTCTCTCTCTCTCGCTCGCTCTCTCGCTCGCTCTCTGATTATATTCATACCAACAAAATATTTTGATGTTGATAATACATACTGTATATACCCTCTCTCTCCCTCTCTCTCCCGTTCAGACCTCATCTGTAGTCCTGTGCTGTCTACCTTCCCTGAGCTGCTGGACCAACCAGACCTGCTGGATGCTCTCAGGGTTTGTATTAGTTATTAGACAAGAGTGACAGATGAACTTCAGGAAGCCTGAAACCTCTTGATTGTAATTGGTTTGTTCTACAAACAAAGCAGTGGACTGTCATCTTCTCCTTCAGAATCACATATTTCAGTGTTTCCCTTTAGAGTTCTTGGCTGGGTGCAGAAACAGAGATGAGCAGAGCGCAGAAGGTCAGAATTGTGTGTGTGTGTGTGTGTGTGTGTGTGTGTTTACATATATCTGCAATATCAGTGTAAACCTGTAGGTAGTGCTCTCACTACAAGATGTGTGAGTGTGTGTGTCCCAGTGTGCATTTTGACCTGGTGGCTTTAAGTTAAGGTGTGTGTGTGTGTGTGTGTGTGTGTGCGTGTGTGCGTGTGTGTGCGTGTGTGTGCGTGTGTGTGTGTGTGTGTGCGTGTGTGTGCGTGTGTGTGCGTGTGTGTGTGTGTGTGTGTGTGTGTGTGGTCCTTTGACCAGGCGTGTTCTTCATCTACTCTTATCTCTGTGTGTTTCCAGAGAGACCTGTCCTATCTGAAACAGGAGTTTGTTAAAGTCTACATGTCTTCAGTCTACTACCTCCTCCACTCGCCCTCGCTCCCGTGTCATCACTGGGCAGACCCGTCCTCTGAGGAGCAGCGTGCCAGGTTCATCTACGCCACGGTGGACATGCTCAAACACAACCAACACACCTCCGGTCATTCAGGAAGCCCGGAGGTCTTTGTAGATCCCACTCCTCAGCATCTGGCCTTTGATGTCACAGAGCTGACCTTTGACCTCCTCAGCACCGCACGATAATAAGATTATCAAATCAGACATTACTCAACTTTTACAGGAATCGGATAAATCATGAGATAGATTTGTAATATGTTAAATTTCCAGGCTTTAAGTCTGACTTAATGATGTCATAAGTGACATTTTAACGTAACAAATCACCACAGTCAGTTTGAATCAGGTGTGTAATTAAATGTACAACATCATCACTGTTTATCCTTCAACACTGGATACACAAACACTGACACTGTGCTAACTACAGGCAAGCAGGGAACCAAGCTCATTTGTTTTACGCCAATCATGCCAAGATGTCTCATTGAATGTAACGGTGATGGTTTGTTGTTTAAGTAGACAACATATAGCAGCTTTAAGTCACTGGCAAGAGTTTACATCCAATAGTTTATGTCAGTTTTTTAGGGAAAGGCAGTTTATAGGGAATTTTTAGAAGTCAGTAATCCTCTTTCTCCCTCACACACACTCACACACACACACAGAATCTTGACATGAGCATTGATTGTGGCTGAAACAAGACAACAAAATATTTATATTACTATAAGCACATGTTGATACTTTATTTATTGCCAAATGTTGTATTATTTTCTAATAAACACTGTTGGTATCAGTTTTCGATTTGTTCTTATTTCATGAATCCAGACTTAAGTTCAAGTTGTGGTCCCATACCTGACGCTTGAATGGTCACTGAGCTGTTTCATTCAACCCCACCCATTTGTTCAATATCCCCTGTGTGTGTGTGTGTGTGTGTGTGTGTGTGTGTGTGTGTGTGTGTGTGTGTGTGTGTTAAATGACAGGGTAACTGGAGTGTCCAGGGTTAATAATTATTCCTCTGTCATCTATTTATAGCCTGGTATAAAAGCAGCCAGAGCAGTGAAGTTAGATCAGTGCAGGCAGAGACTCGCTCACCAGTGGTCACATTATGAGAAAGAGTCATTATGAGAGTGACGCAACAGTTTCTTGCAATTCTACAATTCTGATATAACGTACAGCGGCTGCAGGCTAAACTGAATGGAATTTTCTTCTTATTTTCTAATGAGTAATATAATTCAGATATTGTCGTAAGCAGGACGATGAGAAATGCTAGAATAACTTATTGTTAAATATTATATAAAGTGATAATTCCTCACATCATCCATATCCCATCTGCACAACCTCAACTCAACTTCCCCTATACACACACACACACACACACACACACACACACACAGCCTTTCTTCAGCTCAGTGTTTGCTTGTAAATAATATGGTTGTCGTTCCTGTATATCCACATTCCATCCTGTGTATCCCACTACACAAACAACCAGCTCTGGCCGGTTGCCTTGGTAATGCCCATGGTGACCATTGAGCGTTGTCCAGTGTTGAGATGATTAAAGCGTTTTACCGTCACCGACACAGGAGATCTTAAGATGTTGATAGTAAATGTCATCATTAAAATGGTCAATAGAAACACACAAAGGGCCAAAAGATGCTACACAAAATAGTAATAATGTAAAACGAATGTAAATCTTGTTGCAGTCCCATGCAAGTGAACACAGCTGCAGGTCAGCATTCTGTCCATTGTCTGGTGTATTGGAATGAAACCTGTCCACTGACACCTGCACAAAAAGCCCAACATGGCGGTTATTATATCCTGCAAAAGTTGAGACATTCTCGCCCAGTTCTCAAGAGTTTTGCTGCCCCAGAACAATTGTGTCTGAGGAAGAGGAGGGGAGGGGGGGAGAGCCGGCGAGTACCAGTTGAGCAAGATCGGCGTTTCCAGGGGGGTCAAGTGTCACTGCTGCACAGGAAAGCTGATCCAGGAGACAGAGTAGTGATTTTCCCTCCTTACTGAACAAATGCACAACAATGCAAGATGTGTACAGTAAAATATGGAAAATGCTGAAATCCCATTCAAGATCAACATCCATAATGATAAGGGTCACTTGCTTACGCGTGATACTATTAGGGATCGAATAGATCAAAAATCCATTATAAAGCAGCGCTGCCAGTTTGATATCAGACTGCATGCCTTTGAAGGGATAACTTCCTGTTTGTCCTTCAGCACAATACTGAAGAAAACGATTCCCATTGCTGCTGCCAAGAATGTGAAGTCACTTCCTCTTCTGGTTCCTCAGTGTTTAAATCAGAAAACAGAAAAGTATTTATAAGTGGATACAGGCTGAATCAGTAGATTTTTTTTTTTTTTTTTTTTTTTTTTTTTTAATTAGCCATGTCAGGTGTGCTGGATGACATCATTATTGCACAGCATCCCTAACCTTTTCTCCATTGTGATTTTGGCGTTTCAGACCTTTAGTGGTGCAGAACAGAGCAGAGCTTCTAAACACACTTCACTGACCTCAGCAGACACACTCACAGATTTAAATTGTTAACTGATGGTGTGTCAGCATCGGCACAAGAAAGCGTTTGTTTGTCACAGATTGAGATGTCCTCAGTTTAGGCTAAATAAAAGCTCCTCTTCGAAAAGGACTCATCTAAATGACTTCAGTATATGAGCTGGAAAAGTAATAAACCAGAATTCAATCATTATGGTCATGAATCTATGTTTGTCTTCACTACTCTGGTATGTAGCAGTCATTGTGTCAGGATTTACTACATACAGATTTAACAGTATGAGTCATTCTCTACTTGACAGATTATGTGTAATCTGAGGCGGTGACGCACAAACGTGAAACCACCGCCTGAAAGAGAATGAAATGATGTCAGGTGACAAAAAGTGACGATATTTACATTCATGCATTTGGTTTAGTGACTGAATTGAAGGATTATTCTTTCTGTTCTTACTGTAGATATTGATCACCCCAGTCTCTGCAATGGCTTTAATGTATATTTATGAGTTGTCATGAGACTGTTGAGCAAGATAGTAAGTAATTTTATGGCGTTACAATGTAAACATGACTCCTTTCATGTGCTCTGTGCCTTTGATTGATTGGTGATTATGAAATGATTTTGTTTGTTGTGTGTGTCTGGTCTTTTCTGACAACACCAACATGGAGATCATTTTTTCCCCCGGTTTGATTGGTATTGTATTGAGACAGATGGAGATAAAGAACCTGAATGAAGTCATACAGGTTTTGTATGTTATGCTGCGTCTTAATCCCTTAGCGTGGAAACCATCACTCAATGTTTGCCAGGCTGACAAAGGAAAACACTTGGAGACAAAAGCACAACCAGATTCATCTTTTATGTCACCAATTGATGGACCTTTGTCATGTTGGATACAAACAACAGAGGAAATGTTTCTAACACAATTTGAAAGGATTTTCCCAAAGATGTTTTTTTTCTCCCTTTGATTTCTTTATAGAGATTATTATGGATTGGATTAGATTTGGATTAGTTTTGTTTTGGGATTTATCAGAAATCAGAAAACAAAACATATATATAACTTCTATAACAATACTGTCGTGTTTCTGCTTAGCATTATATCTAATTACTCAATTGCAGTTTGAAGGGATTCTTTATGAAAGCAGGTGGAAAACTACTGCAATGTAATAGGTAATAATCTCTCTCTCTTTCTCTCCCTCCCTACCTCCTCCCCCCTCAATCTCCCCCTCCCTTCCTCTCTTTCCCTCACTTGCGCTCCCCCCCTCCTTCCTCCCTCTCTTCCTCCCCCCTCCCTGCCCCCCTCTCTCTCTCCGTTTATTTCAGCTCTGAAGTTTAGAGTTTCAATAGAAACTGATGAACAAACATCTTTTACCAAGCAGGAATTTACTTCAGTTCAAGTGGGGCTCACACACGCACACAAGCACGCGCACACACCCACCCACCCACATCAGCCATATACTATATGTCAGAGCCATGAAAGTCTCTAACTACTGTTAAAAAAGGGCCAAGAGGAATTCATCCCATGTCGGACAGGAAGCAATAAAACTAAAAACAGGTAACTGTCAGAACGTCACTTTCATCAGTTTAGATCTGAAAGTAATTGGAGTTCAACAGCCTGAATTTCCTTTTTTTACTTGGCTTCAGCAGCACCCGCATCTCTAATCACCTTCCCATCTCATATAGACCAAGTCAAACCATCGACTCCAGTTTTTCTCATCACCATCTCATCCCTTTGACCCTATATCCTATTAAGCATCCCTGCACCATAATCTGCACCCAATTTATCCCGCTATCCTCTCATCCCACCATTTTCCTCCCTCATTCCATTTTACACTCACTGCCTCCCTCTCTACTGGCCGAAGACATTGCTGAGAGACAATAACCCCCATCCTTCGTCTCCTAGACAACCAGCCGATCCACGGACGATGCCATTATTGAATGCCTTCATGAATGAATTGTTGGGGCAGGGGGTAGAGACTGAGCGAGCCTATACAGGTGACACACATTCAGCCCCAAACCACTTCAACCTTATTTCAATCATTTGATTCAATGAACCGGCATCGCAGGCAAACACTGATTCAGCCGTACAGAGTGGGTAAGAAACTAAATTTCAGCGGCGGTTCAAAGACCTGGAGAACTGGTTCACATGCCAAATTTACTAAAACCAAGCCATGCAAATTTTCTGAAACTCATTGGAATATGAAAATGTAGTAACTGTGGCACAAGCAGAGAGAGAGAGAGAGAGAGAGAGAGAGAGAGAGAGAGAGAGAGAGAGAGAGAGAGAGAGAGAGAGAGAGAGAGAGAGAGAGCTTTTATTTCTACATAAATACAGACTAAGCACATTTTTTTCAAAGCTTTGTTTCTTCATAATAAACCCTAAACACACAAGAGTCAGCCAACAGTCAAAACTGAGCAATTATACACCAACTAACAGGTGTCATGTGCTGTCTTATCAGCTGTTATAAAGTGATGTCTGCTGCAGTTCCATTAGTATTGGCACTGCCCTAAGTCTTAAGTTTGTATGTGGGAATGTACACATGCCCACATACAAACACTGACATTGAATGAGAACACAGACAAACCCATTGAAAACTCTCTCACTCTCTCACACACATGCACACACACACAAACACACACTCACACACCCCTCTGCACAAACACTAAAAACACTTGTCAAACTGGTATTTCCATGGCAGAGAAACAAGAGATAAAATAGCAAGTAGAGGAATGATGGGTAGGAGGAGAGGGAGTGGACAAGAGACATAGAGGAGTTTGTGGGAGAAAGAGAGCGAGAGAGAGACAGAGACCAGCCTTTAAAAAGCAGATTACGAGGTTACACATCTCATTCTAGAGAGTAGCGCACACACAGACACACATTATTCTGGCCTGGTATGGCTTCCACCACCTCTACCGATGTTCTGCCCGCAGGCTGCAGGATCTTCACCACAGTTCCTGATCTCTGCTTCTTACCAGAGTTTGTGAGTTTCTTATTTATTCATTTGCACTGAGCGTCTAACAGTTTTTTGACTCTTTTGTTCCTCTATGCATTCTTGAAGTGTGTCAAACTTAATAAGATTTTATTTATTTCTATTTTGTGTGTCCTGTTCTCCCATGAAGTTTTAATTATAATTGCTCCATTGAATCAAGTCTCTTTTACATTTACATTTAATTTGGCTCTTATCTAGAGCGACACACATCATTAAAGTGAGTTACACCTAGTTAGAAGAAGAGCCAACTAACTATTAAGATTCAAAGAAGCGATAAGTTTGGTTTGGTCAAGACAGACATAAACAGAGATAAACTGATTAGAATTTGAGATAATGGAATCTAATCTGACCGTACATAAAATTAGACTGTTGTGTACATAGGAGAAGAATATTGGCCAAACATGTTGGCATGGCAACAGGGGACAGTAGCAAGTGACAAAGAGATGGAATTTTCCCATTATTATCATTATTGAAGGAACATAACAAAGGTCATTGTGTTTTTGCAATAACCCAAAAATGCAGACTGTAGATGGGATATCGGAGAAATCGGAGCCATTTGCTTGCTCTAAAGATTAGATCTCGGACAAAAAAGTGGAAAGGCATTTTTAGCAGAACTGGTGTAAACCATCTCCATAAACCATCAACAAACAAACTTGTATTGCTGGCTTTGGTGTTTTTTTGTTGGCTGCTGGCCAAAAAAAAACAGCAAAACGATCTTAAGAGGAAACACCCAAACCCTCTGCTTTAAGCACGGACACCTGCCAACAACAGAAAGACTTTTAATGTTTATAGTGAACTTTATTTTGTTGTCTGGATACGTACTAAGACAATAGGAGCTATAGTCATATATACTCATAGATGTGGTTGGCTCGTTGACGTTGGCTGTAAACATCCATGTTGATTTTGGATCATTAGAAACTACATGGATTGCATTGCTTTTGGTCATTCCCATACATTGTGCCAGGAGGAGATGTGCTCTATTATGGTTTTGTTAATATCAAGCCAAAGAATTTGAGGTCAGCACACAGAGGGAGACAGAGACAGGATGGAAGCCAAACAGCTCCTTGGAGATGCATGACAGCAATACACATACACGCCTGGGCCAAATATGCCTGATATACAGTCATATGGTCATGTCCATTACATTCAATTCTAAGCAATCAGACACAATCTAATCCCTTCACCACACATATTTACAGTATGGAACTTAACTTGTTGCCACGCCCTTTGTAACATACCTTTGCTCTGACTTTGATCCCAACTTGAAACTACACATCATATAACAGTTAAATTGGTTCAGACTCTGTATACGTTGATGATTGGCCAAATTCAAACATCATATAAGCATTAAAACGTCTAGAAATGTGAATAAAAATTGCTTCACACAACAGTATCTATCAGTGAAATCGACTTGTTTGAGAATGTAAAGTCTCAGGAAAGGTTTCCTACAACCAACAAATCCTGGAAAATGGAACTGAATACTTTTTGAAAACTAATTCTAGTTATCTTGAAAGGCATTTCGTAATCTAGTATCTATGGCACTTGATTGGATTATAATGAGAAAAGTAAGACATTATAAATTATATCAAAGTCTCTTTACCTGAAATGAATGTGACCAGATAATGTTCCTAAGGGACGGAGATGGATGGAATAGCATGATATAGGAAAAACGATATACGAGATAAAGGTGGAAAGTAATGTTTGCTAATACTCATACATGTGATAGCTGTAAGTGATAGGCTGTAGTGCGGCGTGATCGTAGTAATGCGCCGTTGCTTTAGGTGTTTGCGCTTCACCATATCATGTGTTCTCCTACCTAGGTGCCTGAGGTTGTTTCATTTTTCAGCTATTTGATACATTTTCCCATTCAAAGTAAAAGTAACTAAAAGTAAATAACTGGTACATTGGTTTAACGCGTCCGTTGCTTTAGTCATTCCAAACTCAGGGTGTGGTACATTCTTTAGTTGTGGTCACCGCAGGCTGAATCTTGGTTGCCAGGTTGAAAACGCAACAACAAACAGATCTGAATAGATGGCCGTGACTTTCTATTGGCAGTGTTTACACATTAGATTAAGGGAAAACTGACTTCACCGCATATTTAAAATTTCTGAACCATGACATGTGCAACGGGTTCATTTTGCTAATGTGTGTGTTTTTCCTGCCACCTTAAGAGTACGGTTAAGTTTTCAGTTAGTTTGTTACCTCTTATTCTACTCTACAGATGAATACTAGTTTCAACTTTAAAAACCCCCAAACAATGGAACTGGTAACTGAATTGAATTGTATAAGCTTTCATGAAAATTAAAATGCTACCACAGTATGTGTGGCTTGAGTGTTAGCATAGTAGAGATCCGTGCTATGCTAACATTCTGCATTAGCTATGTTCCGGCCTACAAATTAAATAACTTGGAGGCTGGTTGAATTGGGACATTGAACAAAATCAGTTTTCTTTAAATTCAGGGGTGCAGTCAAGCTCTTTAGATAAACTTAACCGGTAGGAAATTACTCCAGAAAGTCATCAAACCCTAGCGAGGTAGAAGCTAGCTAGCTAGCTAGCACAAGTGCCTCCGATTGTGTGGCTTCTGTGTTTCTTTATTTGGCCTCAATTACAACAACTTTACCAGAGAAAGTGAGCAGTGTGTTTCCTAGAGCAAACAAAGATGCTGGAGCCCATTTGCTGTCAATATTTCCTGCTATTGTTAAATCCTGGCTGCTCATGTAACTCAGTTTACAGTGGCCAGCTCTCTCCACTCTAAAAATGAATACATTTTTAAAGATATAAGATATAATGACATAAGATGTGTTTTCTTCCATATAGTTCCCGCTAGTCTGACTGAGTGAGGCCCTGACGATGAATAATCTTTATCTGGGCAACCATACAAACTCAAAACAAACTCCTTGGCAGTAATCACATGTAAAATAAGACTTTACAAGCCAATAAGATGGTGTGACTGTGAACGTGGAGCCAGTAAATGTGTGTAGTTTCATGCATTTATTGCTGCTGTGCCTCACTGTGTCGTATGCCAAACATTGTGTCATTTTTGAAGAATTGTACATGTCAAACATCAATTGTAGGAGGTTCGTGCCCTATCAAATGCCAAAGGCTGATTTAACCTCAATGTTTGTCAAGGGAGGACACAGGAAAGCTGAGTGAAAACACTGTAGTGCAGCAACAGAGAGTCTGTGTTCATGAAGTGTAAGCTCTCTCTCTCTCTCTCTCTCTCTCTCTCTCTCTCAGGTTTTCGGTGGTTTGGTTTGGATCTTGGTGGCGTCGACTCGAGTCTACCCCGACAACCCCCTGGGATGGGTGATGTTCGTCTCCGTCTTCTGTTTCGTCATGACAACGCTCTGGATCTTCATCTTTCTGTGTGGAGCCAATCAGAGCAGCATCTGGCCCACCCTGGTTAGACATATTTCTGATTGGCTCCTTACTTATATTTGATGATGATTGATTGATAAACAGATAGCTTTCCCCCCTCTGTTTCCTATAACTCACTCCATCTTCCCTTCCTTCCTCATCTCTCTATCTCTATCTCATCCTTCCCTCTTTCAAATCTTCCCTCCTTCCCCTCTCTGCAGGATGTAGCGTATCATTTCATTGCTGCGGTTTTCTACCTCAGCGCCTCAGTAGCTCTGGCTTACATCACTTTCGTCAGGGGCCGGGCTACGCTTCAACCCGCTGAACTGTTAAAAAACTACCGACTGGATATTGCTGCAGTGGTAAGTCCACACACACACACCCTGAGCTGTCATTAATCCAAGAAAATAAACTTTTTTGAATGCAGTTTGGTGAATTAGGTGTGTTGTATGGAATTACAGCAAATTTAGATTTTGTACTGAAACAAATGCCATTACCATCTAATTACTTCACCTTGATAATCTACCCAGAGCAGGTCTCTCTTTACATAACCAATGCAAAATCTCTCTCTCTCTGTCTCTCTCTCTCGCCCTGTCCAGGTGATGTCCTATGTGGCGACGCTTCTCTACTTCATCCATGCCATTTTGTCTGGCATACGATGGAGGAGGTCCTAAGAAACACAGAACCAACTGACACTAACTAAGAACAAGAAGACTAAAAGAGAAACAAGCTTGTATTGGACCAATATGAGATTTTTTTTATTCTATTCTTATTTCAAATGTTTGCAAAAGCAGCCTGCTGTCAAACCAAAGGGTCTCCCCACAAATGAAATAGTGGAAGAAAAAGTTGTTCTTGTTCATTGGTTTTGTACAAAAGGAATTTGCTATAAAACACTATGGTGCTGGTTTGGTCAGAAGTTAAAATAAGTTATCAAAAGGAAATACAGAGGGAAAGATGAATATGTGTATAATCAACTCACAGATGCAATTATGCAATTATATACATGGGTACTAACAGTTTGTATGGGCTTTAGTCAAAAGTTTAATACAAAAGAAAACTTCAGTTGTCAAGTTAACACATTCAGAAGAGAACACAGATCTGATTGCTGGTCACCATAGCGATCCACCAAAGCCCTCACTACTTTAAGTTACTAAGGTTTAATGGGTCACCAAGTGTAAAATAGAGGACTTTGTGTATGAAATTACATTACATTACATTACGAGCATTTGGCAGACGCTTTTATCCAAAGCGACTTACATTACATTACCACCCTACGCAGAGGGGGGAGCAATTGAGGGTTCGGTGCCTTGCTCAGGGGCACCTCGGCAGGGGCTCGAACCGGCAACCCTGCGGTTCCCAAGCGGAAGCACTACCCACTGAGCCACTGCCTCCCTGAAATGTGGTCTGTGCTGCGAAACCAAGAAATACCTTAATTCATTTTATCCAGGAGGTGACCGATTCATTTGGTGCCCAATAACTTCTTGGCTTAACATCACTCAACATTGTGTAATTCTACATTCATATCAATTTATGAATTGGACATGTCCCAAAAACTTTAAGACAGGGTTCAGTGCCTGTTTAAACCCCTTTAAGCACTAATCTAAAGGTCAAACAAAATATATAAAATAATAAATAGTTCCTCCATAGCTGAAGTAATATGACTTTACACTATCATCGCTAGACATTCAGAAAGATGAATCATTTAAAGTATAAACAAGTATAATTTGTCAAGATCATCATGTTGATTTCCTCGGTGTTTACAATAGACAGATGTAAATGTACCACCACACCTCTTTTATTACATTACAGTCCAATTATCATTTTGTTTCAGATTTGATGATCAGAGAAAGTTTTGTTTTTTAAGTATGGCATGATTTTACCCATCGCATTGTTCTGAGAATTTCCAGAGATTTCAAAATGTAAATATTTAAATGACTTTTTTGAATCTATAATATGAATTAAATATATTGGATATCCAACCACCTGCAGGACAGTTTATTAGGTGTGTTTCTGTGTGTTCTGACATGAATGGCCAACAGGGGACAGTCTATTCCAAACAATGATCCTGAATCAACAATCATCTCTCTCTCTCTCTCTCTCTCTCTCTCTCTCTCTCTCTCTCTCTCTCTCTCTCTGTGTCTCTCAAAATCTGCACTTCTATAAAAACAAACATTATGTTGTATTATTCTTGCTCACCAGGCAATGGATCCTTTTTCATATTGACCAGAAGCTTTATTGTAGTGACGCTGGTCATAATGTAAACATTGCACATAAAGGGCCTTTCTTATCACTGCACAGTTACAGAGTGTTGTTCCTACTATTGCACTTTTTCTACCTACTCACTTCAACTACAAAAACACTCAATGTCCCTAATTATAGTAGCATAAAAGTCAAACATCACATTTTGTTTTTCTTGCATTCCATCAATTCATGGAATACATCCACCTTGCACCAGCATGTCAAATGAAAAAAAGTATATTATATTATATTATAAGTATAATATTATTAAATATTTTACACAGGTGTTAAAGGTCTGTTTGTTTTCGCTAAATCCCGGTGGCCAAATATATGAATATCTCTGTTTTGAATTAAACGGCGGTAAGTATCCTGGGTGTTACAAATACAAATGGAAGGTGCTATGCTATAATCAACTTCCCAACCGCAAAGACCACAAAATGTAAAAACTGTGTCTTGGGGCCAGAATGAAGCCCATTCAGGTGCGTGGATTTTGTTACAGCCCCTGGCTACACATTTCCTCTTTGGGTTGTTTCAAAATAACCCATTAAACCCATTAAAGAGCAAGTTGCCTTTGGGTGCTGTAGGTAAAGGGTGTGTCTGCTTTACTGATGCAGGGAGCTGCTGTGGGAAGAGCCCTCACTCTAAACCCCGCCACAATAGCAGAACGGGTTTGTCCGCCAACTTATCTTTCTTATAAGGCTCAGTAACACCTGCTGCTGCTCCGTTAGTTCAGAGGAGGGAGCAGGTCGCTCGACACTGGGACAAAGAACCGGCAGAGATGGCAGCAACTACTGCTCAGCCTTTGGGGAACCTGCCCAGTGGACTTGGGATATGCACCACGGCCCCGGATATATTCTACCTGCCTGAGATGGTGAGTGGAGCTCAGAGAGGAATGAAGCATTTGACCCCAACATACTAAATGGATATTCGTTCTAATTTTGTGTAGAATTGTTTTGGGTCAAATTGAACTCCCATAAATTGTGCGGCTCATTCTTAAGATAATTTAAGATCAGGCAAAAGGTTTGAAAATAAGCTGTCATCGAAAAGGAAAAACCACCTTGGCTGTTTATAATAGACAAAAAAGTCAATAAAATGTTTGAGTGACAAAGCAGAAACACAATTACTGTTTGGCACATTTATCTTTTACAATTTAGAAAATTACAACTAATTTTTACTCATAAGGACACATTGCAATTTATAAAATGAATAAAATATTTCTGTTGCCGCATCCACTGCCTACAAAGCTCCGAATGTACAGGCTGGAGCTCCTCAATTTGTTCTTCCTATTTAGCTTTTTTATTTTAGTGGACAAGCAACAACGAATGCTTGAATTGTGAAAACGTACCCCTGCAGGTTCACCTCATGAACAAGGTGCACCCAACGCTTTCACAGCTCACATTTCACTCATATTGTATCTGTGCCACTAATCTAAACAAGAATGGGGCCAACACTTCTTTACGTGAATGATGACAAAAGACACAGACAGCTCATGTATCTAATAGAGAAAGTAACTGTACTGGAAAAGGCACTTGGGTGTTAAATCGGCCTAATCCGTTCTGTGTCTTCAGCTGTATTTATCAAGGGAAGTGCTGTGATGGAGATGTAATCTCTATGTCATTGGTGTTTAGTATGTTGAAGGTTTAGCATCGAAAACAGACTTTTTACACATTGCTCTGGGTATACAGTATGTCGCTTGCACCCATGTTGTCCCTGCTAATCCGTCCTGCGTAGCTGCTGACAACGGGTGTAACAGTTGCTTGAGGACACCTATTGCCTTTATTGTTGATTCTATATAAAATAAAAACACCAGTATTTACCATGTATCTACCTGAGACCAGAGTTAGGCACTGCAGAGGAAATTTAGTCTTGAAGGCCGAAGCAGAGACTAAATGAACTGGTATGAAAGATGTTGTGTACTTGCATTAATATTCCTCCATTTTTATCGTACATATGGATTAGAGGTGAACTGACTTTTTCCCTCCTCTTATCTGTGACCCGTAGGAATTGCAACACTTGGCCTCAGATAGCAGGTTTCGCCCACAGATTACAGTGACCTGTAATTCACACAAATAATGAAACCACATTTTCTTTCACAATAGAGGGCAGTAAGATTACAGCAGAGAACCAAAATGATTTTTACTGCCACAGAACTGAACGAAGCACATAAGGCTCCTTTACTGAAGAGGTTGATCTCTCATTGTTTAGTTGTTTTGTAGTGTACGATATTGGAAAAGTCAGGGGGTTTGAGAATCTAAAGCTGTAGCTGGAACGACCTGCAATGTTGTCAAATATCTGCTGGAGCTTTATGGTTATTCTGTGCCTCTACTGGGCTGCTGATTTATTAAATTAGTCTAACTATGTAGATCAAATCTTTTTATAAAGCTTTACGCAAACCTGGAGTATTTTAAAGTTAACACATCATTGGTTATGTAAAAAACTAATTTAAAAAAAAGAAGACGCTGCAAACCCTTTCTAACTGACTGTGATCAAATGTAAATTGCTAAAAACAAAAGAATATTAAGGAAAAGATATTTATATATTTATATTGTATCTAAATTTCAAGTCAGTTAGATATAAATCAGCCAAGACAAGAATAATATTGTTATTGGTTCAATGATCAACTAGCCTCACAAAACATACATGACCAAAATTTGTCAAACTCAACAAAGTAAGCACTGATTACTGGCTTAGTACCTGCTAAGTCCTCCAACTACTTGTATACACTCTTGAAAACACTGTGGCTAATAATTTGAAGTCTACCGTCGCCCTGGATCTATTTGGTGTCCAAGTGATGGTGTCAGTTTCCTGCTTGTGTAGAGCCGAGCTGTGTGGATGAGTGTTATCTTGCATCGTCCTCACCGCAGGCTGCAGTATCTCATCTCAGTACTTCAGGGCGTTTTGCTGCATAGCTGAAACATTAAATGCGCTTTTGTCCGAGAACAATTCAGACTGTGCCGACAGTTACTTGTCTATCTGCTCAGGCTGGTATTATTGGGCAAACTCAAACTGTTCTATAAAGCATCCCAGGATCTCATACTATGCCAGGTCAGATCTAGAGAGTTTAGACAAGGCTGTTATTGCTTCCGTGACTCCAGTGTGGGCTCGTGTTGTTACCAAGCAGGCAGTCCAGGTAATGTTTGAGCCAATAACACAGACGACCTATTCAACTCTGTCATAGTCAAAATAATGGTGGGTTTAACTGAAATACGAGAACCATCTGTGAGATGCCTTTAGGACTGAAAGGGGTTTAGAATCAGGAAATCAAGAATGGAATGGACCTAGTTCACTGCTCTGACTGAACAGATATAACAGAATATGCAATCATTTACATAAATTGCTTTACTATTGTATTACTTCCTGGATTAAAGGATTTCCCTGCAGGTCATGGGTCATTTGGGGGCAAATATTCCACCTAAGGAGGGGAAACCAAGAGTATCAAAACACATTTCTGCCACTGGTAGGATTTCATGTCTTCAGGGTGTGACCGCGCTGCAAGAAATGTCCATCTTAGCAAGACACTTCAGCTCAACTACAATGTTCAGTGACTTGCTGAAGTGGATGTTGTTTTCAGCGTGGGATAAACTGTAAAAGCAGTAAAACTGTCTGCCAACTAAAAAGGGGCTAAAACAGAAAAGAGAGGAAGTAGAGGAGAAGAGAGAAGAAATGAAGAGAAGGTGGGGCCGTGTGTAAAGTAAGATTTGACTTAAACAATCAGGGGTTTGGTTCCTATTTTAGTGACCCAGATAGGGCCAATGTACAGTCAAATCTAATTAGTTCATCTTTAATAAATGAACATATATGCTCCTATTTAAATAACATCAGATTAATCGTGAGGCGCAATAATCTTGTTTAGTCAATTTTTTCAATTTTGTATATTTGTTGTCATTTGTTGTCATGTTTGTGAAGTCAAAGCTTGGATAATCTGTTGAAAATGCTGTTATACAATGTGACTGATAGATTTAAGTTTAAGTTTGAGGGGCGTTTGTGGTTGAACTATGGACAACAGAATCATCTCTGGGCCCAAACTCCATGTAGTTATAGTGGATAAGAATTGCCAAAGCTGAGGAGCATCAACATGGTCAGTCAATAACATGATGACCTCCCCCCCTCCCCTCTGACCTTTCAGGTGTTCGGTGGTTTGGTTTGGATCCTGGTGGCATCGACGAATGTGGAGCCACCGAACCCCCTGGGCTGGGTGATGTTCGTCTCTGTCTTCTGCTTTGTGATGACCCTCCTCTGGATTATCATCTTTTTCCTCGGGGGACACAAGAACAGTTCAGGCTGGGCTGCTGCTGTAAGAGAGAGAGAGAAAGAGAGACAATCGCGGAGACTGTCATTGTCCTTGGCCGTTGCGTAATATATTGTGTGTGTGTGTGTGTCTAGGATTTTGCTTACCATGGCCTTGCTGCATTATTCTACCTCAGTGCTGCAGTGGATCTGGCGTTCATCACCTTCCTGAAAAAAGGAGGCCCTCTCCGAATCTACCGGATCGACATTGCTGCTGTGGTGAGACGTTCACAGCAGAACATCCATGCAATCATCTGTACTTTGACAAAACAAAATCATGAGGAATCTCACAAAATACAAAAATAAAACTTTTGTCTTGTTTGTTGTTTTCACATAATGTAATTTTGTGAGATTGGACCCAATACTATAGCAGTAAATGATGTAAAATGTCATTGGGCGTGGCCTACATGAAATTTTGATTCTATAAGTTATGGTTCAACAGTTTATAGCCAAAACATAAACATGGTTCATATCCTGAAGCGTATGGAACATCACAGATTTTGAGTAAACATGAGCATAACACCTTCCTTCAAGCCTGTGTTTGTTCTCTGTTAATTTGTGTGCGTGTGTGTGTGTGTCTCTCTCTCTCTGTCTCTCTCAGGTGTTTGCATACTTGGCCACACTCCTCTATTTCATCCACGCCGTCCTCTCGTCCCTCCGATGGAAACACTTCTGAGCAATTCCAAATTTTGACACCTTAAACTTGATTTCATTGGTGTGTTTATGTGTGTGTGTGGTTGGTGGAATATTCCATCAAACTGGATTTAAAAATCTCACTTCATTGCAACATCTTGTGAGTGATCAACTGAGTTGTCTTCTGTAGAGGCCCTGGACACACACACACACACACACACACACACACACACACACACACACACACACACACACACACACACACACACACACACACACACACACACACACACACAGGCCGCATGATTGAGGTCATATAAGAAAAAGAACCAAATAAACAAAGAGGTTTTAATGTAAAATTGTCACAAAGTCTACCAGAGAACAAACTGAACATCATTACACTGAAAATGTTGAAATATAGTCAACATGGCATTTTGTGTTCCAGGTATCTTAAAGTGTGTATTTGCTTTTCTACTATGATCATATGGAGCCTTTAATCATTCATTAAGGTTTGGGGTCATTTTTTTATACGCAGCATGAAACTTTGTAATGTGGTGTAAATGTTCAAACCTGTTAAAAATGTTTTTATGACCATATTGGGCCACTTAGCTTCACAAATAACATTTATATCACCAAACTCTAATTTAATTTGCTCATCAATCCTGTATTATGTTTCTCTGTGATTTTAATGCTTGTCCTCAAATTCATCTAAACACTACTAACACTACATTTTATGGGGATTCTTTTTTAAACTACTGCCCATGATTCTTTTGGCTGTAACACATACAATTAAAACCAACAAATCGTCACATTGACACAGAAGACAGTTAAGTGTTTTGTTTTTTAAAATAAAAGATCTGTGGTTGAAATTTGTATAGTTTTTCCACTTTTGTATCGTCTAGGAACAGATTAAAATGAGATATTTCAACACATTGCGTCCTTGATTTATTAACTGTATTTTCACTTATATTTAATTTGCTTAAAACATGAAGAGGTTAAAAAAAAACATGAAGATATGGAAACATCTTTGATATTTAAACTGTACATCCTGTAAGAGCCCCAGTCTCAGTCAAGCTGCACAATTGTTTTCAGCTCTAGTGGAGTCATGTACTGTATGTCACAATGGAGTTCCATATAGCTGTGTGTAAATATTTACCTTGTTTAATTCAATATTTAACGCTGATAAGCAGGATAAGAGTCCTGAAAGGAGACAGCAGCTGAGGTGCAGAGGTTCAGAAGCAGACGTGTCGTTTGGCAAACAAGTAGTTGTCGCTGAAGGAAAAACAAAGCTCAGAGTTTAGAAGGATTATAGCGGATAAGACAAACCGGCTCTGATGTTTAATGAGTTTGATGGGAGCCTTGAATACCTGTGTTTGAAGAGAAATGTCACTAATACGTCACAATCCCACCAGAAAAGTGTGACACCTCAATTTTACACCACAGTGCAGAGGAGTCATATCTGTGACCTTTGACCTTCATACACTGTAGGTGAGACACAGTCCTGTCCTGGGCTATGGAGCTGAACTACATGATGCTTCATTCTCAGCTGGAGCTCAAGGAAATGGAGCGAAGTCTCCCCCTACTGGTGTATTACAGAACACAAACACTTCACAGAAACAAAAGACGTCTGTGAGCATTAAAGTTTTACAGTAGATCCAGTATGTTTCCCTTCTTCCTGTGTCTCCTGTCTGTCTGTCTGTCTGTGTGTGTGTGTGTGTGTGCAGGTGGCGGGGGCGTGTCTTCCTTCTGATTACCCCTAATTGTTTGCACCTGCTCAGCCTGCACACCTGCCTCTTATCAACCCATCAACCAATTGAATAAAGTGGATTTAGTGGAAACTTGATAAATTGGTTCAGGCTGCAGTTGACACTCACTCATCTGTACACACACACCACAAGAGGCGCAGTCTGGTATCAGCAGTGATGGTGTTTTTATTTCAACTCAGTTTACTGAGGTACATGTCACACAAATGATACCACGCCACATGTATGATCATGTACATGTATGTTCTCC